>NC_091132.1:165255976-165606601 GCF_040183065.1 Periplaneta americana
GCATATTTACGATGCTTGGACACTGATTGTATAATTAATATTTAGTTCATAAAAATGGAAATAAATACACTATTTTATTATTATTATTATTATTATTATTATTATTATTATTATTATTATTAGTACTACCTATTATTATTATTATTATTATTATTATTATTATTATTATTATTATTGAAATTATTAGTACTCTGTTCCAAAATATGGTGTAGAAAGATGTAATTAATTCTCTTCCAGAACATGATATATGTGAGTTAGGTTCTCAGTGATATAATGTAACTTTATGCTCGACCATGCCGAAATGTACTAATTATACACCCGGTAGCAGTCTTTTAATGCATGTCATTAAAGTACACCTACTCATTAAAGTACAGGTCTTCAGCCAATGATTACTCAGCTTACATGTGTTCAGCCAATGACAAGTCAGCTTTGTACCGTTATAAAACCGCAAGTATAGATTATTCTCGGTTATGCAATCGAAAGAGAATTAGCGAAAAATCACGGAGGCTGGAAATCCAATACTGTCGCAGAAGGTTATGTTCTGTTACTATAATAATTAGCGTTAATTGTAAATAATATTCAAATAAATTCAATTTGTCATCTCGTTTTTCAATGTCGAGTTCAATAATCTAGGTTATAATATTATAATATTATCAAGTTTAACGGGACTACGTCAAGGGCAATGAGATTATTGTTCCTCGGAAAAAATCAATACTTTCGCGTCTGCGCACATCTCACAATTCACGACCTAGAACAAGGTCACTTCCGATCTTGTCAGATACCTACAAATAAAATGTATACATCTGAATACCGGTAATTTCAAGTTAGAAATATGGTCGAGCATAAAAAGTCGTATGAAACTCGCCTATAACAGTAATTAAGAAGCTCGTATGAAAATTATGAAACTCGCTTGCGCTCGTTTCATAAATATCCATACTCGATTCTTAATTACCTTCATTATAGGCTCATTGCATAATGTACTATTAATACATCTTCCAGGCACTTATTTCATTGATAAATTAACATAAGAAAAGCATAAAAATTAGGTACATTTCATTCTGTGTGATGTAAAATGAATTTAAGGAGAAACAAAAATTGTTTTGAGTGAAGCAAATTATCATAAAACCAGCAATGAATTACAACCCGTTTTTGTAGGACTGTTGAGCCTTAGATA
The DNA here is from genome assembly GCF_040183065.1 of Periplaneta americana. Classification (NCBI taxonomy): domain Eukaryota; kingdom Metazoa; phylum Arthropoda; class Insecta; order Blattodea; family Blattidae; genus Periplaneta; species Periplaneta americana. Next base: position 165,257,151 of record NC_091132.1, read on the forward strand.
TTCTCTTCAAAACTCACTGTGTTAGTGTTACGTTTTCTGCATCAGGAACACCTCAGCATGTGTCCATTTGATTTCTGTTCATAATGAACTGTTTAAATGTTGTAGTTTGATGCTCTACAGAAGATTAGAAACATTCAAAACTGCTCTGTCTGATAATTCTTCCACTATTGTACAGAATACCACACCGCGAAACATTTCATCCACGCATGCACAATAATCATACTTCTTTTCTTTGGTATGCAGGGAGTATTATTATTTTTATTATTATAACAAATATTATTATTATTATTATTATTAAACTCTTAATATTATTATTATTGTTATTATTATTATTATTATTATTATTATTATTATTATTATTATTATTATTATTACTATTATTATTGCTACCATCATTATTATTACTATTATTATTATTATTATTATTATTATTATTATTATTATTATTATTGTGTTATTATTCAATTGAGAAGCTTTTATCATCTAGTATGCTGTCAAAAAATCTGAAAGTTTGAATTCATAAAAGAGTTATATTTCCGGTTGTTCTTTATGGTTGTGAAACTTGGACTCTCATTTTGAAAGAGGAACATAGGTTAAGGGTGTTAGAGAGTAAGGTGCTGAGGAAAATATTTGGGGATAAGTGGGATGAAGTTACAGGAGAATGGAGAAAGTTACACAACACAGAACTGCACGCATTGTATTCTTCACCTGACATAATTAGGAACATTAAATCCAGACGTTTGAGATGGGCAGGGCATGTAGCACGTATGGGCGAATCCAGAAATGCATATAGAGTGTTAGTTGGGAGGCCGGAGGGAAAAAGACCTTTAGGGAGGCCGAGACGTATTTGGGAAGATAATATTAAAATGGATTTGAGGGAGGTGGGATATGATGGTAGAGAATGGATTAATCCTGCTCAGGATAGGGACAAATGGCGGGCTTATGTGAGGGCGGCAATGAACCTCCGGGTTTCTTAAAAGCCAGCAAGTATTATTATTATTATTATTATTATTATTATTATTATTACTATATTATTATTATTACTAGCATTATTATTGTTGTTATTATGACTTATTATTTTATTATTATTATTACTATTATTTTATTATTATTATTATTTTATTAGTATTTTATTATTGTTATTATTATTATTATTATTATTATTATTATTATTATTATTATTATTATAGTGGCGAGGACATTCAATAGGAGTCAGTCTGGATTTAATGTTCCTAATTATGTCAGGTGAAGAATACAATTCATGCAGTTCTGCGCTGTGTAACTTTCTCCATTCTCCTCTAACTTCATCCGTTTATCCCAAAATGTTTTTCTAAGAACCTTATTCTCAATCATACTTAATCTCTGTTCCTCTCTCAAAGTGAGTGTCCAAGTTTCACAACCATACACAACAACCGGTAATATAATTGTTTTATATATTCTAACTTCTAGATTTATTCGCAGCAGACTAGATAGCGAAAGCTTCTCTACCGAATAATAACCACTATTACTTTGACTATGATGATGATTATTAATATTATTACCTTAATTTTTTAAGACTATCCTTGCAGAAGTAACTGAAGTTGGAAATCCACTATTAATTCCTTCTATATTACTTTGCTTAAGAAGCATATATTTCCATATTACTTCGACATATTCTTTTCACTAATGGAAAATATAATTATCAGTGTTCCAGTTAGCCATAATAGTGGAATTTCAACATTGAGTGAAAATCTTCCACAAGGAGAGGAAGTGCATACCGTTGAGAAGAAATACGATTGTGACGTTTGCGGAAGGTTCTTTCCTGACTCTGCAAGACTCAAAAGACATGGCCTCGTACACAAATATGAGAAGAAATTCAGTTGCGAGGTGTGTGGAAAGTGCTTTTTCCAATCGGAAGTTTTCGAAAAGCATTCAATCAAACACAAAAGCGAGAAGCGTTTTATTTGTCGCGCGTGTGGAATGTGTTTTTCAAAGTCGAAATATCTCAAGAGCCATTTACGCGTTCATACAGACGAGAAAACATTCAGTTGTGACGTTTGTGGAAAGGGTTTTTCGTTCTCGGCTAACCTCGAGAGGCATTCACGCGTGCACAGAGACTCGAAACCATTCAGATGTGACGTGTGTGGCAAGTGTTTTGCGTGGTCAAACAATCTTGCGAGGCATTCAAGCTTGCACAGAGACGAGAAGAAGTCCTTCAGTTGTGACGGTTGTGGAATATTTCGATATGCAGTCACGCGTACATACAGACGAGAAGCCATTCAGTTGTGACGAATGTGGAAAGTGTTTTTCGCGTTCGGTTCATCTGAGTATGATTTCACCCAAATACAAGGACGTGAAGCCCTTCCGTTGTGATGTGTGTGGAAAGATTTTTGTACGCCAGGATAATCTCGATGTCCATTCACGCGTTCACACAGGTGAGAAGCCATTCACTTGTGGTGAGTGTGGAAAGGGTTTTTCACAGCGTGATCATCTTACTGCGCATATACGTGTTCACACTGGCGAGAAGCCGTTCAGTTGTGAAGTGTGTGGAAAGAGTTTTTCGCGCTTGGATAATTTCAATGTCCATTCACGTATTCACCAGTAAGAAGCCATTCAGTTCAAGTGTGTTTGTTTTTTTATTCCTCCCTCCCCATTTGGGAAACTTTAACACAGTATAATATATACAGTCACGAAGCTCAATACTTACTAAATATACAAACATAGTTGCTCACACCAGGATCGCTACTATCGCCTCATCACAGACCCCTTCCCCAGCAGACTTCAGATTTCGTATTCTTTTGAAAAAATTAACACCTTCCTACCATATTGACATGTGAAATGCTAAGGTTTATATATATTGTTTTCATAAAGTATATATATTATATTTTATAAACTCACCTTCCTGGATCTTTCGGAAGAAGGATAACTCTGACTTCTTTTTCTTACAATATTTATAGTACCACGAACGTCTCCTTGTCCCATATTATATTCAAATTATTGTATTTTAGCCATTTACAGTTGCTACAACCGATAACGAACATTTCACAGTTTACACAACTTTTCACAACAAAGCGAAATACGGCACAGTCAAGCCTTTTCGATCTAGACGACGCCGTAATGTATGTTCGGGTTTTCTATTTCAGTGTGTGGAGCTCAGTGAAATATTATAACTTTATTGCGTATCATTGCTAAGTTTTATTTTGTGCAATTTGTCCATAAGTTCCGTTTACTTCTTCTTGCATAATATGTTGTAGAAATAATTACAGAACTGTGTTATTTTAATGTGAAGAGAATTTTACGTGTTAACATAATCTGTTCGCATCAACATTTTAAGTTTAGAATGGAAGCTATTTTGATGTTCAATAAAACGAATTTATATTGTGATCTTAATTTAGCACATCTACGTTCCTTAATTGTAGACAGAAAATTTACCATTCCACTCCTATGAAATTAGTGTACGTACCATTGTTACTTCGTCTCTTATCTAGTAGATAAATATACTAATTCAGTACTCAATTGTAGTATTGAAATACAGACAAACAGAATGTGACGGATGACATACATAACATTATGTTTAATTATAATGTATAATTGCGAATATAGGAATATAAGTTAAATACAGTAATCATAACCTATAATATCCATATGACATAACATACATATGTAGTGGCAGGGCATTGGAGACCACTAAAATTAGAGAGTAAGGGGCAACTGGTACAGTAAACATAACCTATAATTTCAACATACCTAAATATTCGTGCGGTGCAACTGAAAATTATTGAATCGTGTATAAATGAGTGTACAAGTATTTCGCAATATTTAAACGAAATAAAGGCAGGTATTACACATACGAACAACGAAATTTTCACACCTAAAATAATATCACACCTTAACTCGCAAGGAATTTTGTCTGAAGTGTTCCCTACTCATTGTTTTAAATTTTAATAATGTAATTATACTACATTTTAGAGAAATATATGTTATCTTTATGCATTCCTATTAATTTATATGTTGAAACGCCGCCGTTTGTGATCGGGTTAAGCGAGTCACATGGTCAGCCTTACGGCCTGTATTGGATCACGATAGCAGTGACACAGTATATTGTTCCTAGTACTCGCAGCGCTCCAAGCGGCTAGCAAATATCGCGAGAAATGCAACTCATAGCAAAAATCATCCCAAGCTTCGTTACTGTATATAGTAGACTGTGACTTTAACGAGTATTTATATGTACACACAGACATGAACCCATTCTGATGTGATCTCTGTGGAAAGGATTTTGCATGCGCGCCTAACTCAAATTGCATTTCTGTGTTCATATAGGCAAGAAACCTTTGAGCTATTACGTGTTTCGAATGGCTTTCGGCGCTAGGAAAATCTTAATATGCAGTTTTGGTCTAATTGGAATCCATTTTTTATGGTCTGCACATCTCTGTATACATTCATGCGTGTAAATAGGTGAGATGCCATTCAGTTTCAGGGGGAGATGGGTTTTGGCTGTTAGAAATCTCAAAAGGGTGTACACGCTTCCTGGCGTGAAGCCAAGTTTGTGGGTTACGTTTCTTGAATGAGGGAGGGAAGTCAGAAATGCTACGTTTGTGGGAAGAACTATAAAGAATAATTATTGTGTATTCTAAGAACTCAGGAATTCATTCACACAAGCAAAAAACCGTACTAGTGCAACGACTGGAAAAAAAAAATATCTTGACTATAGACATTTGAAACACGCCAGAAACCATTCCATTCTGATACGTGTAGAACTGAGGTAGGTTATGACTTTATTTTGTACTCAAAGCTCTGAACTGTGAGAGATCCGAAAAATCATGGTGATTGGTAATAGCGATTTTATCTGAGAATTTTTACTCGTTCAATAATATTTACCAAAGATAAGGCGATTTATTCTTGGAAGAATACAATGAGTGCATTGCAGCTTTAGTATCAAACGCTAACAAAAACCTTGTGATAGGCAAGGAAATCCTTAGATCCCCGTTTTGTTGTCCTTCAAGTTAATCTTCCGTTCTGCACTCCTTTCCACTCCACAGCTGTCACATATACGTACCTACGTCACATCCGCTATTAATCACGTATCGGTCAGAGATGGCGCTTTCTCGGTCCTCGACTTTGGAACTATTGAGAGTTGGAACCAGTGACAAACATCTGACGGTAACAAGATCACAGGTTTATAAATTACACCTCAGCGCTATTATGGAAAGAATTGTCTGAATCTCGATTACCTAAAATGGCATGCACGCATACATACTGAAAAGAAATAATTTATTTGCTATGATTATTATTATTATTATTATTATTATTATTATTATTATTATTATTACTATTACTATTACACTGATGTTAATTAAAAAAATATTCTCCAACAATTACTGATTCTAGTTAATTAAAGTGCCCTGAATCCGAATTTGTGTTCATGTGTTCATAATCATGTTAGATTTTTCTGTAGTTTTGAAAAGAAAAAAGTAAAAAAAATGTGAAAATTGACAAATTTCATGATTAAAAAATAAATTTAATACTATAATCTAAGTTGTATTATTGCTTTTAAGTACTGAAGATTGCTGATTCTAGGCCTCTATTCTGTTTTTCTTTGTCACGCCAGGATTTTCTGTAAATTTTGGAAATAATGACGAAAAAATTCAAAATTTAAATAAGAGTATCAAAAAAATCATATAACGTACTGTATACAATTTTAAAATATATTTTATCGCCGTATATAGGCGTAAAATTGGAGATTATAAAATAAAATTTCATTGTGGAAAACGTTTTACCTGCGTGTTTCTTAATTTCCTTTACTATGGTTGTTTCTGTGTGCATAACTAGTGCTGTGGTAGGCTACCTTGATTGTTTCTCTTATGAGTCTTAATATATTATTTTGTGTTTGATCTAATTTTGTTACTCTCTTTTTGTTAGCTGTAACAATTTCATCACTCCCATATCTGTTGTAAACAATGCAGAAATTTTGAATTTATATTTCTTAAATAAAGTAAAATTCTCGTACAAATCTCTGCTGTCAAGTTTCTATATTTCTAGTGAATATGTAAATGTCCTATTTATGTATATTGTATTTCGGTGAATCTTGAATTTGGTATTGCCAATGTAGGGAATTAAAAACAAACACTGAATATCTCTTTGTCGTTGATTGGTGGCTCACTTCACCGGCGCAGAACTTAAACGTATCGGAGTCTTGTTGCTACAGAAACCATAGGAGGCGAAATAGAAAGTCGCATTGCAAGAAGTGGATTCACCTACGCTATGTTTGTTAATTCCTCAGCCCGGCGCGATTTTTGAACGTACATAAATATAAATACCATAAAATCAGCCACACTGTGATGTATAGTAAAAGTAAAGTGAATTTTTCAACAGTAATCTCACTAGACGTTTTGATTTATCTAGAGAAAATCAAAACTCGAGTGGGATTTAATTGACTATTACACGATTAGAAGAAAGTATATAACGATTAGAAGTAACGAAGCACTCCAATACAATAAAATATTAATTTTCTTACGAAAATACAACTGTCTTCAAATGTATTATTGTACCATCTCAACATTACAAATATTACGCTAGATGCATGCTAGATGGCAGTAGTGAGCAATGCCTTCTCGTCGAGAAGTTCTCGATCTATTATACACGATGGCAATGTTACTAGTCAAGAAGGCTTTGTTGATTCAGTTTCATTTTTTATTAAAATGCAACATTCCACTTCAATTATCCGAATCCCAGTAATCAACGTCACTTGACAGATGATTTTCAATAAATCTTAATATTAAACAATCTCTGATACGGGACTATCCATAATATCATATAGCAGAAGCTATAACATAACCTAACTAATATGCTGTACACAAGTGTTAGAAAAGTTTTAATTAACGACGATGACATAAAAAATAAACATGAATAATTTTAAAAGGAATAATTATTGAATGTACAATTTTCAAATTTGAATGTGGTTGGTGGTTCAATTGATGTTATATTGGACGTGTGCGTAATAGAAGTGGAACTCGTTGATTTAGGCCTACATGGTGTATTCCAGTTATTCAGGATTTCCGAATGGTGCTCTTCATTTATTTGTAAATCTGATTTCAGAAGATGCATAGGTATGATAAGTGATTTTTTTTTTCAATTCTTGTTCTTGAATGCCAATGCGAGTCATATTTGAAACTGCTGTGCATCGACTGGAGTGGTTTGTAATTATATATATATATATATATATTTTTTTTTTTTTTTTTTTTTTTTTTGACGTTCAGACCAGCGCAGTTTCAAATGTTGGCAAACAAAGAAACAAATGCTAGGGACGCGATAAAATTGTGCGATAAGCAGCCATGATTGGTTGAAATACGTCCTTTCGTACCGTTTTATTGGTCAAAAGTAGTATGACGTAGTTAGAGTGTAATAGTCAATTAAAAAAAAAATACTATGGTGAAGTTGTGCTTCACATGGTTCACCTGAAAAGCCGCCTCTGGTTGATTGTCCAGACTCACTAACTATTACTGTCACATGTAACTCTTACCACAATTTGCAACTACTTCACGGCTGTCAGTTTCTGATGTATTGATGTTTTTAATCGGTTGTTTTTGTGTCGCTTTGTCAACTACTATGCATATCTAGCGTCCGAATGAGATGAAAGTGATAACATCAGCGAATTGAGTCCAGGGTCCAGCGCTGAAAGTTAGGCCTACCCAGCATTTGCTCTTACTGGATTGAGGGAAACTTATGGAGAAACCTAAACCAAATAACTTGTACAACCAGGATTTGAACCCGGCTCGCTCGTCACATGGTCAAGCATGCCGTTACTCCACAGAATTGGACGCGTATTGATTTCACTGACATTGGAATCAGCCCTTAAAGACACGCTTCCTTTCTCTGTCTGGCAGCACGTGGAGAGGAAGATATAGGAAGGGAATACAGTGGGAACAGCTCCTTCTCTCAGTCTCGTGGTATGTCCCATATAATCCATGTTTTCGGGATGGAAATATTGAGAATAGCCCACACTCTCGAAACTGTAGTGGGCTGCCAATTTTCCCTGTTGATTGTCGTTACCCACGCTCCTCGTATGTATGCCTTCTTGAAAATTCTATAACGAACATATATAGGCCTACTGTGTTTGAAATATACAAGCGGATACGTAAAGTAATTCATTAGACACATTGGACATTATACATATTTTCCACCATAGGGTCGACCTGGTTGGCAAGTTGGTATAGCGCTGGCTATAGTGTGCTTAAATGCGACAGTCTCAGGTCTGCAGATTTACTGGCATGTAAAAGAACTCCTGCGGGACAAAATTCCGGCACATCCGGCGACGCTGATATAACCTCTGCAGTTACGAGCGTCGTTAAATAAAACATAATATTTTTTTTTATTCACCATAGGCTACAGATACTTTTGACCTAAAACTACTTATGAAAGTATTGAAATGTCTTATTTTCCTTGTTTTTTCTGTTACAGTAAGAAAAATTATACCCGAATACCACGCAGAAATTCATCATTTCAAAAAATAATAATAATCCAGACTCCAGTTAGAATTAGACTTTAAATATATATATATATATATATATATATAAAACAGTAAATAGTAGAGTTGGGCAACACGATTCATTTTCAGAAGTCGATTCCAACGATTCAATCGTACATTACGAATCGATTCTAACGATTCGTTCACGATTCTTCTCAGTCTGCGATTCCAACTATTCTTTTGAATCGTCGCAAGACACTTTCCTTTGCAAACCACGCGTAGAACAAAAACGTTCTACATCTCTCGCATAGATGGCATAAGAGGCGAGACATTGGATTGTCTCTTTCTCATTGGCTGGAACCATTCAGCACAACGAGTTAGAAAGAGAGTTCTATCTCGTTGATTCAGCATAACCTCCATTAGTCTACAAAATTACCCAAGATAATGTTTCTAAATTATAATTTATCAACTGAACCTTATTACGAAGTACATTTTTTGTAAATTTCAGGTTTGTGTTCATTATTTTTCACATTTAATCAAATGCAGTATTTAGATTTCACTCTCGCTCGGGAGTATTCGGCACGGTTCGGAAATGTCCGCTGACAGGTTACATCAAACAAGTAAATAGAATCGTGGGTTACGATCAACGAGCACAGAATACAATAGAGTAGACACTAGCATCTTAATACCATTGGACGGAGTGAAGCCGGTTTGATGGACCTGACGCCATCTTGTTGCTACCAAAACATTGCAAAATAGCTATTACGTTATAGAAGATCTTATGATAATAAGAATTCCATATGTCCCTAATTTCTTGTAGGACTCACACTTTCTTGTTTGTTTCGTAATACAGAATCGCTATGCACGTATTTTTAGCAAAAATTACGAAACTGTCATCGATAAATCACATATATACAGGTTATTTAAATTGGCAGCTCTTCAAATTGCAGTATGGTATTTAATAGATAATCTGGAAGGTTAAACAAACAATAATGATAAAAAAGGAAAATAACAGTTTGACCTTATTTTGCTACTAGTCCAATAAAAATGCTACCCTATAATAATTACTTTTATAGGTTGATCCATTTGCTTCGATTTAATAATGAAACTTGCTTCTTAACGCAAATTATCATTCTCTTCCTTTTGCCAGTATTTCGTATAGATGTCCCGATTTTGTTTAGAGAAAAAATGGAATGCTCTTAACCATATAATATTTGATAGGCTCTTCGTTTATAGTATATAATTAGATTATAACGGCGAACAAAAGTGAAGTTTTATCACCAAATGGGTCAAGTCAGTTCACGACCGAGTTAATGAAGCTACTAAGTCTGTAAAGCATAAGTCTGATTTCGTGATTATAAAAATTAATTACAATAATATTAATACACTATTTCTTTTTCTTCATCAAACGAATACGTGCATTCGGTTTAAGATAAATCCTTTCTCTTAATCAAACAAATACGTGAACAATACGAATCTAACCGACTAACTTAGGCTAAATCATTCATTACCGTATCTAGCCTACCGGTGATAAGTACATTTCACACATGCATATTTACCCGTGAAAAGTTATTCCAGGAATTTTTTTTGGAAACCTGTTTGTGCAGCCATACGCAGAACATGTAGGCATATTGAAATTAGTTAATTCATTAATTAAAACAACGATGCAACATCACAATCAACTGCCCATGTGCTAACCGGGAGCGCAATGTTTTGGTAGCATCATAATGGCGACTGTCCACAAAAGCGGCTTCACCTCCAAGCTGTTTATATCTACTCTATGCATTCTGTGCTCGTTGGTTACGATACCATGTCAATTCGTTACTATTCTTTTGAACGACGATTCGTTGATGCCACGAATCGATTCTTACGATTCTTTATTATTAAGACGTTCGAATGAACGTTTCGTTCACGAATCGACCCAACTCTAGTAAATAGTATCTGTTCACATGAACTAGCATAGTGAAGCAATATGGCTGACCGCGCATCAACACTGCAATTACTCGCCTTCACGATAGACAATGATGTTACATAGAGCACTGCTGTCCTATTCTATTATAATTACATCTGTGGTATGAAGCTAAACCAGGGCAACGAGGTCGAAAATTTGTTTGCAAAAGTTAACGGAATCTTTATGGGGAAAGGAATGTAGCTCCGTGACCCATTTCTTTTAGGGCTCATACAGATATCTGCCTTAGAATTTTAGGAAAATATTAGGCAGAATGAATTTGTATACTGAAATTGTGTATCCGTTTATTATGCTGGAATCATTAGCATACCTAATCCAGAAACCTTTTTGTCACGGCCTTCTATGTTAGTAGCTATTCAACTATCTTAATTATACTTTCCAGAAAATTAATTTATATAAATTTGCTGTATAGAGCTAATTATTCTGTGCTAAGTTAGGCCTTAACTAGTGCTTCAGATTTACGGCCCAAAGCAGGTACGTAAATGTAAATATTTCAATGCACAATGGGCACTATACTGTTGCATTGTATTGCTCACAGAAATACACATACTAGGCAGATGTGGACTTACTATTGCCAAGCTAGTTAGTATATCCGAATAATTCACATTCTGCGTATTAACTTATGTTACTTAATTTCCATTTTCAGTCGTAATGGACGCGATCAAGATGGAACCTGGGTCCGACCCAATGGGTATACACACAAGTGGTATCGCAGATATAGAAGAGAAGAAGCCTTTATCTGAGGTATATTGAGAGCAGTGACTATTTATTATCTAAATGCGTCATTTATAACTAGGAAGTGCATTCCTTTGTAATTAATTCTTCTTTTTCCACGAGATGAAACACAACTGAAAAAGTTGAAATTTGTGAATGTGAAGTTCCAAACGGAATTTTATTTCACATAAAACACACATACTCAAAATTGTGTGAATAGTTGCTTTCAGGAAATATATATTAAAACCACAAAAATGTTGAAGTTTTTCTTGCTTCCATGGATTTTTAGAAGAACTTTTAAATAATTTAAAACTGAATCAACACCGGTAATAACTTATTTAGAATAACATTAACCTTTATGTTTTACTATGGGTCTTTCTGATCATATTGCAACAAAATATCATACACTAAATATATTCTATTACACGTATGTGTATCGTTACAACGTTTCTTAGATAAATTAATTTACTATTGGTTTTGGAATAGGTACATATACATTTGTTGACATCAGTATTAATAATAATGTGGAGGGTCTTTATAAATAGTTACGGGTTTTCGTGAACAACTTTTATGCTGTTTTGTCTAATTATTTTGTTCTTTATGTTGCAGGAAGGAAATTTATTAGATTTGGACATCACTAAAATAAAAACTGAATGTATAGAACACAGGTATCACATGAAACCGGAGATAGTATTTGAGGAATCTGCAGTGCCAATTGACTTTCCCATGCTGAAGAGTGAAGCTGAGGTGAGTGCAGTCTATGAAGTGTGTTGGGCTGTAGTTCCCTCCCTGTTACTTTCTGGCTGATGTAGCTGCTACAGTCATCCCAGTGATAACTTTTACCCTATCCAATTTTTGAGTTAATTGTGTTACTAGCACTGTTTAGATTATTTCAATCATATACCGTACTTGCTGGTAATCCATTTGTGGCACAATGGATGCCCACATCCTTCACAAAATATTTCCATTACTGACTTTACTTTAAAGATTGGATGAGTTGCACATTTTTACTGCCTGATTTTCATGTATTATTGTGCTCTCTATCTGTTTTACGTAATCTTCTGCTACAGGAAGAGTTTTGTGAGTTGGATCAAGTGAAGGAGGTCAAACTGGAAGTAACAGCAGAGGAGAATGAAGTCTTGACTGAGAGGTGAGTGTAATATACGAGTGCCTAGTTTGCTGTTGGTTTTACTGCTTTATTTAAATAATGACAACATAAACATATTTATAATCTCAAACTGGTTATTGTTTATATGAAAACTCCAGTACCACCATTAGTACTACATTTATTATTATTATTATTGTTATTATTATTATTATTAATTATTATTATTATTATTATTGTTATTATTATTATTAATTATTATTATTATTATTATTATAATTATTGTTATTATTATTAATTATTATTATTATTATTATTATTGTTATTATTATTATTAATTATTATTATTATTATTATTATTATTATTATTATTATTATTATTATTATTATTATTATTATTATTAAATTTGTACCATAGTTGTTTATTTCATCGTATCACTGTCTTGGACTTCTATTGTCCAATGTCTGTTGTCCAGCACATAAACATTAATAATTAAATGAATAATTGAGGGGTTTGCGAATTGAGATACACATAATCTAAGATTTTAAAACGCAGCTGAATAAAATGTTATACACGCACGCAGCCCTGTCCTGCAGATATGTAAATACAGTCCAAATAAAATTTCGCTACTATAATTATTCACTACATTTTAAACCGTTTTCCCGAAGAAGGGCGTATAGGTCTGTACGCCTTTCTTCCGGCAAAGCCCTCATTTATTGTTATTACTATCAATATTGCTGTTATGATTATTATAATTACTATTATTACTTAATTTTTTAATATGGTCTGTACAGAAGTAACTGAAGATGAAAGACCATTGTCAGTTTCTCCTATATTACTTTGCTTATGGTGGATATATCTCTTCATTGAAAGTCTAGACATTCTTTCCACTAATGACACTTATAATTGTTAGTGTTGCAGTTAGCCATAATAGTGGAGTTCCAAATTTCTGCGAAAATATTCCAGAAGAGTACGACGGCAAGAAATACGTTTCTGATATTAGCGGAATGTCTTTTCCCAACTTTTCAAAACTCAAATCGGGGGATTTCGAAAAGCATTCACGCGTGCTCACAGGCGGGAAACCGTTCAGTTGTGATGTGTGTGGAAAGAGTTTTTCCCAATTGGCACATCTCAGGGCGCATTCACTCGTGCACTTGGGAGTGAAACCATTCTGTTGCGGCGTGTGTGAGAAGTGTTTCTTAAGGTCTGGACATCTTAAAGCGCATTCAATGGTACACAGTGGCGACAAGCCATTCAGCTGTGACGTCTGTGGAAAGAACTTTTCTAAGTCCTACGACCTCAAGAGGCATTCACTCGTGCACTCAAACGACAAGCCATTCAGTTGTGACGTGTGAGGAAAGTGCTTTTCAAACTCGGACTATCTCAAGAAGCATTCACGCGTGCACACAAACGAGAGCCCATTCAGTTGTGATGTGTGTGGAAGGAGATTTTTGCAATTGGCACAGCTTGAGAGGCATTCTCGCACGCACAAAAACGAGAGACCATTCAGTTGTGATGTGTGTGGAAAAAGTTTTTCGCAATTGGCACGTCTCGAGACGCATTCATACGTCCAATCAGGCGTGAAACCATTCAGTTGTGACGTATGTGGGAAGTGCTTTTCAAGGTCCTACGATCTCAAGAGGCATTCAGTCGTGCACACAAACGTGAAGCCATTCATTTGTGATGAGTGTGGAAAGAGTTTTTCAAACTCGGATTATCTCAAGAAGCATTCACGCGTGCATACGAGCGAGAGCCTATTCTGTTGTGATGTGTGTGGAAAGAGTTTTTCGCAGTTGGCACACCTTGAGAGACATTCACGCTCTCACATTGGCGCGAAACCATTCTGTTGTGATGTGTGTGAGAAGTGTTTAACAAGTTCTTCAAACCTTAAAACACATTTAATTATGCATACCGGCGAGAAACCATTCATTTGTGACGTTTGTGGAAAGTGTTTTTCGCTCTCGAAATACCGCGATATGCATTCACGCGTTCACTCGGGCGTGAAACCATTCTCTTGTGACGTCTGTGGAATGAGTTTCTCGCGCTCCATACGTTTGAAAAAGCATTCGCGTGTTCATACAGGTGAAAAGCCATACAGTTGTGACGTATGTGGAAAAAGTTTTTCGCAATTCGCACATCTCAAGATGCATTCACGCGTGCACACAGGCGCGAAACCATTTTGTTGTGATGTGTGTGGGAAGTGTTTTGCAAGATCTTCAAACCTTAAAAGACATTTAATGTTGCACACTGGGTAGAAGCCATTGGGACATATTAATAAAAGTGAGAAACTCCTAGTAAGGCCTGATGAGCACTAGCATATCCTCGCTAGTTTGTATTAATAAAAACATCCTCAAATGGCGGAGCAAAAGATCAGCGACATGAGCATTTGCTCTGTATTTGTTCATCTTTTGTTTTTGCTTTATTTACTTCCTTCCACACTTACGACTCTATTTCATATCACAGGGTTGACAATAGTAGATAGGCTATCTTAACAAACACAACGTGTTCGGTCTGAGGTGTGGATTAAAAATTTAATTAACGTTCCGCAATGGAGGAAAGCACAAAAGCGTTTTGAGCAAATTATTGAAGTCCATAAGAAAGTGCTTCAGAAATCACAACTCCCTGACAGCAAGGGCATAAAACATGTAGGGAACGTCCATGGAATTTGGACCACTTGACTTAAATAGCATATAACTTCATCCACTGCAATGATATCTCTATGATTTTTATAAACAAAAATTAGTGTAGTGCAGTGACTGCTTTGGTGAAACTAAACAATAATACCGGTATAATTTACATAAATTGTTTAAAAACAATGTTTATCAGAAAATGTGTTTCCATGTAATTTGGACCGGGAATTCGTGTAATTTGGACTGGTATACTGTATATCTCCAGTACTTACTTAAGTTATTCTAAACAATAAAATGGAACATTATGATACATTGTACGTACCTTTGCACACGTGGAATAATAATAATAATAATAATAATAATAATAATAATAATAATAATACAGTTCATCCCGAATTTCGGCACAGTCTTCATGGGCTTGCCTTTCGCAACTACTGCACTGCTAAGTCCACAGCCAGACTTTCAAAACAAATTAAAAGTGGGCGAAAGTTTTATACATTCGTGTTTATTAGAGGCTATTTCAATATAAGAAACTTACTGTAGCTAAGTTTGTGAATATAAACCAGAATTATGGGGTTATTGTATATGTCTTTATGTAATATTTATCTCTCTGTCAAATTTCAAAAGCTTTTATTCAATATCGTCCTTAGAATCACAGGTAAAACCACCCACAAGCGCAGAAATTAAAATATTGCTTCAGTGGTCCAAATTACACATTCATGGTCAGTTCAAATTATACACCGTGCAAATATTTCATATATAAACAAATATTACAAAAAATATTGTAAATAGACGAATGCAACTATGGTATAAGTTATCTTTATATTTTTGCAATACTTGAACAAGCAAAACATCCAAATAGTAACTACACAGCACTCAATCTCGACAGAGTGCAAGGTTTTAAGGATTGAGAGTAAAAAACTTATTTTCTTCTCACCCCTCACCTTTGAATGTAACAGCAAAATAACTTGCATATACCAAAATTGAAATCAATTCAAATTACACGCCGGTCCAAGTTACACGGCCTTCCCCTAGCTGTCGAATCCATCAGGAAGCAATAAAGCAGGAATTTGGCATGGAAATGATAGTAAACAAGATTATGAAAAATATTAATAATATGAGAAGCCGATTGAAATCAAAAACAGACCTAAAAGGACTGGAAACAAGCAAATCATTTTAAAGAATTTCTTCATATACGGGAATAATGCACGGAACCAGGCCACTTGACGTTAACGCTAGTTTAATCTCTCATGTCCATTGCACGTAGCCTGCACGTTAATACTGGGGACTGCTTTTCTATTTATATATTCATCCCCATGTATAGTTTTTTTTATTAACACGTGGGTACAGTCCACTGCCCCTGTAATATCAGGGAATGTGTCGACCTCGGTAGCGCACTGGGTATAGTGCTGGCCTTCTGCGCTCGAGGTTGCGGGTTCGATCCCGGCCCAGGTGTGCTTAAATGCGACAGGCTTATGTCTGTAGATTTACTGGCACGTAAAAGAACTTCTGAGGGACAAAATTCCGGCACACCGGCGACGCTGAAACAACCTCTGCAGTTGTGAGCGTCGTTAAAGAAACCATAATTTAAAAAATTATCAGGGAATGTACACTTGTTTGACCGTTAAATTTTAGCTGCCTCAAGAGCAGCATTGGTAATTGTATCCAGTTGTCTACTTTTTCCTTAATTGCACAGATAATTTCCCAGAATGCTGAGGACACAGTCCCTTGTGAAATACCAATATCTTCTACTACACCAACCTGAAAACTAAGGGCTCCTACGCACCTTAGAAATATTCTCTTTTTTTCTTCATTGCTTGGTGTTCCATCCCTTGTTTCGTTCGATTCGGGTAAGAAATGTTCCGTAAGCCACTACACGTCATTTTCCCGTTCAAATCTGTACAAATCTTAGTAACTATACACATTAGACACCCTATGTATTTTATAAATCTTTCTTCTTCGATCAGGAATCACATTCATGAATGCTGCCATCATGTTTATAAACCTCTCTCGAGTACGTTGAGTCTCCTAATAAGCTACCTCAGGATATCGTAATCATTTGCTCGTAACAATGAGCATGACCTCTGCTTTATTTATATCAAAACGTGAGCACTTGCTCTGCGGCAGAGGTGATTGAGCACGACCTCGGCGAGTAACATGAGCAAGATCTTATTATTAATATCAAACAGAGACAATGCTCAGATTCTTAAGTAACTTCCTTTTATTAATATCTCCTATTGAGTTGTCATGTTTGTTGAAAGTGTTTTTCGCTCTCAAAATATCTCGATAGGCATTCACGCGTACACTAAGGTGTAAAACTATTACCACAGCGTACTATATACAGTCACGAAGCTTGAGTTTTGAGGGTGCTAGAAACAATAGACTGTGACGGTATTATTTTGCACTTCCTGTAATGAGGCGATATTAGCGATCCTAGTGGTGAGCAACTACCTAATGTTTGCATAATTACTACATATTCAGCTTCGCGACTGTGTATACTAGACTTTGCTATTACGCTGTGACGTCTTTGGGAAGACCTTTTTCGCTCTCCGTACATTTGAATAATCATTCACGCGTACGCACTAGTCAGAAACCATTCGTTTGTGAAGTGACTGGGAACTCTTATAGAAGCTCTTCAAATCTATATAAGGCATTCTTTCGTCCTTACTGTCATAGAGCCATTCAATACAGACGTCAATGCAAAGTGTTCTTCTCGCGCGGAATCTCTCTCTTTGCATTCACGTGTTCATACAGATCTCAATGTGCATTCACGTATCCACAATTGAGTAGCCATTCAGTTGTGATGTGTGTGGGAATCTCCAGATGCCTTTTCGTGAAAAACCGTTCGGTTGTGATGTGTTTGGACTGGATTTTTCACGCTCGAAAGACCTTAATCTGTATTCACGTATGCATACGTAAGAGAAAGTCTTCAGCTGCGTGTGTGTGAAATGCGTTTTTATGGCCCGCACATCTTAATATACATACATGCGTGTACATAATTATATTTTATAATAAATGTTTAAATATCCTGTACTTTAATCACTATATGGTTTTATTATGTTAGCTTTAATTTGTACTTCGGCAAGATAATCTTTCTTTGTTATTAACGTCTATAATAAATTGTCTAGGATTTTTAATCAGGTAATGTTTTATTCCTTTGACTTTTATTCTAATTGTAACTTTAACACTAATTGTAATTATAATTTTATTTTTATTCATAATACTGTAGTTATAATTCTCAGCTAGGGGTTAAGATTAGGCTTGATGGGATTAGTTCTACCAGGTTAAATAAATCAATATATAGTATACTATACTGTTCATATGCCAAAAGCCATATGATGGATCTTGCGTGGAAGGTCTTTTTGTGCTAAGAGGTACCTCAAATGGTGTTTACACTTACTTCCTGGCGAGAAATGACTGAATTGCCTAGTTTTGGCTTAACTTTGTTCAATAGGGGAAATATGAAATGCGAAGCTGCAGAAGCTCGACATCTTCCTCACTTATGGAATCAGTTCGAAGCAGCTAGGTCAAGTGAACCACGCACATTAACACAGAAGCATGGCACAATCGCTTCCAGAACATTGCTTGTAAGAATCATCCCACTGTTTACGAACTCACACGTTATTTAAAGAATGAGCAATCCGATGTAGACAGAATGATCCAGGGCTTGGAACTGGGACGAAGAGTGAAAAAAGCACTAAAACGAAAATATAAGGCTGCAAAATATTTCACAAAGGTATGATGAATTCAAAGACAAAGGACGTGTAGTTGAATATTTACGTGCATTCAATTTTTGCGTTACAACATTCAAATCTGAATAAATCCATACAAAACTCGGTTTCTGCAATAAAATTGGACCAAAGTTTTTCAGGAAATATGTAAACATTTCAAAACTTCGTTCCAACTAATTATTGCAATATCATTTTAAAAAATATATAAAATAATAAATACTGTATATGTGAATTTGGTTTGTTCTAATTTTCTCTTGGGTCAATTCGTTTGGGTGAATTCTCCTTTGCGTCAATCATCCATGCGTCAAATTTCATTTCAGTGAATATTTTCGTGTGAACTAGCACCGATATAAATATACTTGAACAATACGAAATGTACAAACATGTATGGGAAAAATGAGCAGCAGTATACTGATTATATGCAATTGTTCATTACTCCGTTATTAAGATACTCTTTGGAAAGTTTGGTTAAACTATTTCAAATGTATGTACGCCTAAAGTGTTTGTTGACCAGCGTTTCAACAAATATATTACGTATTTTCATTACAATGTAATCAACAAAATAACTATATTCGTTATAGATAAATATTTCAGACCAGCTGCTGCTCCTCATTTTGATTTGGCTCACAAAATATGGACTCATTCGCTTTAGATTTTTGATTTTGATGTTGACTACTCTTTCAGATTCAAACAAGTTAAATCTCATCAATTATATATCTCATTCTGTTTATGGATGTATATGTGAAATTAGTAGCCTACATAATTATGAGTTTGCTTCAGCTATTCTCAATGCCCCACATATAGCCCTGCAGGAACGTAATGAAATATATACTAGACATCTACCTGCCACTAGGAGACAGGATTGCGGTCCTATTCAGACACTCCTAGCTCTATGTAATACAGGAAACTATTTTAAAGTCGTAAATCGACCTGATAATTATATTCGTGACTTTTTTTTTCCCTAGACTCTCTTCTTCTCAAATACGTCAGAAGGTTTTGGAAGGTAATACTCTCACACAGGCTTTAAACTAGAAAATAAATAATTGTCGCAGAAATCCACAAATGAAAAATTATATTTGTTTTAAAATACGAAAATCTTGTAAAATATTCTAAATAATTGTGCAAAAAAGGATTAAATTAATAAGGTTTGTAGAAACAAAAAGATAAGTAATTTTTTCTTGGAGTTTTATTGCTTTAAGTCCATCTACCACAATCTAGATGAGATTATGCATGTAAATCGTTAGACGTATCCAGTAGAGATGGGTAAAAAATAACACAACAGTTATTTTGGAACTGTTCCGGTCTCGGAACTGTTGCAAAAATGAACAGTAGGTCGGAACCTCCTGTTCCGAAATAACAGTGTTCCGACTCCGAGCTGCTCACTTGCCCAGCTGTTGCGGGCTCGCAGTACCGCGTTGCACAGGGTATGTTCCGACTCTCTCGGAACTGTTGCAAAAATGAACAGTAGGTCGGGACCTCCTGTTCCGAAATAACAGTGTTCCGACTCCGAGCTGCTCACTTGCCCAGCTGTTGCGGGCTCGCAGTACCGCGTTGCACAAGGTATGTTCCGACTCCGAGATAACAGTCGGAACGTCGGAGCTTGTTCCGATGAACCGACAGCTGCAGTTACACTGTTCTCGTTGTTCTTTATGTTATACTTGGAACTTCGTTGGATGAAGTTGGTACTTGAAACTCTCACGTGGTTGGAGGGGGGCGCATGGAAATTGAAATCCTTGCGGTGGCGCGAACTTTAATATCAACATTTGTAAGACTGGCCAATCATCTGTAATGTTATAGTAAGTATTTAATAATCTGTAATATTCATTCCCGCTTTATGGTTTATTTCACCATTAGTTGACTAATTCTGTTTTATAAACATTCTACAAAGTCATAAAGTACGCATACTATTATTAATTCATTGATCAGCTGATTCTATACAAAGGTTAAAGTCGTAAATGGTAATGAGTGGTTTAGTTACAATGCGTGTATGTCGTTTGTTGAGGTTAAGTCTGACAAGCACAAGTTTTTGTGCTATCTTCTCTGTTATCAAAGAACGACAAAAATATTGTAGCATTATTTGTTGGAAACTACCCATATAAGCACTGATTTGGAGAGCGAGGTTTAATGCGAAGTTTAAATTACACTTTGGTAAAGATGCGATTCCAACATTTTACTAACCCACTGCGGGGTTTCCAGGTTTCAGTACTGCCAATATATATCTTTTTTATTTATGAAATTGTAATATTTATTATTATTATTATTATTATTATTATTATTATTATTATAACTGCATTAAGAAAAGTAAAAATAAAAATTAATGATTTGTTTTTTTTTATTATGTAATAGAGAGAAGAGAAATTACATACCATATGTTTTAAATGTTATGTTATTTTTTTTAGTTGGCTACCATGTCTTTATAACTTTATGTACGAAAACAAAGTGTTGTATTCTGTCCTTGTAGTCAACAGCTGTTTAATTACTAACATTAAGCTTTTGAGTTCTGCCCGTATGCACAGCAATTTTCCAAAATCGATTCGAATGTGCATTGCAGTGCCATCTATAGATAAGAATGTGTACTATGTCATGCCTATGAGTGCTCCAGTGTGAGCAGCATGGTAAAGAGGGAGGGTACTGTACCGTTCGTTTGAACGACTCAACGACTCCGACTCATCACCACTGGTGACTGTTATTTCGGAACTGTTATTTGGAACATAGTATTTTTTCGGAACCGGAACAGTCGGAACTGTTCCGGGAAAAGAACAACTTCGCCCATCACTAGTATCCAGTTTATAACGTTCACATTACTGGGCATGTGTAATCCAGAAACCTACGTCTCACGGTCTTCTATGTGAATTGCTATGCAGCTAGAATAGTTATCCTTTCTAGAAGTTTCTTTTAGGTCTGTGTATATTTGCTGTATAGAGTCAATTATTCTGCGCTAATTTTGGTCTTACCTAGTGCTTAAGATTTACGGCACAAACAGGTATGTAAATGTAAATATTTCAGTGCACAGTGGACAATTTACTGTTGCATTGTATTCCGCAAAAGATTGGAGTAAACGACATCTACAAACTTTCTTCATGACTTTCAATCCGTTGTGCTTTATATCGGCTTGTACTACAGACAAGTATTTCTTTCTTTGCGTGGTAATATGTATAATGTGTTTCGGCAAATGTTTTCACTTCTCTCGTATGACATACAGTTGATTCTTGCTTACCGATTGTACGTTGTATTGTCACATTATTTCTACAATATTTGTATATGGAACTTGGGTCTTGTGAATACTATTCTCCACATTAATAATTATACGCAGTATATGAATATTGATATAGAATGTTTTACTCTGATTACGCAGGAAGGAACAATTGCACAATACCGAAGGAGCGAATATTTCGTATACCGCTACTCATGACGTCATCCTATTTTCTCGAAAATAAAAACGAAATTACACTCCTGATATCCTTATTCGAACCTATTTTGTCTACTCATACCTTTTTTACTATTTATTCTCTCTCTACTTTTATGATACATTCTTTTCATTACCGTTACTATCTCTTATTTGTTATACTTACCGTACCCGTGCGCTCCGTTTCACCTGTTAGAATTAAATATAAAGTAATTACATAATTAAAATAGGACGTTTGAGCCAGGGAACAACTTTTACAACAGCGCAACATAATCTGCTTCGCTCTTTACCCAATTTTCTTTATTTGCATTTATTGCATATATATTTTATGTATTTTAACACGATTCAACTGAGCATAGTTAAAATTTGAATTATAAAATAATGGATTGCTAAGCTAACGTACTATTACTGCATACTAAATCAATACACTCTCGTTGTTCGTTAATGCTCTGAGATTAAAATGAGTGTACATCAATATTATTTTAAGAAATACAGAAAACGAATGTACAAAATAGCCTATCAAACTTTCTGTGCATAAGAAGCTATTTTAATCTTACCTGTCCTCGATTTACTCAGACGTTACTGTAATAACATTATAGCATTATGTCCATCTAGAGAAACTACACTTTCCAATGGTGAAATAATAATTAATTATACAAATCGGTTAATTTAGCTTCTGATATTACTTCATACAAACACAGAAACATTCTCTGTAGGCTATGTTTAATAGCTTTCGATTGTTGATGTCCAAGGCCCCTGTTTCGATTGTTATTGTCCAAGGCACCTTATAGACGAAGTCATTCGTTCTTAATTCTTTGCACTATCTTAGATGGCTTTATTTTAATTTTAAAACTCATTTATCTCATTAAATATCAGTCCTATCAAAGTTTTGTGATGGATTAAACTTATCGGAAATCATTTTTAAAGAAACTCTTCATATGTAACATTTTTCACAAAAATCAATAATAAGCGAGATATTTCGATTTATTTAATTCAGCCCCCCTTACAACCCCCCTTTTAAATAAAGTATTTTGAATGCCATATAGCCTAAAATCTAAGTTACAACGAACTTAATTTATATTCCAATTTTCATATAAATCGGTTCAGCCATTATCGCGTGAAAAGGTAACAAACATACAGACAGACATAGAAACAAAAATTTCAAAAATGCGATTTTCGGTTTCAGGGTGGTTAATTATATATGTTAGGACCAATTATTTTTGGAAAATCGAAAATTACCAGAAAAATTTCGGCTACAGATTTATTATTAGTATAGATATATCCTAATCTCTATCCCACCTGATGCTATATTCCTAACTCTCCTAATTCTTAGTCCTTATTGACATGTAAGATGACTAATTCATACACCTCTCTCACTTTGCTATTTACATCACTTCACTATTTAATTTAATACCTTTACACTATAATCTGACACTTTACATAATTTAAGCGACTCATACACTTATCTTCCATTGTTCTACACTGTGTCTTTCATGTCTTTTGTTTTCTTTTTTCACTTCGTCTATTTCCTACTTTACTCGTCCGACACTATTTAGTAGACATCTGCATTTTGTTGAAAATGCCCGATCGAATCCAGTGGAACAAATCATATGTAGAACATTGAGAGAAATAATATCGTGAAATAATCGAACTTATTTTTTAGACAACGACTGTATCATGTCCCTAGTATCACCAGCGAATAGGGATTGTAAAGAATGGACACTGAGCGAATTGTCCTGTGTTTTGTTTCTCTGTGCGCCAGCGGCTAGTTCCACTTTCAAGCGCTAGAGGTAGTGTAATCGAGCATACGCTAAGATAATAATTGAGAATAGTATTAAGGCACAGGATCCAAACATCGCCTACCTTATTGCATATTCCAGTAACGCTTTGCTTCAAATAAATTCAAGTTAGCAGCTTTTCCTCATTTCTCAGTGACAAACTAGTTGTAATAATAATATTTTATATTTCAGATATAATACATTACCGGTATATTATAAAATAATATAGTACATTATAAAATTAAGTATCGAATTCGTTTAATATTTGTATATAATATAATATAGGTATATGGTTTTACTTCTCGTAAGAGTTTTGTTTTTCCATTTTGAGCGCTATCAAATCATTACATATTTTAATTGTTGTTGGGGTCAACGTCTCAACTCTCATTATAAAGGAAGTCCAGACATTGCATTTAATGGAGGATTTATTATTTTATGGATCCAATTTATTTTATTTGAGTACATAATGTACCTAGATGTATTAATTGTATGTGTTATATTTCCGCTGTGTCGACTGCTAGCTGGTGTGATGTCAGCGCCAACTCTAGGCAGAAAGCAGAATGTCTCGTTCTAGCTGGCTTGAAGGTCATTGAAATCAGTCCGGCTACATCAAAGGTACCGACGCGAAGTGTCCATTCTTTATAATCCCTATTCGCTGGTATCACATGCTCATCTGTGCTGATGTACACATTCGTTTGTATTTTTTTGGTAACTTTTGTGTGTTGTGGCGTGCACAGAAATACACACACTGCGCAGATGTGGACTTATTATTAAAAGCTAGTAAGTCTGTCTGAGTATTTCACATTCTGCATATTAACTTATGTCACTTAATTTCATTTTTCAGTCGTAATGGACGTGATCAAGATGGAACCTGGGTCCGACCCAATGGGTATACAGACAAGTGGTATCGCAGATGTAGAAGAGAAGAAGCCTTTATCTGAGGTATATTGAGAGCAATTACTTTTCTTTTCATTTTCTAAATGCGTCATTTATAACTAGGAAACGCATTCCTTTGTAATTAACTGTTTTTTCTTCCGCGACATGAAACACAACTAAAAAAAGTTGAATATTGTGAATGTGAAGTTCCAAACGGAAATTTCTTTCACATTAAACAAACATACTCACAAAATGGTGTGAATATTTAAATTCAGATTATATATTTCAAACAAACAAACCTTTTTTTTTTTATTCCATAAATTTTTAGAAGAGCATTTATGTAATTTAAAGCTGAATCAATAATAGGTTATTTAGAATAATATTAACCTTTATATTTCATGCTGGATCCTTCTGATCATACTATCAGCATATTATCATCCAATAAATATATTCTTTTACTCGTATATGCTGTGCTAGGACGCTTTTCACATAAATTATTTCACTCTTGGTTTTGGAATAGCCAGATGTGCATTTGTTGACATCGGTATTAATAAAAATGTGGACGGACTTTATAAATAGTCACGGGTTTTCTTGAACAAATTTTATGCTGTTTTGTCTAATTATTTTGTAATTTTTGTTACAGGAAGGAAATTTATTAGATGTCGACGTCACTAAAATAAAAACTGAATGTATAGACCACAGGTATGACATTAAATCGGAGATAGTATTTGAGGAATCTGCAGTGCCAATTGACTTTCCCATGCTGAAGAGTGAAGCTGAGGTGAGTGCAGTCTATGAAGTGTGCTGGTCGCTAGTTCTCTCTCTGTTATTTACTAGCTGATGTAGCTGCTACAGTCATCCCTGTGATAACTTTTACTGTCCAATTTTTAAGTTTTACTAGCACTGTTTAGTTTATTTGAATCATATACCGTACTTGCTGGTAATCCATTAGTGACAAAATGGATGCTCACAATCTTCACAATATGTTTATGTTACTGACTTTGCTTTAAAGATTGGATGAGTTGTACAATTTTGCTGTCTGATTTTCTTTTATTATTGTGCTCTGTGTCTGTTTTGCGTAATCTTCTGCTACAGGAAGAGTTTTGTGAGTTGGATCAAGTGAAGGAAGTCAAACTGGAAGTAACAGCAGAGGAGAATGAAGTCTTGACTGAGAGGTGAGTGTAATATACGAGCCACTATTTTGTTGTTGGTCTTACTGCTTTATTTAAATAATGACAACATAAACATATTTGTAATTTGAACGTGAATATTTTATATATGAATATTCCAGTTTATCGTGCGGACATAAATGACATGATTGATATAATATCCTATCTCTATCACGAACACCTGCCCTACCACTACTTTACCACTCCTACAACTGCCAACTAGTGGAGCTGATGTTGCTGCTGTCGGAAAAAATACCAAGGCATAGACCTGCCTTCAACTTTTCCCATTTAATGCAGAACAGTTCACCAACCATTTTCATTGACTAATGGAATGTAGCCAGGATATATAGTTCCTGTTGTTTTCTCAGGTCTGATCCGGCAGTTGTAGTAGGTTTTGTGTATAGCTTTGAAGGAAGTGGGTCCTACTTCTCTGCAGCATATCTTTCACAGATCCTGAGTTCTAACATATAAATTAGAAAATCTGTGTCCATTTCAATTTTTGGATATAGTATTATTATTATTATTATTATTATTATTATTATTATTATTATTATTATTATTATTTAATTTGTACCATAGTTATTTATTTAATTGTATTAATTGTATGACCGCGTTAGACTTCTATTGTCCAGTGTCTGTTGTCGAGCACATAAATATTAATAATTAAATAAATAATTATTATTATTACTATCATTATTGCTGTTATGATTATTATAATTACTATTATTAATTTTTGAAAGATAATCTATACAGAAGTAACTCAAGCTCATTGTCAATTGCTAATGGCATATGGGGTTCCAAATCTAGTAGTGGACACAATTAACCATTTTTTTTATTTAAATAAATTGTGAGTGGTTGATGTTTTAAGTGATTTATTTTTAAAAATATTCATCATATATTTAAACACATGTACATTCACTTAGGTATGTTTGATTATGGATGAATTTTTTGGCAAAATTGTATATCACTTTTTGTATAGTGAAGACAAATCTTAGTATTGGACACTCAAATTTTAGTAGTGGACATAAAAAAATTCAGTAGTGGACACCCAGTTAAAAATAACAAATGATCTGGAAAAAATGTAGTTCACCAGTAAACAACAAATAGACTGCCTTGTATTATACAGGGTGTATCAAAAATACGTGTACAAACTTCAGGCATGGGTTCCTTACACCAAAAGAAGGAAAAAAGTTCATATGAACATATGTCCCATAATCCTTTGTTTCCCCGTTATTCATTTATTACTAAAAGTTTGCGTTCAACGGCCTTCGAGGTCCAACCTCAAAACTTCATTTCTTTATGCACTCATTCATACAAGGCTGTGACTCGTTGTATCAGAAATGGACTGCAGATGGCGAAGTGTTGCCATGGAGACTTGTTTACATTTGTCATTTGTCATTAGTCTGTCTTCAACGTTGCAATTGTGAACGTGGAGTGAGTTAACGTGTTTCGTTCAACCATGGCAGGACGATATTCATTTCGTGAGCAGGCTGACATCATTTTTATGTATGGTCGCGCGAATGGTAATGGACGCGAGGCTGTACGGCTGTATCAGATGGCGTTTCCAGACCGAAGACAACCGAATCATCAAACCTTTGTTGCTGTGTATC
Organism: Periplaneta americana; assembly: GCF_040183065.1. Lineage (NCBI taxonomy): Eukaryota > Metazoa > Arthropoda > Insecta > Blattodea > Blattidae > Periplaneta > Periplaneta americana. The sequence goes on from NC_091132.1 coordinate 165,284,583, forward strand.
GTCGCGTTGCTGAGACAGGAACCGTTGCACCACAGACTGGTGATCGAGGAAGACCAAGAATTGTTCGTATGCCGAATCTCGAAGAAGACATTTTACACTGTGCTGAAGACGATCCAGGTATCAGTACAAGACAATTGGCTGTGACAACTGGTACATCACACAGTACAGCATGGAGGGTACTTCACGAGCAGCTCTTGTATCCGTATCATATGCAACGTGTGCAGGACCTTTCGCCTGCCGATTATCCACCACGGGAGAACTTTTGTCGATGGTTTCTAGCACAAATAGCCAAGCCATTGTTTGTCTCATCAGTTTTGTTTACAGATGAGGCAACGTTTGGGAGAGATGGAATTACCAATTTCCACAATGAACACGTATGGGCAGATCGTAATCCTCGTGCTGTATTTCAGGCTAGACATCAGCAACAATTTAGGATTAATGTGTGGGCTAGAATTGTAGGTGACTGTCTGGTAGGTCCATACGTTCTACCAGCACGTCTTACAAGTGCTATCTACAGGGACTTTATCCAAAACACTCTTCCAGAATTACTGCACGAAGATGTGCCTCTGAACATAAGACAAAACATGTGGTTCATGCATGATGGGGCTCCAGCACATTTTAGTCGCCTCGTTCGAGATACACTGACTGGTGTCTACCATGACAGATGGATAGGCAGAGGAGGACCAGTTCAATGGCCAGCACGTTCTCCCGACCTCAATCCTTTGGATTTTTATCTTTGGGAGCACCTTAAACAATTGGTTTATGGAGCAGACATCCCGGATCAAGAAACTCTTCATCGACATGTCATGGAAGCCTGTGAAACCATTCGACATCATCCCGGAGTATTTGAAAGGGTGCGACAGTCCATTATTCGACGAGTGCATGCATGTCTAGAAGCAAGAGGAAGACATTTCAAGCATTGGTTATGAGTTTTGTGTGTTGGCACATTATGAGTGTACCAATGTGTTGAACAGTTCTAAACGGGGAAACAATGGATTATGGGACATATGTTCATATGAACTTTTTTCCTTCTTTTGGTGTAAGGAACCCATGCCTGAAGTTTGTACACGTATTTTTGATACACCCTGTATATATGAAGGAAATAATGTGGTAGATAATTAAGATTGTTTAACCACTAGCCTTAAATCTAGAAAAACATAACTTGAAATTTTACAAAAATAACATTCAGACAAGAAAAAATCACACTAGGCCTAGGCCATAGTTTCACTTATATTAATTTAATAGTCATTATGCATCGAGCCTATAATGGTAGTAATTAAGACGCGAGTATGTTTATGAAACGAGCGCAAGCGAGTTTCGTAGTTTTCATACAAGCGTCTTAATTACCGTTATAGGCAAGTTTCATACGACTTTTTATGCTCGACCATATTTCTAACTTGAAGTTATTCATAAGTATTCATGTTATCGTTATCTGACTGGGGAGCGGAACTGACCTTGTGCAATATCTCATAAATTGTGAGATGTGCGCAGACGCGAAAGTATTGATTTTTTTCGTAGAAACAAATGTCATTGACCTTGATATAATTTAGTGAGTAAAATATAGATTAATCTTGATATAACCTTGAAATTGATTTAGACATTGAAAAACGAGATGACAAATTGAATTTATTTGTATATTAGTTACAATTAACGCTAATTAATATAGTAACAGAACATAACCATCTGCGACAGTATTGGATTTCCAGCCTCCGCGATGTTTCGCTATTTGTCTGTCGATTGCATATCCGAGAATAATCGATACTTGCGCTCTCAAATTGCTACAATGATGTTTTCTGATTGGTGGAACACCTGAACTCTAATGGATAAGTGTACTTTAATGAGGTCCAGTAAAGGGCTGCTACCAGGTGTATAATTACTACATTTCGGCATGGTCGAGCATAAAAAAAGTTCTACAAGGTATGAAAACGACTCCCCCAGCAGGCCTATGTACTTAGAAAAACTATCTTGATCTTCACTGAGTGTAGCACAGTTGTGACAGTGAAAGATGACGCAGTCTTCCTCCATATCCTCTTCATCCAAGCCAAGTGTATTTACACGTGACTTTGGGATGCATTTAATGTGATGTGTATCTTTGCATTTGTCATATTCAACCCATGGTCGCTTCAGTTTCTTCAGGTTTAAACTCTTACCACATTTCTTGCAAAGCCAATCGTTCGGATCTTCGATTAATCTTCTTCTGCTCTTTGGCATTTTTTTTTCTTCTGTCAAAATGGGCCACTTTTTTTTTCTGGGATCTTTGGATAAAAGAGGGATCTTTTAAAGGGGCTGCTAACAGTACCCCCTTTCTTTGAGGGATAGGATGGTGATGAACATGTTTTAACTTCAAATGTTCAAAATCATCCTACATATTATTCAAAACTGCATGTTCTTAAGCTACAAAACGCACGACTAATCGTGATACTATTGCGATCATATTATACCATCCTATTATAAATTGCGTTTGATCTTTCTGCAACTACAGAAAAAAATACAAGGAATTCAATATCGATAATCCCTTCCCTATAAAAAAACACATTAGTGGCTGCATATCCTGTTTTTAGCGTATGGTACTTAAATACAAATGATTAAAGAGGGCAATATTCACCTTCGACATAGTTCCTATTTTTTTATTCGTGCATATTGTTCTCAAAGTTCTCGTTTAGGTTCATGAACATTCAATTTACTCGTATCTATATTCTGCATACTGCAGATTTCTCCACCCATCTCGGGGAATCGCTATTATACAGGTTTACGTTATTATTTATTGTAAATTAAATTAAGTTATGATGTAAGAAAATATTGAATTATATTAAATTATACTAGGTTATACAAAATAATTTTGAATATAATTTTGACACTCACAGAAAACCAACAAGAGGAAAAACGTAATCAACTGTAGCATATGACATAACATAGCCCTACAACATGTTGCACTGTATGGAACGCTCCTGCCATCTAGCGGTAAAACTTCCCATAACATATCCCTACTGAGTTCACCACCTCCCCTATCTTGCAGTCACGCCAAATCCTTAGGAGATTCTTCAGGTGACCACTGCTCACCATCTCGAACCTCCTTGAACCTGCCAAAGTGACAGGATTAATTTTGTCCTCCTGCATTTCAATGAAGGTCTTGGTCTGGGATACGGAAGCTCCTCTGCCAGAGGATCAATCGGCTCTCTACTCTGGATACATTTGTCAAAATTGACAATTTGACTTTTGAATGTATTAAGCCCAGTGCGTAGAAACCCATTCTTTATTACCTCTTCAATAGCTTTGGTTGCAAAGACAGATTGCAAAAGACCACAAAATGTTTTCTTCGTTACATCCTTTGCGTAGTTCTCAAATTTCCACTGTCGTACAACATCCTTCCAGCCAACCTTGAAAAACTGACATCAGCTGGCTGCAAGAGATGTGTGCAATTAGTACAGGGCTGGGCACATTACGTGATTCTGAGAAATGAGCGCTGTGTGCTTTAAAGAGCGTGTCTTGCGAGCATTGTGACGTATGCATACTGTACGTCATTCAGTGTCGGTGCAGTGGTGACTCTGCAGTATGATGGCGAACTTTGAAGACTGAGTTTCCGCTCATACACTAAAGCGTCCCGCTATTCCCAATGTTTTTAATGTATCATGGGAGGAGGAGTTCTTTTTGGTAGAGAGTAGTGGATTAGCAAAGTGTTTAATTTGGTATAAAACACTCCAACTGGTTAACAAGTTCAATATCCAACGACAATATTCTTTACAGCATGCTACTGAATATGACAAATATGTTGGTAATGAACGCCATAAATTAATACAACAACTTAAAGGAAATGTTTCTCTGGTACATTATATTAGAGTATCTGTTTCATATTTATATTGCATTATAAGTTATTATACATTTAGTAATATATAATTTTATATTATACAAGTAAGTATCATGATATATCATAGTATAGTATATTACAGTTCATGATATATCATATATCATATTATGTACATGAACTGTAATATATTACACTATGATGTATCATAATACTTGTATAATTTAAAATTATATATTACTAAATGTATAATAACTTATAATGCAATATAAATATCGAATGGATACTCTAATATAATGTACCTGAGAAACATTTTATGCACGTTGTATTAATTTATGGTCATATCATATCATATCATATATTACATTACATCATATTTTATTACATTACATTACATTACATTATATTATATTATATTATTATATATTATTCTACATTACATTATATTATATTATATTATATTACATTACATTACAATACAATACATTACATTACATTATATTATATTATATTACATTTTATTATATTATATGACATTATATTATATTACATTACATTATATTATATGACATTACATTATATTATATTATATTACATTACATTATATTATATTATATTACATTACATTATATTATATTATATTACATTACATTTTATATTATATTACATTACATTATATTATATTATATTACATTATATTATATTACATTATATTATATTATATTATATTACATTACATTATATTATATTACATTATATTATATTACATTACATTATATTATATTACATTACATTACATATATTATATTATATTATGTGACATTACATTACATTATATTATATTATATTACATTGCATTATATTATATTATATTATATTATATGACATTACATTACATTATATTATATTATATTATATTACATTACATTATATTATATCATATTATATTACATTATATTATATTATGTTATATTATATTACAGTACATTACATTACATTATATTATATTATATTATATTAAATTACATTATATTATATGATATTACATTATTTTATATTATATGACATTACATTACATTATATTATATTATATTATATTATATTATATTATATTACATTACATTACATTATATTATATTATATTACATTATATTATATTACATTACATTACATTACATTACATTACATTATATTATATTATATTACATTATATTATATTATATTATATGACATTACATTACATTATATTGTATTATATTATATTATATTATATGACATTACATTACATTATATTGTATTATATTATATTATATTATATTACATTTTTTTTCTTTATTGTGCTAAAACAGCAAGTTCCATTGCATACAATATTTGCAATTCTACATGCTATGTTTATGCTACATATTTTTCAGTTCATAGTTGATATTCATATAGCAGTACATTATTGCAATACTCGTATACAGAGTCGGTTAAAATAGATATTACAATCCAAAAATTAAAATAAATAAAAATTATCTACTCTACACAATATATGATCAACTAGCAATTATAAATCTTATGCTTAATTAATACATAACAAATACGCATTACACATCCACAATTAAATTATCTATGTACTATATACAATCAATCCGCTCGCCAGTTACAAAGCTTATGCCTAAATGCATTATACGTAAATTTTGTACAAGTGTTGCAATATTACATGCTATGTTTATATTATCAATCGAATTGATATATGTAGAATAGTTCACAGTTCATAGTTATTTAGCAATACACTATTGTAATAGATATAGTCAAATTAAATTATACCTTACAAATCCAAAGTTTAAAATATGTATTACAAATCCACAATTATATTGTACCTTACAAATTCACAATTTAAAATATTATACATTATAAATCCGAAATTTAAAATATGCATTACAAATCCACAATTTAAATTGTATCTTACAATTCACAATTTAAAATATTATACATTATAAATCCGAAATTTAAAATATGCATTACAAATCCGCAATTTAAATTGTATCTTACAATTCACAATTTAAAATATTATACATTACAAATGCACAATTTAAATTGCAGCTTACAAATTTACAATTAAAATATTATACATTACAAGTTCACAAATTTAAATAAAATTTTCTACTCTATACAATGGATGATAAGCTAGCCAATTATAAAGCTTATGCTTAAATACATTATAAGACAACGTTGTACAAGTGTTTGAATATTATATGCTATTTTTACATTTCATACATGTTCACAGTCATTTAACAATACACTATTGCAATAGACTGAGTCATATTTGAATTGTACATCACAGATCCACAGTTTAAAATCTTATAATTGTATGCTTATTTGGATTCATGTTTACAATGCGTTGTACTTATTTTTATTCATGTTTATAATGTGTTAAAGTCTATTGATTGTATGAATGTTTTGAATTGTTTGTAGTGTTTCAAAATGAGTTGATCTTGAGCAACTGGCCACTTTCCATGATTCGTTACTATTTGATGTCTAAAGATGTCCCTCTGCTGCTGAAGTTTTCTAAACCTGTATTTTAGATGATCCACAATTTTTTATATTATATTACATTATATTATATTATATTATATTACATTACATTACATTACATTATATTATATTATATTACATTACATTACATTACATTACATTATATTATATTACATTATATTATATTATATTATATTATATTATATTATATTATATTATATTATATTATATTATATTATATTATATATTAACAGGATGACAATAATGCACTTCGTGAATCGGCTATGAGAATTAGCTACAAAATTTGCCACGAAATTGCAAAGGAATTGAAAACATTCAACGGAGGTGAATTCATCAAGCGATGTTTAATTACATTGGCAGATGAACTCTGTCCAAAGCAAGTAGGGAAGTGGAAGCCATACGCCTTCTCGTAGAACCGTGGTGAGGAGATTGCAGTCTGTGCGTATGGGTTATGTAAATAAGCCTAATGATTTGTGTGTGTGCATAGAGCGAAGTTTATTTCATTAAATTAATAAGAGTGTTATAAAGTCTGTACAGTACAATGGATTGATGTAATATCCTTATAAACTATTATATACTGACAGACTGAATGACTAGAACAACCATGGCTCTTGTTACATTAATGCAGGGAAGGTAGCTGTAATGCGAGTCTGCCACTGCGTGAGCGTTCTGCTCTGGCTTGGAATCGAAGTAGCTTTCGGAGCGAGAGGAGCTCTGGCACGATGTCATTTGAGCGGTGGCCATCTACAAACATTATCACAGGTCGTGCAATGTTTTCATTCTTCAAAAATTCCATGTAATGATTCGAAATGTATTCGAAGAACACTTCGCTGTTCATCCAGCCACTCTCCAATAGACCAATTGCCCATAAATCTGGCACAGAATCTGCAACATCTCGTGGCAATCTCTTGTACGGAAAAATGACGATAGGTGGCACAGTTTCTCTTCCTGCCGAGAAGCAACCCATTACTATTAACTGTTCCTTCTCATTGTTGATAAAAGTCCCCTCCACCCCGTGGTCCAAGGACTTTACCACTTTTTGGGCACAACATGAAGCCAGACTCGTCTGCGTTAAATACCCGCCTTGGATGGTTTAGAACGTTCCTGAAGCCATCTGCAGTTAAAGTTAATTCAACTTCTTGAAACCACTTCTCGATAATCTTCTTTGACACTGATGCACGTGATCGATTTAAACTCTCTGCATGTTTCTCGGTAATTACAGGATTGCCTTTCATAAATGCATGAAACCACGTCATTCCCGGGACGTTATTCGTGAAGGGATTGTGTCGTTTATCTGCATCAAGCACCCTCTTCACCTCATTGCATAACAAGTGCCTGGCAATTGGAAAACCCTTCCTAGCCAATGCTAAAACCCATTGTGCAAGGAGGTTTTCTTCAGCTGCTGTCAACGTACGTGCTGGGCCCATTCTTCTTTCTCCAGGAATAGTGCCACTACGCTTCCTGATTAGTGTTGATCTAGGGACACCGAAAGTGCTCGCAGCTTCCTTCTTTGTCATACCACTTCGTAATCCTGCTACAACGTCATTCATCTTCTACTCAGGATACTGGAGTGTAGGACGTTTAAGCCCTTGCAACTAATGTAGGTCGCAGTCTTGTATTTGAAAAACCAAATCTATAAGAATATACAGAACCTTATTTAGTCCTACACAGTAAGAAGCATCTCTAACAGAAATGAAAACACCCAAGAAGTGGGTTAAATCAACTAATAGTATTGGAAAATATTAAGCTGTCCATCATTAATTACTGTGTCCCCACCATTAAGACCGCTATTTTAATAGAGGACCCCCATGTGTCCAGTACTTACTTACGTACTTGCTGGCTTTTAAGGAACCCGGAGGTTCATTGCCGCCCTCACATAAGCTCGCCATTGGTCCCTATCCTGAGCAAGATTAATCCAGTCTCTACCATCATATCCCACCTCCCTCAAATCCATTTTAATATTATCCTCCCCTCTACGTCTCGACCTCCCCAAAGGTCCTTTCCCCTCTAGCCTCCCAACTAACACTCTATATGCATTTCTGGATTCGCCATACGTGCTAAATGTCCTGCCCATCTCAAACGTCTGGATTTTATGTTCCTAATTATGTCAGGTGAAGAATACAATGCGTGCAGCTCTGCGTTATGTAACTTTCTCCATTCTCCTGTAACTTCATACCTCTTAGCCCCAAATATTTTCCTAAGCACCTTATTCTCAAACATCCTTAATCTCTGTTCGTCTCTCAAAGTGAGAGTCCAAGTTTCACAACCATACAGAACAACCGGTACTATAACTGTTTTATAAATTCTAACTTTCAGATTTTTTGACAGAAGACTAGATGACAAAAGCTTCTCAACCGAATAATAACAGGCATTTCCCATATTTATTCTGCGTTTAATTTCCTCCCGAGTGTCATTTATATTTGTTACTGTTGCTCCAAGATATTTGAATTTTTCCACCTCTTCGAAAGATACCCGATCGCTTTACTTGCTTCAACTAGAATTTCCGCGTTTTCCCTAATCGTTTGTGCATTTTCTCCTAACATATTCACGTCATCCGCATAGACAAGAAGCTGATGTAACCCATTCAACTCCAATCCTGTCTATCATCCTGAACTTAGCTAATGGCATATTCTTGAGCGAAGTTAAAAAGTAGAGGTGATAGTGCATCTCCCTGCTTTAGCCCACAGTGAATTGGAAAAGCATCAGATAGAAACTGGCCTATACGGACTCTGCTGTAAGTTTCACTAAGACACATTTTGATTAATCGAACTAGTGTCTTGGGAATACCAAATTCAATAAGAATATTATATAAAACTTCTCTCTTAACGGAGTCATACGCCTTTCTGAAATCTATGAATAGCTGATGTACTGTACCCTTATATTCCCATTTTTTCTCCAATATGTGTCGAATACAATAAATCTGATCAATAGTCGATCTATTACGCCTAATTCCACTCTGATGATTCCCAATAATTTCATATGGAGTAAATCTTCTCAAAAGAGTATTCGACAAAATTTTGTACGACGTCAACAAAAGTGATATTCATCGAAAGTTACTACAGTTAGTCTTATCCCCCTTCTTAAAAATAGGTACGATTATGGAGTTCTTCCATTGTTCTGGTACAATTTCCTTTTCCCAAATTGCAAGTAAAAGTTTATAAATTTCGCTAGATAATGCACTTCCACCCTCTTGTATTAATTCTGCTGGAATTTGATCAATAACTGGAGACTTGTACTTTTTCAGATTTTCTATCGCAATTTCGACTTCAGAAAGTGTGGGTTCGGTATGAATGGCTCAGCAGTTTGTATTTGAATTTCGTCCCGTACTAAAATATATAACAAAAGCATGCTTCAGTATTGGACACCCCTACTGTACATATTAAATATTTTTAGATAACTTTTATTGTTGTTTTAAATGAAAGCTTACTATAAAACATGATACATTATATGTATTTAACTTAATATAATCACATAAATTACCAGATGCTTACCGATTCAAAACCATGCATCCACTATTTACAAGCAGCAGGAACTGAAACTATTTCCGGCTATCTCTGACTCCATGATTGGCCCAAACTAAGAGCCAATAGCAATCCACCTTACAAAAAATGACCAGTTTAAAAGCCTGAATGCAACTGTAAATAGATATACCATTGGTTGTGAGTGTTCTTAATAAAATATGTTCGGAACGTGTACACTACTAAATTATGTTCATTACTAGAATTGGTAGCCTGTGTTACCTTATTGGAAATTTAGACATTCTTTCCACTAATGACACTTATAATTGTCAGTGTTGCAGTTAGCCATAATAGTGGAGTTGCAACATTCTGCGAGAATATTCCTGAAGAGGAGGACGGCAAGAAATACGATTGTGACATTTGCGGAATGTCTTTTCTCGACCTTGCAAGACTCGAAGGCCATTACCTCGAAGACAAATGTCACAAGGAATTCAATTGCGATGTGTGTGGAAAGTGTTTTTCCCGATCGGGGGATTTCGAAAAGCATTCACGTGTTCACTCAAGCGAGAAACAATTCAGCTGTGACGTTTGTGGAAAGAGTTTTTCTCGCTTGGCTCATCTACAGAGGCATTCACTCGTGCACACAGGCGCGAAACCATTCAGTTGTAACGAGTGTGGGAAGTGCTTTTCAAATTCCGACAATCTCAAGACACATTCACGCGTGCACACAGGCGCTAAACCTTTCAGTTGTAACGTGTGTGGGAAGTGCTTTTCAAAGTCCGACTCTCTCAGGAATCATTCACATGTGCACACGGGCGCGAAACCATTCTGTTGTAACGAGTGTGGGAAGTGCTTTTCAAACTCCAACAATCTCAAGCGACATTCACGCGTGCACACAGGCGCGAAACCTTTCAGGTGTGACGTCTGTGGGAAGTGTTTATCAAGCTCTTCAATTCTTAAAAGGCATTCAGTGCTTCACACCAGCAAGAAGCCATTGAGTTGTGACGTTTGTGGAAAGTGTTTTTCCCGATTGTGGGATTTCGAAAATCATTCACGCGTTCACTCGAGCGACAATCAATTCCGTTGTGACGTTTGTGGAAAGTGCTTTACAAGGTCCATAAATTTCAAGAAACATTCACGCGTGCACGCAGACGCAAAAACATTCAGTTGTGATGTGTGTGGAAAGAGATTTTCGCGCTTGGCTCATCTAGAGAGGCATTCACTCGTGCACACAGGCGCGAAACCATTCAGTTGTAACGTGTGTGGGAAGTGCTTTTCAAACTCCGACAGTCTCAAGAGGCATTCACTCGTGCACACAGGCGCGAAACCTTTCAAGTGTGACGTGTGTGGGAAGTGTGTATCAAGCTCTTCAGATCTGAAAAACCATTCAGTGGTTCACACCAGCGAGAAGCCATTCGTTTGTGACGTTTGTGGAAAGTGTTTTTCGCACTCGAACTATCTCTATAAGCATAAATTTCTACACTCAGGCGTGAAACCATTCAGTTGTGACGTGTGCGGAATGAGTTTTTCGCGCTCCGCATATTTGAATACGCATTCACTCGTACACACAGGGGAGAAGCCATTCGTTTGTGACGTGTGTGGCAAATGCTATAAGACGTCTTCACAACTGAAGAAGCATTCCCGCCTGCACATTCTATGAAGTCATTCAACTGTGACGTCTGTGCGAAGTGTTCTTCTCGCGCGGAATATCTCTTAATGGATTCATGTGTTCACACAAGCGAGAAGCCTTTCATTTGTGAAGTTTGTGGAATGGAAGCATGCTGTTGAAATATATCCAGCGAATAGAGAATATAAAGAATGGACACTGAGCGAATTTTCCTGTGTTTTGTTTCTCTTTGCGCCAGCATTTAGCTAGAGGTTAATGTAACCGAGCATACGCTAAGATAATAATTGAGAATAGAGTTGAGACACAGGATTCCAACATCGCCTACCTTATTGCATAATCAAGTAACGCTTTGCTTCAAATAAATTCAAGTTAACAGCTTTTCCTTATTTCTCAGTGGCGAACTAGTTCTCATAATATTTTTTTATATTTCAGATATAATAAATTATATCATTAAATAATTTAATACATTATAAAATTATGTATCAGATTCGTTTAATATTTGTATATAATATAATATAATATAATATAGGTATATGGTTTTACTTCTCATAAGGGTTTTGTTTTTCAATTTTCAGCGCTATCAAATCATTACATATTTTAATTGTTGGGGTCAACGTCTCAACTCTTCATTATAAAGGAACTCTAGAATCTAGACATTGCAGTTAATGACAGATTTATTATTTTATGGATCCAGTTTTTTTTATTTGAGTACATAATGTACCTATATGTATAAATTATATGTGTTATATTTCCGCTGTGTCGACTGCTAGCTGGTGTGATGTCAGCGCCAACTATAGGGAGAAAGCAGAATTTCACGCTCTAGCTGGCTTGAAGGTAATTGGAATCAGTCCGGCTACATCAAAGGTACCGACTCGAAGTGTCCATTCTTTATAATCCCTATTCGCTGAGATATCAATGTGAATTCACGTATATACAGTTGAGAAGCCATTCAGTTGTGATATGAGTGTTAAGTGTTTTGCAATTCCGGTTAATCTCCAGATGCTCTTTTCTGTAAAACCGTTCTGTTGTGGTTTGTTTGGAATGGATTTTTCGCGCTCGGAAAATCTTAATGTGTATTTACGTTTCTACACATAACAGAAACTGTTCAGTTGTGATATCTGTGGAATGCGTTCATTATGACTCAAACATCTTTATATACAATCTTTCGTGTACATAATTATACGTGGTGTGTCTAAAAAGTTCGGTGAATGATGTCATATCTGAACGGCAACTTGGCGCACGTGCTTGCGCATGCGTATGGTTCTTCAGAGACTTGGAGAGAATCGATACACAGCATGCAATGCATGTGACTGGCAGTGTAAACAGACTGCGACCAGTTGAACATAGTGTGAGAGGAAGTGTCACAGCGCAATGGAGCAACGTGTAAACATCAAGTTCTGCTACAAATTGGGTAAGACTGCAACGGAGACACACGGAATGTTGGTGCAGGTGTACAGGAGGGAAGCCGTGAGCAGTAAATGTGTTTACGAATGGTTTAAACGCTTCCGTGAAGGGAAGGAAACAATTGAGGATGAGCCACGTTCAGGTCGGCCATCGACATGCAGAACCCCAGAAATGATCGAGAAAGTGCGACAAATGCTGGCACAAGATCGGCGACTGACTCTAAGATCGATTGCGTAGGAATTGGACATTAGCAAGGACACGGTGCACACCATCGTCCGCGATGATTTGGGTAAGCAGAAGATCTGCTCCCGATTTGTGCCGCACAAGCTCACAGACGAGCAGAAAGCAAAACAAATGGAAACTTCTGGTGATTTCATTTCCATGTGTGATCAGGATCCATTGCTTCTGAAAATCATCGTCACGGGAGATGAGATCTTGTGCTACCATTTCGATCCGGAATCAAAACGGCATTCGATGTCATGGTGTTCACCGACTTCCCCGCGACCAAAAAAAAAAAGCCGTCTGCAAAAATCCAAGGTGAAAACACTGTGATCGCCGTCTTCGACAACAACGGCATCATCCACAAGGAATTTGTTCCTACAGGTCAAACCATTAATGCTGCATTTTACCAGTCCCTTTTGAACCGATTGCTACAGCGTATCCGGCGGGTTCGGCCAGAGTTCCACAAGACTGGAAAATGGCTGCTGCTCCATGACAATGCCCCTGCACACTGAGCGATCCGTGTTCGCCAATTCCTGGCTCAGAAGATGGTAACTGTTCTTGAACACTCTCCATACTCCTCTGATCTCGCCGCCTTCAAGCGGGGAAACAGTAAAAAGTCCGCAGGAGCCAGATCAGGGGAGTACGGAGGATGTTCAAGAACAGTTATCTTCTGAGCCAGGAATTGGAAAAGTTCGGTGAATGGTATCAGAAAGCAAAAAAAACAAAGTTACAAACAAATTTTCTTTATTGCCCTTCAAAATAGTCGCCACCCGCTACAACACACTTTTGACAACGTTCGTACAACTTCTGGAAACTATCAGCAAAAGCCTCCTGTGGAATCGATCGCAGAACGGCTGTCACACGATCTTTGATGGCATTCACATCCGCAAAACGTTCACCTTTCATGGCCGCCTTCAAGCGGGGAAACAGGAAGAAGTCCGCAGGAGCCAGATCAGGGGAGTACGGAGGGTCATTGTCATGGAGCAGCATCCATTTGCCAGTCCTGTGCAACTCAGGCCGAACCCGCCGGGTACGCTGTAGCTTTTATTTTATTTTTAGTAGGTTATTTTACGACGCTTTATCAACAGCTTTGGTTATTTAGCGTCTGAATGATATGAAGGTGATAATGCCGGTGAAATGAGTCCGGGCTCCAACACCGAAAGTTACCCAGCATTTGCTCATATTGGATTCAGGGAAAACCCCAGAAAAACCTCAACCAGGTAACTTGCCCCGACCGCGAATCGAACCCGGTCCACCTTTTTTGGCGGCTAGACGTGCTGTTACTCCACAGGCGTGGACTGTACGCTGTAGCAATCGGTTCTAAACGGACTGGTAAAATGCAGCATTAATGGTTTGACCTGCAGGAACAAGTTCCTTGTGGATGATACCGTTGTTGTCGAAGAAGGCGATCAACAGTGTTTTCACCTTGGATTTTTGCATACGGCTTTTTTTTTTTTGGTCGCGGGGAAGTCGGTGAACACCATGACATCGATTGCCGTTACAAATATAGAAATGAAGTGACTTTTATTTTCTCAGTTTTTCCTGGTACCGGTAATATTAAACAGAAAAAGTAAAATTTAGCTTTTCTTTTTTCATTACTTTCAATTATATTGTTTAATAACGTTTTACTGATTCTATTATGTCTAAATTACCAGCTTTAACGTAGTCATAATAATAATAATAATAATAATAATAATAATAATAATATAATAATAATATTAATAATATTAATAATAATAATAATAACCTACAGAAATACATACAAAATCGGAGGTCACATGTCATCAGAATGACTCGTTCTAGAATTCCACGCCAAATTTAATTTTAAATTACCATCGTGTGGGCAACAGATTCTTTGGCAGTCTGTTCAACCATTGGCAAGAGACCGTAACAGGCCACTACGCCCAATATATGCAAGGATGATGATGATGATGATGATGATGATTATGATGATAATATTTTGACATTTTTATAAGTTTCGAAAAATGAATGTATATTTAGTAAATTGGACTTGATGAATCGAAACCACTTATGGTCTTTGTAAATATCCATTGTGTGAAACTAAGAACTATAAACAGATTCTCTGTAGCAAAATAGTTGCACTCCAGCGTTATTTTTCTTGTACTCCAACCTAGCTAGTCCACACAATTGAAGTTGCCCAAAATATTGATCCAGGAATATTCGCCCAAATTGATTTCACCCAACTATTTTCATTCTCACCCTCACTCACGGGAAATTCACCCACTGCGATGAAGTTTAGTTCATTTCATAGTTAATACATTTTAGAGCAATTCGCTTCCGTGGTAAATTTTGTATTCAGAAATGTTTAAATGTATATATTAATATTTTGAAGTTCTTTCTTAACAATTCAAAATTTCTTTCCCTGGTTGTACTTGTATTACAGATTTCTTAAATCTAGATTACTGTTTTGAATGTTTACATTTTCAATTGATATCCACGGAGAAATTATTCCAAGTGTATTACTGATTCATAAAGTTTATATGTACAACCTTCACTCCAGAAATGCCAATCGAACCAAGGGATATGGGTTTGCAGAAGGAAACCTCATAGCGCAAAATGTGCGACCACAGGAGCACCAAATGGATCCTATGTAGAAGTGCAGTATATAAAGTAGAAGAAGATGTCCGTCCTCCACCACATGAAGAGGTGGAAACAGTGCGTCGATGTACGGCACTAAATCAAGCAGCTCCAGCTCAGATTATTGAACGTGAATGCAGCGGGTGCCATCAGACATGCTTCAGGTTTTCCTCTGAGGAAATCCTTAAAAAGAAGTATAAACCAAAGGCCAAAGGAACTTTTCTGTCAACCCAATATCTATCCGAGATCTTCGAGTTATACCACCAGAATTGCTGTCTTAGCATTTGTTTCTGTTGAAGATGTACCAGCGTGGTTTCATACAGTTCCCGAGACCATGCCCAAAATGATGACATTTCGTCAAATATGTCAAGGCCACCTGCGTTGGGATTACTGCAGGAGGGCGTCGGTCTGCTACAGAAGCTCGATATCCTCCTCACTTGTGGAATCAGTTCGAAGCAGCTAGGTCAAGTGAACCACGCACATTAACACAGAAGCATGGCACAACCACTTCCAGAACATTGCTTGTAAGAACCATCCCAATGTATACAAACTCATACATTATTTAAAAAATGAGCAATCCGATGTAGACAGGATGATCCAGGAGTTGGATCTAGGACGAAGAGTACAATAAACACAAAAAAGAAAATATAAAAGCTTAAATATAAGGCTGCAAAATATTTCACAAAAGTATGATGAATTCAAAGACGAAGGACGTGTAGTTGAATATTTGCGTGCCTGTGGTTACAACATTCAAATCTGAATAAATCCAGCGGAGACTCTGTTTCTGCAATAAAATAGGCCTGAATTTTTTCAGGAGATATGTAAACCATTCAAAACTTCGTTCCACCTAAATTATTGCAATATCAATTTTTAAAATATTATAAAAAAATAAATGCTTTATATATGAATTTGTTTTTGTTCTAAATTTCTCTTGAGTTAATTTGTTTTGTCGTATTCACCGGTGCGTCAATTGTGCTTGGGTCAAGTTTTATTTGGGTGAATATTCTTTGTGTGAACTAGCACCGATATAATATACTTTAACAATACGAAATGTAAAATCATGTGGGAAAAATGATATCTTACTTAGGAACCTGCTTATGTTCACTTGTTTGTTACTCGGTTACTATCATACTGTTAGGAACAGTTTGGTTATACTGCTTAAAACGTATGTAGGCCTAGAGCTCTTGTTGACCAAATCATGAACAAATATTTTACAGTACAGTATGTATTTTCATTCAGTGGCGGTTCCTCGGGGGAGGGAAGGGAGGAACGTCCTCCTCACATTTTCTTCTTTTGAAAGTAAATACCAAATAAAATATGTGCCTTGAAATTCGAGGAAGATTCGATAATTTTTAAGTTCACAGCTATAAGAAAACCTCGGTTGATCGAGTTTTAAACGACGCGCGCTCATGTGGTGCTAGAAAACTGTGAGAAAGATGCGAGATTGTTTGTGTAGAGGAAAGGCACTCCATTCCTCCTTTACTGTAGTTAACACACATAGACAACAGCGCACTAGCGGCCAGAGAAAGAAGCAGAGTTTTAAAGCGAGTAAATGAACGGAGAGGGAGGAGATCCTCCCCTGAATTAGTTATGGGCGGGAAATAGAAACTGACTGGTCGTGCAGCAAGCTCGCTACCGCTGCCACCTAACGATGCTGCATTCAACCAGACTATAACACATCTAGGAGGAGACACAACAAAAACAGTTTTAACGCAACGCTATGAAAGACACCATGTAAACTTTTTTTAAAATTATAAATCAAAAATATTATTCATTGCACTTTATATAGGCTACTATTCATGGTATGAAACTTTCGTGGATATTTGAAAGTTAAAGTCAGGTTTATGTAAAACAAAGAGGAAGTAGTTTTACGTAGTTGGCTCCTGAAATTCACTTCTATTCATTGTTTACTAGACAGGGCAACAGCCAAGTAGTCAGTTTTGTACAAATATATTTGAAACTGAAAGTAGGTACTCCAAACTACATCATTTTTAACATAAAAAAAATTAATCGGCCACCGGCAGTTTTGAACAATAATAAAAGTAGCCTATGACTTTACAAGAACTGACATTCTTCAAAAGTATGTGATACTCAACTTGTAAAATGTACATGTGGCAATACAGACCACGTGGGTGGGTGCAGTGTTCTCGCTTTCCTCAGATTATTTCCCATTCCCATTTCAATTTTTCCGTAAAACGGTTCCGGTTACGAGTTAGTAGCTAGACTCTTCCAACACGTGTGATGCTGTAGTGTGCTCGAAAAATGCTACGAGGTTGTGAATTTCCTTGTAATTGTTAATTTGCGCAATTATTCAACAATGAATGGAAGTGAAATCATAATATATTTTGGACAATTTAGGAAACTCAGTTTACAAGAACAGATTATTGCTATACAGAAGGGAAGGCCAACCCCAACTCTACCTGGTCTTACATGTATGCATGTAGGCTAATTTGTAGCATGTTTCATTCAAGAAGGTGTCATTTAGTGCTGTTAATTTCTTTCCTCCTCTTAAGAAATATGCAGGAGCCGCCACTGTTTTCATTACAATTTAAACTATAAATAACTACATTCATTATGGATAAATATTTCACACCAGATGACGCTGATCCTCTTTCTAATTCACCTAATGAAGTATGGATACATGGGCTGAAGACTTTTGATAATTTCTTATCAACACTGTTATTTACTCTTCGAGATTCAAAAAGTTAAATCTGATTAATTATTTGTCTCATTCTGTTTGTAGTTTTATAATTGTAATTGACACGTGATAAGAAATTGCTTTAGAATATGTATGATAAGTACTTTCTTGTGTTAAATTTTAACGTACCTCGTTAACATTTTTCGACCTATTTTCGGTCGTTCCGACCAGTTCCGAAGATGACCGCAAATAGGTCGGAACATGCTAACAAGGTACGTTAAAATTTAACACCATTAAGTACTTTTCATACGTATTCCGAAGTGATATAGTGTTAAAAGTTGTGAAATAAAAGATGTATAAATTGCTTTATCTATTGTCAATGCTCTCCATATAGCCCTAGAGCAACGTAATCGAATATATACCAGACATTTACCTGCCGCTACAAGACGGCAATGTGGAGGATTTGTAGCTCATCATAGGCGTATTCAGACACTCCTATCTCTAAGTAATAATTGTTATTTTAAAGTCTTATACCGACCTCAAAATGATTATATTCGTTACCATTTTTTTTCCTGGACTCTCTTCTTCTGAAATACGTCAAAAGATTTTAGAAAATGATACTGTGAACTTACAGTCAGAAGAATTTCCTTCTTCAGAAGTTGCATTCACTCCTGATTTACAGCCGATTGCAGCACACTATTTCGCCATAATAAAAGTAAATTTAACAGAATTTTTATTAAAGGAAGGTTTTCTTTCGTGTAAACGTCCATTTGCCATGTTAATTACAAGAGAGAGATGCGATTCATGAGTGGGAATACTATGGAAGTAACACGTCACGTTTCTTTCTTTCTTTTTTTTTTTAATATATAGCTGTGGACGAAAGAGAGAGACAGGTGGAAAAACTTAAAAAATCAAGGGAGTTTGGGGCTGAGAAAAACTGAATATGTGAACTCCAAGCCTGTTCGCCACTTGTCTCAGTGTGGTTTCGCTGCTCCACTGAAAAAAAAATATTGAAGGGGAAACAGTCGAAAATACACGTGACGCAATAGCTACCACATAACAGCAGTGTTGCCAACTGGACGGAAATTCCGTCAAAACTGACGGATTTTCAATGTAGCGGAAGGGAAAAAAATGGCTCTGACGGGTGACGGATTTTCTGGCGGAAATTACGATTTACATCGTCTTATAACATTTTTTTTGCTGCTGTCAGTTATAATTGTTTAATTGTTGGGATATTTTACTTTTTATTTGAATTGTCCTGCCTGTTCCGTACTATGTTTAAGATTCCCCTTTTTCAAATTTCCTCGTACTCAAGTTAGATGTTGACGAATTATTATTTTAAACAGGATTGGTAAGTAAGTTGTGTTAAAATGTATTTTATATTTATTTATATACTTATTTATTTACTTATTTATTTATTTATTTGGTCTTATTTTTTTATCTTGACGGATTTTGGCGGATTTCCAGGTGTTACACAGACGGGGATACAATTTATGTGTTGGCAACAATGGTCGTTAGAGGAGCTGACTTAGGGATCACAAAAAGAAACGCCGGCAGATGTAAGTCTGCACATTGGAAAGGTACTTTGTCCCTTCATAGTGCCAGTGGAGTCCAGTAAACTCGCTCATATGACAAGTGTGAAGTTCGAAGACTGAGCGAAGACCGCCAGAAAGAACACCTGGATTTGTAAGACTGAACTGTAAAAGTCCCCTGTGCGAATAAAGTCGAGGAACTCGTCCAAGTAGCAGGGTAATATATGAAGCTAAGCCAGTCCATCTATGTCGAAATTTGTTTGCAAAATCAACGGAATATTTAGGGTTAAAGGAATGTAGGTTCGTGGCCCATTTCTTTTAAGGTTCGTCCCGATATTTGTTTTAGAGGTTTAGGAAAACCTTAGGCGGGATGAATTTGTATAGAGGTATTGTGTATCCAGTTTACAATGTTGACGTGTACTTACTTACTTACAAATGGCTTTTAAGGAACCCGAAGGTTCATTGCCGCCCTCACATAAGCCCGCCATCGGTCCCTATTCTGTGCAAGATTAATCCAGTCTCTATCATCATATCCCACCTCCCTCAAATCCATTTTAATAGTATCCTCCCATCTACGTCTCGGCCTCCCCAAAGGTCTTTTTCCCTCCGGTCTCCCAACTAACACTCTGTATGCATTTCTGGATTCGCCCATACCTGCTACATGCCCTGCCCATCTCAAACGTCTGGATTTAATGTTCCTAATTATGTCAGGTGAAGAATACAATGCGTGCTGTTCTGCGTTGTGTAACTTTCTCCATTCTCCTGTAACTTCATCCCGCTTAGCCCCAAATATTTTCCTAAGCACCTTATTCTCAAACACCCTTAACCTATGTTCCTCTCTCAGAGTGAGAGTCCAAGTTTCACAACCATAAAGAACAACCGGTAATATAACTGTTTTATAAATTCTAACTTTCAGATTTTTTGACAGCAGACTAGATGATAAAAGCTTCTCAACCCAATAATAACACGCATGTCCCATATTTATTCTGTGTTTAATTTCCTCCCGAGTGTCATTTATATTTGTTACTGTTGCTCCAAGATATTTGAATTTTTGCACCCCTTCGAAGGATAAATCTCCAATTTGTAATTTCCATTTCGTACTATATTCTGGTCACGAAACATAAACATATACTTTGTCTTTTCGGGATTTACTTCCAAACCGATCGCTTTACTTGCTTCAAGTAAAATTTCCGTGTTTTCCCTAATTGCTTGTGGATTTTCTCCTAACACATTCACGTCATCCGCATAGACAAGAAGCTGATGTAACCCGTTCAATTCTAAACCCTGCCTGTTATCCTGAACTTTCCTAATGGCATATTCTAAAGCGAAGTTAAAAAGTAAAGGTGATAGTGTATCTCCCTGCTTTAGCCCGCATTGAATTGGAAAAGCATCAGATAGAAACTGACTTATACGGACTCTGCTGTATGTTTCACTGAGACACATTTTAATTAATCGAACTAGTTTCTTGGGAACACCATATTCAATAAGAATATCATATATTACTTCCCTCTTAACCGAGTCATATGCCTTTTTACAATGTTGACATTACTGGACATAAGTAATCCAGAAACTTATGTGTCACGGTCTTCTATGTGGATTGCCGTCAAGCTAGCTTAATCACTTTTTGTGAGAAAATATACTAATATAAATTTGCTGTATAGATCTGGTCTTATGTTTCTATACTAATCGTCTCCTTCTCCAGTCACAGCTGAAAACAGGTATATAAATGTGATTGTTTCAATGAGCAGTGGGCAATATACTGCATTTTTTTTTTCACAAAAATGTAGGAGAAAACGACCAATTTTATCGAATGCGTGATCGTCCACGGAACAATTCGCTGAAGTTGAGAAACTGACGTAATAATGAATGTACGATTGGAAAGATAGAATGTAGGTTATTATTTTCTAATGTTCTGATGGATTATAGTCGAACAGAATAGTGGGAGAAAAGTATAACCAATGTTTCGCAACGAATTGGCTCTTAATTAAGATGTATTTACATCTATACACCTGTCCAAATAGATAGATATACATCACAAAGAATATTTTGCTCAGTTATCCTATTTTACTGCATGTGGTGTGGTTATGAGCCTACGTATATGGCTAGAATTGTCTACTTTAAACTTCCGCCCACATTTTCCGAGCACCTGGTCAAACTGGAAATGGATCTCCACAAAATGTAATAGCCAAAATAATCATCTCTGTAGAAAAAAATATCAGTTACGATTAGTGTAACTAATTTAGACAATTACGCATTTCTGTTTTTAAATATTAAATTTTGTGCCCGCAAATTGAAATTCCTAATCTAACTATTAATATTTGTGTTATTCTTTAGTATAAACAGAATTTTGAGAAAGGGAATTGACACTTTTTTTTAAATAAATTGAAGGGCAAGATTTGATTTCTTCTCGTAGATGGTAATATGGAGGCACAGTATGTAAGAGATTTCAAGTTCCCTGTGTAATCGAAATCGGTAATCACTTATATTGTATCTCAATAACTATGTAGAGCGATCGGTAATTTCATAGAAACTATATTATCTTCACTTCAGTTATTTTCTACTATCGATATGCGAAGTCCACTTAGTTTTTGGTTCGTAAGATGAATCGATAAATCGAATTGCTATTAGACTATTTTGATATTTTGACGTTTTAGAGAATTGTACGTCGAGCATTTTGCTGGTTTAAATTTGGATATAAATTGTGAATTATAAACTTATTGGATGACCCATGTACTTTTCTTTCTTTATTCAATGCTATGTCTTTCGTGTCCAATCTTTTAGTTATTACTACCTCTGTTTCGTACTTTAGTCATCTGACAATATATATCGTTCTAAAGCCTTTCCGAAACTAATTTGTCTATTCCTACCTTTTTTTTTGTTACTTTTTATTGTCTCTATTTTCGCGACACATACTTTTCATTGCCACTTCTATCTCTTACTTCTTATACTCATATCACATATATATATTTTTTTTTTCGTAATATCTATCCCACCTGATGCTATATTCCTTACTAATTCTTAGTCCTTACTGATATGTAACATGGCTGACATACTTCTCGATGATTTTGCCAACATGTAACATGGCTAACATACTTCTCGATCATTTTGCTAATTACCTCACTTCACTAATTAATTTACCAACTTTACATTATATTATTACACTTTACATAATTTAAGCGACTCATACACTTATCTTCCATTATTCTATACTGTGTCTTTTCATGTCTTTTGTTTTCTCTTTTCACTTCGTCTATTTCGTACTTTACTCGTCCGAAACTACGTAATATAGACATCTGCATTTTGTTGAAAATGGCGGAACGAATCCATTTGACTAAATCATATACAGAACTTAGTGACAAAAACTATCGTGAAATCATTGATTTTTTTTGTTAGGCAACTACTGTAACTTATTCCTAGTATCACATGCTCATAATTATGTACTGTCGTACACATTCGTTTGTATTTTTGTGGTAACTTTTGTGTGTTGTGGCGCGTACACAGAAATACGCACACTACGCAGATGTGGACTTATCATTGCCAAGCTAGTAAGTCTATCTGCGTATTTCACATACTTCATATTAACTTATGTTACTTAATTTTCTTTTTCAGTCGTAATGGACGTGATCAAGATGGAACCTGCGTCCGACCCACTGGATATACAGACAAGTGGTATCGCAGATATAGAAGAGAAGAAGCCTTTATCTGAGGTATATTGAGAGCAATTACTATTTATTATCTAAATGCGTCATTTATAACTAGGGAGCGCATTCCTTTGTAATTACTTCTTCTTTTTTCCACCACACGAAAGTTGAAAATTGTGAATGTGAAGTTACAAACGGAATTTTATTTCACATAAAACACACATACTCACAAAATGGTGTGAATACATAAATTCACGACACAAAAAACTTGAAGTCTTCCTCATTTGCATGGATTTTTAGAACAACATTTAAATAATTTAAAACTGAATCAATAATAGGTTATTTTGAATAACATTAACCTTTATATTTTGTTGTGGATCCTTCTGATCATACCGGTAACAAATATACAATAAATATATTCTTTTACTCGTATATGCTGCACTACAACACTTTTCAGATAAATTATTTTACTATTTATTTTGCAATAGATACATGCGCGTTTGTTGACATCAGTATTAATAAAAATGTGGACGGACTTTATAAATAGTCACGATTTTTCGTGAACAACTTTTATACTGTTTTGTCTAATTATTTTGTTCTTTATGTTGCAGGAAGAAAATTTATTAGATTTGGACGTCACAAAAATAAAAACAGAATGTATTGACCACAGATATGACATGAAATCGGAGATAGTATTTGAGGAATCTGCAGTGCCAATTGACTTTCCCATGCTGAAGAGTGAAGCTGAGGTGAGTGCAGTCTATGAAGTGTGCTGGTCGGTAGTTCTCTCTCTGATACTTTCTGGCTGACGTAGCTGCTACAGTCATCCCAGTGGTAACTTTTACCCTATTCAATTTTTTAGTTAATTGTTTTACTAGCACTGTTTAGATTATTTGAATCATGTACCGTACTTGCTGGTAATCCGTTAGCGTCAAAATGGATGCCCACATCTTTCACAACATGTTTCCATTACTGACTTTACGTTAAAGATTGGATGAGTTGTACATTTTTACTGCCTGATCTTCATGTATTATTGTGCTCTGTGTCTGTTTTGCGTAATCTTCTGCTACAGGAAGAGTTTTGTGAGTTGGATCAAGTGAAGGAGGTCAAAGTGGAAGTAACAGCAGAGGAGAATGAAGTCTTGACTGAGAGGTGAGTGTAATATACGAGTCCCTAGTTTGTTGTTGGTTTTACTGCTTTATTTAAATAATGACGACATAAACATATTTTTAATTTCAACGTGATTATTTTATATATGAAAACTCCAGTTCACGTTGCGTATATAAATGGCATGAATGGTAATATATTCTATAACTATCACGAACACCTGCCCTACCGCGACGGTCAGCGTGTCTGGCCGCGAAACCAGGTGGCCCGGGTTCGAATCCCGGTCGGGGCAAGTTACCTGGTTGAGGTTTTTTCCGGGGTGTTCCCTTAACCCAATACGAGCAAATGCTGGGTAACTTTCGGTGCTGGACCCCAGACTCATTTCACCGGCATTATCGCCTTCATTTCATTCAGACGCTAAATAAACTAGATGTTGATACAGCGTCGTAAAATAACCCAGTAAAATAATAAAAATAAAAATAATCCATCACAGATCCCGAGTTTTAACAAAGAAATTAGAAAATCTACGTGGATTTCAATTTTTGTATTTAGAAATTTCATATTATTATTATTACTGCTACTATTATTATTTTTATATTATTATTATTATTATTACTATTATTATTTTTATATTATTATTACTACTAATATTATTATTCTTATTTTTATTATTATTATTATTATTATTACTGCTAAAATTATTATTATTATTATTTTTATATTAATATTATTATTATTATTACTACTACTACTACTACTACTACTACTACTACTACTACTACTACTACTACTACTACTAAAACTGGTACTATTATTATTATTACTATTTCAATTCTCATTGTACTAATTTTATAATTTTATAATTATTATTTGATCAATGATTGATGTAGACCATTATATTGTTTGTATTTCATCTCATTGCCATTTTCTATCATTCATTCTCATCATCATTTGTTGTTTTGTTCTGTTTTGTATCGTGCAAAACTGTAATTGGCCTTGTGCTGTTGTTTTTGCACGTTAATATTCTAAATAAATAAATAAATAAATAAATAAATAAATAAATAAATAAAATTACTATTATTTTTATTATTATTATTAATATTATTATTATTTCTTATTTTAATATTTTTATTATTACTATTATTATTTTTATATTATTATTATTACTAATACTACTATTATTGCTAATACTATTAGTATTATAATGATATTATTATTATTGTTATTATTCTTATTATTATTATTATTATTATTATTATTATTATTATTATTATTATTACTGCTACTATTATTATTTTATATTAATATTATTTTATATTAATATTATTATTATTACTATTATTATTTTTATATTATTATTATTATTATTCTTACTACTATTATTATTATTATTATTATTATTGCTACTATTATTATTTTTATATTGATATTATTATTACTATTATTTTTTATATTATTATTATTATTATTACTACTATTATTGCTAATACTATTAGTATTATAAGGATAGTATTATTATTGTTATTATTATTATTATTATTATTACTATTATTAGTATTATTATAATAATAATAATAATAATAATAACTATTAGTGTTACAATTATATTATTAGTATTATTATTATTATTATTATTATTATTCTTGTAAATTTTAATTCTATTCAATTTCTAATTCCGTAATACTCTCGTGTGTATTGTGCTGGGCTATGATTGGTCCGTGACTCTTGATGAGCACATTAAAGTAATAAGAATAAGAATAGCCTGTTACGTCCTGTTAAAAGCAGAGTTCTTCCCTATGAGTTAGGTCTTTAGTAACTCATGTTGTGAGTTATTCCGTGTAAGGGATAAATAAATGCTGTAATTGACATTTGAAACAGAAAAAATGTAGCAAAATGTTCCAAGGATGTATTATTAATATCGTGTATTGTATAAACTAAAATAATAGCAGGAAATGAAACCCTTAAGCAGAAATCTGTAAGTTGATCTTCGTATCATATTTCCAGTAGCTCCATCTATCTGACAGCATGCTCTTCGCCATGTGATAACTCTTACGTGTTTTCTCCCGGCTCAATGACTGGACCAAGACTTCCTTACCAAGTTTATATTCAATCTACTTCCCAAGAATTTGGCAGTGGTTATGGATCAGTTGCAAAGGGGTTATTTTTGCCGTGTGATTTGTCCTGATGGAGGTTGTGTTCATAGATATATATTTCTATAGAAGCAGGACGAATAGTATTAGTGATTGAGTGGATAGCGGTTTCTGGGTCTGAGATGCCTACAGAATTTCTGAATTAATTTTGTTAAATGTGCTTCCCCCTTTGGAAATGTAAAACGTCAAGCATCTGTACTATTATTATTATTATTATTATTATTATTATTATTATTATTATTATTATTATTATTATTATTATTTAATTTGTACGATACTGTCGGTAGATGTTTATTTTATTGTATTAATTTTATCTCTCTCTTGGATTTCTATTGTCCAGTGTCTGTTGTCCAGCACATAATTATTAATAAATAAATGAATAATTATTGTTATTACTATCATTATTGCCCTTATGATTATTATAATTACTATTACTACTTAATTTTTTTTTAAATAATCTGTACAAAAAGTAACTGAAGGTGAAAGTCCATTATCAATTTCTCCTATATTACTCTGCTTATGGGGCATATATTTCATCGTTTGAAGTCTAGACATTCTAACCACTAATGACACTTATAATTGTTAGTGTTGCAGTCAGCCATAATAGTGGTGTTGCAAAATTCTACGGAAATAGTCGTGAAGAGGACGACGGCAAGAAATACGATTGTGACATTTGCGGAATGTCTTTTCTCGACTCTGCAAGACTCAAAAGCCATTACCTCGTAAACAAATGTCACAAGGAATTCAATGGAGATGTGCGTGGAAAGTGTTTTTCACGATCGGGGGATTTCGAAGAGCATTCACGCGTTGACTCAAGCGAGAAACCATTCAGCTGTGGCGTGTGTGGCAGGTTGTTTTCTAAATCCCACCATCGCAACCAGCATTCACGCGTGCACACAGACGAGAGACCATTCAGTTGTGATGTGTGTGGAAAGAGTTTTTTGCAATCGTCACATCTGCAGACCCATTCACGCGTGCACACTGGCGTGAAACAATTGAGTTGTGACATGTGTGGAAAGTGTTTTTCAAAGTCCTACGATCTCAAGAGGCATTCACTTGTGCACACAAACGAGAGGTCATTCAGTTGTGATGTGTGTAGCAAGAGATTTTCGCTTTTGGATTATCTCAAGAGGCATTCAAGCGTGCACACAGGCGGGAAACCATTCTGTTGTGATGTCTGTGGAAAGTGCTTTTCAAAGTCCTACGATCTCAAGAGGCATTCACTTTTGCACACAAACGAGAGGTCATTCAATTGTGATGTGTGTGGCAAGAGATTTTCGCGTTTGGATTATCTCAAGAGGCATTCACGCGTGCACACAGGCGCGTAACCATTCTGTTGTGACGTATGTGGAAAGTGCTTTTCAAACTCCGGCTATCTCAAGAATCATTCACTCGTGCACACGGCCGCAAAAACATTCAGTTGTGAAGTGTGTAGAAAGAATTTTTCGCGCTTGGCTAATCTCGAGAGGCATTCACTCGTGCACTCAGGCGCGAAACCATTCTGTTGTGACGTATGTGGGAAGTGCTTTTCAAAGTCCGAGTCTCTCAAGAGGCATTCACTTGTGCACACAGGCGCGAAACCTTTCAAGTGTGACGTGTGTGAGAAGTGTTTTTCAACGTCTTCAATTCTTAAAACTCATTCAGTGGTTCACACCAGTGAGAAGCCATTCAGTTGTGACCTTTGTGGAAAGTGTTTTTCGCACTGGAACTATCTTTATAAGCATACAATTCTACACTCTGGCGTGAAACCATTCAGTTGTGACGTCTGCGGAATGAGTTTTTCGCGCTCCGCATATTTGAATATCCATTCACGCGTCCACACAGGGGAGAAGCCATTCGTTTCTGACGTGTGTGGAAAGTATTTTTCAAAGTCGAGTGATCTGAAGAGGCATTCACTTGTGCACACAAACGAGGGGTCATTCAGTTGTGATGTGTGTGGCAAGAGATTTTCGCGTTTGGATTATCTCAAGAGGCATTCACGCGTGCACACAGGCTCGTAACCATTCTGTTGTGACGTATGTGGAAAGTGCTTTTCAAACTCCGACTACCTCAAGAATCATTCACTCGTGCACACGGCCGCAAAAACATTCATTTGTGAAGTGTGTAGAAAGAATTTTTCGCGCTTGGCTAATCTCGAGAGGCATTCACTCGTGCACTCAGGCGCGAAACCATTCTGTTGTGACGTATGTGGGAAGTGCTTTTCAAAGTCCGAGTCTCTCAAGAGGCATTCACTTGTGCACACAGGCGCGAAACCTTTCAAGTGTGACGTGTGTGAGAAGTGTTTTTCAACGTCTTCAATTCTTAAAACTCATTCAGTGGTTCACACCAGCGAGAAGCCATTCAGTTGTGACGATTGTGGAAAGTGTTTTTCGCACTCGAACTATCTCTATAAGCATACAATTCTACACTCTGGCGTGAAACCATTCAGTTGTGACGTCTGCGGAATGAGTTTTTCGCGCTCCGCATATTTGAATATGCATTCACGCGTCCACACAGGGGAGAACCCATTCGTTTGTGACGTGTGTGGAAAGAGTTTTTTGCAATCGGCACATCTCCAGACCCATTCACGCGTGCACACAGACGTGAAACAATTGAGTTGTGACGTGTGTGGAAAGTGTTTTGCAAAGTCCTACGATCTGAAGAGGCATTCACTTGTGCACACAAACGAGAGGTCATTCAGTTGTGATGTGTGTGGCAAGAGATTTTCGCGTTTGGATGATCTCAAGAGGCATTCACGCGTGCACACAGGCGGGAAACCATTCTGTTGAGACGTCTTTGGAAAGAGTATTTCGCTCTTCGTACATTTACATGAGCATTCACGTGTTCACACAGGCGAGAAGCTCTTTTGCTTTGATGTGTGTAGGAAGGATTTGCACTCCCGAATAATCTCTGTCTGCATTCTCGTGTTCACGCAAGCGGGAAGCCGTTTAGTTCTAAAGCTTGTGGAAAGGGATTTTTGCGTTAAAAATATCTCGATGTGCATTCACGTATATACAGCTGAGAAGCCATTCAGTTGTGATGTGTGTGGGAAGTGTTCTGGAGGTCCGGTTAATCTCCAGATGCTTTTTCGTGAAGAACCTGTCGTGAACTGCACATCTTACTATTCATCCATGCGTGTACATAGTTATATTTCATAATCCTCTGCTTTAATCACTGTATGGGTTTATTATGTTAGCTTTAATTTGTACTTCTGCAAAATAATCTTTGTTTGTTCTTAGCCTCTATAATAAATGGCTTTTTTTTAATTAAGCTGGTAATCTTTCATTACTTTGACTTTTATTGTAATTGTAAATTGAAGATTAATTTTAATTATAATTATTAATGTATTGTTAATATTGTAGTTGTAATTCCCTGGTAGGGGGGAAGAGTAGGCCCCATTCCATTATCTCTACCAGGTTAAATAAATATATAGTATAGTATACTTTTCGTAAGCCTGAAGCCATATAGTTCGATCTTGTGTGGAAAGTTTTTTTCTGCTAAGGGGTACCTCAAATGGTGTTTACGCTTACTTCCTCGCGAGAAGTGATTGAATTGCCAAGTTTTGGCTTAACTTTGTTGAATAGGGGAAGTTTGAAATGTGATGCTTGTGGGAAAACCTGTACACAGTTGAGTAGTCTAGAAACTCAGCAATCCATTCTCATAAGGAATAAACCGTACTAGTGGAATGACTGGTAAAACTTGCGTACTATAATCTTTTCACAATGTGGGTAGTAGTATTAGTATTTATTTATTTAACCTGGTAGAGATAAGGCCGTCAGGCCTTCTCTGCCCCTCTACCAGGGGGTACGTTTACACAAGCGAGAAACATTTCAATAGCTTTGCAAACGCTTGCTCTGTTACAAGCACTCCAGAATCCATTTCGTATGAAGGATATGGCATTTTTCTTCTACTCACAGGTATGAACTGTTACAATTCCGGAAATTCACTGTAACTGGTAGTAGCGATTTTATCAGAGAATTTTTGCGCGTTCAATAATATTTACGTATGATAAGGACAAAAAAAAAACTACAGTGGCTTCATTGCAGCTTTAGTATCAAAGACTTATGGACGATAACCTTTTGATAGACACGAAAATCTTCAGATCACCGTTTTGTTGTCCTTCAAGTTAATCTTCTGATCTGCAGCCATTCCACTCCAGAGCTGTCACATGTACGTACCTACGTCACATCCGCTATGAATCACGTATCGGTCAGAGATGGCGCTTTCTCGCAGCTTCGACTTTGGAACTATTGAGAGTTGGATCCAGTGACAAAAATCTGACGGTAACAAGATCACAGGTTTATAAGTGACACCTCAGCGCTATTGTGGAAAGAATTGTCTGGATCCAGGTTACTTACAATGACATGCATGCATACATACCGGGGAGTTGTAATCCATTGGAGATATTATTGTTATTATTATTACACTGATTTGCATTTAATAAACATTTCTGCTACAGTTACTTGTTCTAGTTAACTGAAGTGCCCTGAATCCGAATCTGTATTCATATTTTCATTACCACACTATATTTATCTGTAATTTTGAAAATGAAAGTTAAAAAATGTGGAAGTTGATAAATATCATGAGTAAAAAATAAATTCAATACGTTAATTTAAGTTGTATGATTGCGTTTAGGTACTGATGGTTGTTGGTTCCGGTCCTATATTCAGATTTTCTTTGTCACGCCAGGATTTTCTGTAAATTTTGGAAATAAGGAAAAACAATGCAAGATATAAACAAGGATATCAAAAGAGTCAAATAATATTTTTAAAACATATTGTAATGCCATAATATAACATTGCAGATTATAAAATTATTTATGAACCCCTAGATTATTAATAAAAATAGTTTCCAGTAATAAAAATTATTTTATATATTTAATGTAATAATATGTTATATTAAGTCCTATATATTATTATTAATAATTCTATGGTAAAAAAATGAATTTTTCAAAAGTTATTTTTTTTTTTTTTTTTACTTTACTCTTAACTAAATATAAGTATTAGAATGAAATTCATCTATGTTGATCAAAGTAATACCATTTTCGATGTAACATACAAGAAAATTTATCATTTCAAATATTATAAAAAATTCTTGATTTATGTTATCAGGTGCTTTTTTAACGTAGGTGGTTTATCCTGACGACCAAAGAATTTTATACCCATTCAGACGTTCAAAATATCCGTCGAAACGCACCGTTTTGATGCCCTTCGGGGAATCCCTCTTTATGCATCAGCAATAATTCGCCAATATTTCTTCATTTCATTTGCCCTGGTACCATATTTCCATGTTTATCAAATCCTGATGAAAGCAGAATGCATTAATGAGGTAATCAATACACCTCTGTGATTGAATCCCGGATTCATTATATACTTTTGGAAATCTTCTTGGTGGTCACTTCAACAGGAAATCATTATATTGCACACATTTAGGGCTTATACCTACCAGTTTCAGGAAGTTCCACACTAATAAATATAGAAAAGTAGTGACTTTTTTTTTTTTTTTCAATTTTTCGTAGTAATATTAAACAAAAAAGTGAAAATTTAGGTTTTTCTTTGTTCATAACTTTTAATTTATATTCTTTTGTAACATTTTAGTGATGCCATTATGTCTAAATTATCAGCTTTAACTTAATAATAATTATAATAATCATAATAATATAATTTATCTAAGGGTATATACTAATTTCAGTATTTAGACGGTTTTATGAGCACGAAGAATATATTAATTAACTACTTTGCCCTGTATTTTACAGAATGTTTACTTTAACCCTTATTACCCATTTTTAACTTGCACCACTTCCACTTCTAACAGCTGAATTATGAAATTGCTTTAGCTACGGTACTGTCAATGCTCTGGATATAGCAACGTAATCAAATATGAAGGGTACAAAGAAAAAAGAACAGAGTCACAATTCTCATAAGGTTGACGACATCATTTAATTTAGTATATTATTGCAAAATTTATGTGTTTTTCTTATCAAAACTGGTGAAGGAGAATTATCACTACGTATGCAATCATCCTTTCCTACTTTTTCATTAGACACAGCAATTAATTTTGCAGTAATATACTGAATTAGATGATATCACCCTTAAGAAAATTTTGACTTTGTTCGTTTTTTCTCTGTGCCCTTCATATATACTAGACATTTACCTGCCGCTACAAGACAGCAATGTGGAGCATCTGTAGCTCTTCATAGGCGTATTCTGACACTCCTAACTCTAAGTAAATCGACCTCAAAATGATTTATTGCGTACCTTTTTTTTTTCCTTTTTTCGTCTGATATACGTCAAAGGATTTTAGAAAGTAACACTGTGAACTTTCCTATCAGAATTGGCAGAAACTGTGTATTTCGTCCCCCAATGCACTATGCTTTGCTCCTCCTTGAAGTCAGAAGAAATTCCTTCCTCAGAAGTTGCATCCACTCCTGATTTACAGCCGAATGCAGCACACTGTTTCGCTGTAATAACGGTAAAATTAAACAGACATTTTATTAAAAGAAGGTTTTCTCTCGCCTAAACGCCCAATTGCAATGTTAACTAGAAGATAGAGAAATGCGATTCATGAGTGGAAGTAAAACGTCACTTTTTTTTTTGCAAGATTTGTATATAGCCGTGGACGAATTGGGTTAAAAGAGAGAGAAAGGGAGGAAAAACTTATAACAGCCGAAAATAGACGTGACGCAATAGCTACCACATAACAGAGGGTGAGGGAGTCGTTACAGAAGCTGACGTAAGGATCACAAGAAGACACGACGGAAGATTGTCTGCACATTGAAAAGGTACTTAGTCCCTTCACAGTGCCAGTGGAGGACAGTAAACTCGCTCATATGACAAGTGTGATGTTCGATGACTGAGCGAAGACCGCCAGAAGAAACACCTGGATTTGTAAGTCTGAACTGTAAAAGTCCCCTGTGCGAATAAAGTGGGGTAACGTCGCTCATATAACAGGGTAATGTACGAATCTAACGCAGTGCATCTTTGTCGAAAATTTGTTTGCAAAATTAACGGAATCTCAATGGGCAAAGGAATGTAGGTCCGTGGCCCATTTCTTTCAGGGCTCATCCCGATAAGCGTCTTAGAGGCTTAGGAAGTCGTTTGGCAGGATGAATTCTGTGGTGTTTGGGTAAAGGGAGATAAGTCATAAAAATGAGTTCGGAGATAAATGAAAATTAAACTTGGAACCCTTATTACAAATAATTTTCTACACAAAAAAAAAAACACACATCAACTGCTTGTATGCTTTGATTTTTTCACACCCACTTGTATAATTTAACTTATGTGTTCATCTCGGGAACAAAATTCCACCTGGACAAAAAAATGACTTATACCCCTTTACCCGAACACCACAGAATTTATATACAGGTATTGTGTGTCCGGTTTATAATGTTCACACATACTGGGCATAGGTAATCCAGAAACCTTCGTGTCACGGTCTTCTATGTGAATTGCTATCGAGCTAGAATAGTTATCCTTTCTAGAACATTATTTTAGGTCTCTATAATTATATTTGCTGTGTAGAGTTAATTATTCTGTGCTACTTTTGGTTTTATCTAGTGCTTAAGATTTACGGGCCAAGGCAGGTATGTAAATGTAAATATTTCAGTGCACAGTGGACAATATACTGTTGCATTATATTCCGCAAAAGACAGGAGTAAACGACATCCACAAACTTTCTTCATGTCTTTCTATATCGGCTTGCACTAGAGACATGTATTTCTTTCTTTGCGTGGTATTATGTATAATGTATTTCGGCAAATGTTTTCACTTATCTCGTATGACATACAGTTGATTCTTGCTTACCGATTGTATGTTGTATTGTCATATTATTTTTACAGTATTTATATATGGAACTTGGGTCTTATGAATACTACTCTCCTCATTAATAAATATAAGCAGTATTTTAATGTTGATAGAGAATGTTTTACTCTGATTACAAAGGAAGGAACAAGTGCACAATACCGGAGGAGCGAATATTTCTTATACCGGTACTCATGACGTCATCTTATTTACTCGGAAATTAAAACGAAATCGCACTCCTGATCTCCTGACCTCCAACTCTCCTTCACTTCCTCTTCTAACTGTCTCATCTTATATATTTTATAGTTTATATGACTCAAAATATCACTTATTTCACTCATTACTTACATTTTATCAACATTAAATCGACTGCAATGCATATTATATGTTCAAATTACTTACTCAGGTAGGCCTAAATTGTTTTCGTGAATTATTGTCCCAGTCACATGTTGCTAAGGTGTGTGATTTGAGTGGAAGCTGTGGTGCGTGTCGTAGGAGAGTTGGTCAGGGAGTATTTTGTGACAGTTGTAAAATGTGATTTAATTATGGAAGTAGTAACACTGCTAGTGATGAGGTTAGTCTATGTGATAACTGGTCATGTGAACTCTCTCACTATAAAACATTAGTTGTGAAACAGGAGGAAACCATCACCAATCTACAATATGAGCGGAAACTTTTTAAAATTCAATTGGGAAATTACACATTGTATATCGTTCTGAAACTTATCCGAAACTAATTTGTCTGCTCCTACCATGTTTTTTTACTAGTTATTCTCTCTCTGTCTTCATGATACATTCTTTTCATTACATTTCTATCTCTTACTTGTTCTCTGTCCCTCCTGATGCTATATTTTCCTAACTCTCCTAATTCTCAGTCCTTACTGTCATGTAACATGACTAATTCATACACCTCGCTCTCTTTGCTATTTACATCACTTGACTAATTAATATAATACCTTTACACTCTAATCTTACACTTTACATAATTTAAGCGACTCATAGACTTATCTTCCATTGCTCCACACTGTGTCTTTCATGTCTTTTGTTTTCTTTTTTCACTTCGTCTATTTCCTACTCCACTCGTCCGATACTATTTAGTAGGCATCTCCATTTTGTTGAAAACGCCCGAACGAATCCAGTGGAACGAATCATTTATAGAACTTAGAGACAAACACTACCATGAAATAATCGACTTTATTTGTTAGACAACTACTGTATCTTATCCCTAGTATCACATGCTCATCTGTGCTGATGTACACATTCGTTTGTATTTTTGTGGTAACTTTTGTGTGTTGTGGCGTGCACAGAAATACACACACCGCGCAGATGTGGACTTATTATTGCCAAGCTAGTAAGTCTGTCTGAGTATTTCACATTCTGCATATTAACTTATGTTACTT
The DNA here is from genome assembly GCF_040183065.1 of Periplaneta americana. Taxonomy (NCBI): domain Eukaryota; kingdom Metazoa; phylum Arthropoda; class Insecta; order Blattodea; family Blattidae; genus Periplaneta; species Periplaneta americana. The sequence goes on from NC_091132.1 coordinate 165,320,477, forward strand.
AATGTTCTCCTTCAGTCGTAATGGACGTGATCAAGATGGAACCTGGGTCCGACCCAATGGGTATACATTCAAGTGGTATCGCAGATGTAGAAGAGAAGAAGCCTTTATCTGAGGTATATTGAGAGCATTTACTATTTATTATCTAAATGCCCCATTTATAACTATGGAGCACATTCCTTTGTAATTAATTGTTTTTCTTGCACGAGGTGAAGCACAACTGAAAAAAATGTTGCTGAAAAATGTTCAAAATTATGTACGTGAAGTTCCAAACGGAATTTTATATCAAATTAAACATGTATTGTCACAAATTCATATGAGTACTTACATTCAGGAAATATATTACAAACACAAAAGTCTTGAAGTTTTCTTACTCGCATTGATTTTTGGAAGAGCTTTTAATTAATTCAAAACTAAATCAATATTAGCTTACTTAAAATAACATTAACCTTTATATTGCATTGTGGTTGCTTATGATCATACAGACAACATAATATCACACAGTAAAATATATTCTTTTACTAGTATCTGCTGTGTTACGAGAGTTTTCAGATAAACTGTTTTACTTCTTTTTTTTCGAATAGGTACACGTGAGTTCGAAGACATCAGTGCCAATGAAAATGTGGACGGACGTTATAAAAATTCACGGAGTTTTTGTGAACAAATTTTATACTATTTTGTTTAATTATTTTGTTCTTTATTTGCAGGAAGGGAATTTATTAGATTTGGACGTCACGAAAATAAAAACTGAATGTATAGACCACGGATATGACGTGAAATCAGAGGTGACATTTGAGGAAACTGCAGTGCCAATTGTCTTTCCGGTGCTGAAGAGTGAAGCTGAGGTGAGAGCAGTCTATGAAGTGTGTTGGTCGCTAGTTCTCTCTATCTTATTTACTGGCTGGTGTGGCTGTGCAGTAAAGTGACCAGCGAATGTATTAGTTGCTCTCATTCTTTGAATTTCTTCATGCTGTAGACATTACTAAATCTTTTCCGCCTCATTTTTGGCGTAGTGCCTGCGAACTGAGTGTTCGGTGATTCATATTAATCTTCATGTTTTCATGGCCAGTGATAATTTTTACCTTGCCAATTTGTGACTTAATAATTTTACTAATCCTGTTTAGTTTATTTGAATCATATACGTATTTGCTGGTAATACACTAGAGTGAAAATGGAAGCTCACCTCCTTCATAAAATGTACCCACTACTGACTTCACTCTAAAGTTTGGATGAGTTGTGGTAATTTTTACTCCCTGACAGCTGTGAGCATCTCAGAACATCGTGCGAGACTCGTCATTTGCACTTTCACTTGTCACAGTTTAGTGCAAATGTATTAAGTACGCGATATATCATACAAAATGCAATCAATTCCGTTTTTAATATTTTGCACTTATTTCCAAATCAAGTTTCTGCCAACAATTCTTATATTGTATACTGCATTGGTAGAATCTATATTCTAATCTCTGGAGTATATAAACTGCCACGCATTTATTTTCATGTATTACTGTTGTCCTATGTGTCTGTTTTACATAATCTTCTGCTACAGGAAGAGTTTTGTGAGTTGGATCAAGTGAAAGAGGTCAAACTGGAAGTGACAGCAGAAGAGAATGAAGTCTTGACTGAGAGGTGAGTATAATATACGAGGCCCTGGTTTGTTGTTGGTTTTACTGCTTTATTTAAATAATGACAACATAAAAAATATTTATAGTTTCTTCGTGACTATTACACTCTTACTACGTCATACTACTTTTGACCAATGAAACGGTACGAAAGGACGTATTTCAACCAATCATGGCTGCTTATCGCACAATTTTATCGCGTCCCTAGCATTTGTTTAATTTTATCGCGTCCCTAGCATTTGTTTCTTTGTTTGCCAACATTTGAAACTGCGCTGGTCTGGACGTCAAAAATATATATAAAATTACAAACCACTCCAGTCAATGCACAGCAGTTTCAAATATGACTCGCATTGGCATTCAAGAACAAGAATTAATAAAAATCACTTATCATACCTATGCATCTTCTGAAATCCGATTTACAAATAAATGAAGAGCACCATTCGGAAATCCTGAATAGGTTGAATACACCATGTAGGCCTAAATCAACGAGTTCCACTTCTATTATGCACACTTCCAATATAACATCAATTGAACCACCAACCACAATCAAATTTGAAAATTGTACATTCAGTAATTATTCCTTTTAAAATTATTCATTCGGAAATTCTGAATAAGTTGTATACACCATGTAGGCTTAAATCAACGAGTTGCACTTCTATTACGCACACGTCCAATATAACATCAATTGAACCACCAACCACATTCACATTTGAAAATTGTACATTCAATAATTATTCCTTTTAAAATTATTCATTCGGAAATTCTGAATAAGTTGAATACACCATGTAGGCTTAAATCAACGAGTTCCACTTCTATTACGCACACGTCCAATATAACATCAATTGAACCACCAACCACATTCACATTTGAAAATTGTACATTCAATAATTATTCCTTTTAAAATTATTCATGTTTATTTTTTATGTCATCGTCGTTAATTAAAACTTTTCTAACGCTTGTGTATATTAGTTAGGTTATGTTATAGCTTCTGCTCTGAGAGAATAAAAATTACTTCTGCTATATGATATTATGGATAGTCATGTATCAGAGATTGTTTAATATTAAGATTTATTGAATAGTAATCATTACAGTGTCTGCATAAAGACACTACTGCCATCTAGCATGCATCTAGCGTAATATTTGTAATGTTGAGATGGTACAATAATACATTTGAAGGCCGTTGTATTTTCGTAAGTCAATTAATATTTTATAGTATTGGAGTACTTCGTTACTTCTAATCTTTATATACTTTCTTCTAATCGTGTAATAGTCAATTAAATCCCACTCGAGTTTTGATTTTCTCTAGATAAATCAAAAGTCTAGTGAGATTACTGTTGATTATTTTTTATATGAAAACTTCAGTTTACGTTGCAGGTATAAATGGCATGAATGATATCATATTCTGTCACTATCACGAACATGTTTATTAAATTATATCATAAATTTTTTGTTTCTCGATTTTGAAGGACATAATTAATTATTTTACTGTCCTACCGCTACATTGCCACTCCTACAACTGCCAACTAGTGGAGCTGATGTTGCTGCTGTCAGAGAAAATATCAAGGCATAGACCTGCCTTCAACTTTTCACCTTTAATGGAGAACAGTTCACTGACCATTTTCATTGACTAATGGAATGTACTCAGGAAACAAGTTCCCGTTGTTTTCTCTGGTTTGATCTGGCAGTTCTAGTAGGCTTTTCTGTATAGCTTTGAAGGAAGTGAGTCCTACTTCTCTGCAGGATGTCCATCACAGATCCTGAATTCTAAAAAAAGTAAAAATAAAATCTACGTGGATTTCAAATTTTGGATTTAGAAAATTAATATTATTACTATTATTATTATTATTATTATTATTATTATTATGTTCAATTTTTAATTCCGTAATACTTTTGTGTGTATAGTGCTCTACTATTATTGGTCCGTGTCTGTTGATGAGGTTATTAACATAATAAGAATAAGAATAGCCTATTACATCCTATTAAAAGTAAGGTCTTCCCTAGGGGGTAAGTCTTTAGTAACTCATGTGGTGAGTTATTCCGTGTAAGGGATATGTCTCAGAATACGGCAGTTGCTTCACCTCAATCCTTAAGTTTTGCTTCACCAACAAACTGTCTTCGTAATACCTGCACACGCAGAATGGTAGGCCTAAATATTTTGTTTTAGTTTTGACACTTTGTGAATCATTTCACCAACACATGGACGCTTCTATGACTTAATGTCTTAATAAGTACAAAAATGAAGATAAATACGTTATTATTATTATTATTATTATTATTATTATTATTATTATTATTATTATTATTATTTTTATTACTGCTACTGGTACAATTATTTTTATTGTTATTATAATTACGATCTTTTTATTATTACCATTAATCTGATGGCGAGAACATTGCTTAGGATTCATTGTCCCATTGCACCCATCATCTTTTTAATCATCTCTTTCTAGTATGTCAGCTCCTTTGTTGGTCTTGGCATGTATGCAGATGTAGATGTTGTCTGTCCATGTCTTCTTTGGAATTGCATAAGATGCAGGTTGGTGCTGGCAGTATTCCAAAGTGGTGAAGATATTTCCCGATTCAAAGATGATCAGTGTTGAGGCAGAAAGTTGCAACTCATGTTCTCTCTGAAAACTCCGCTGTGTTCAGGACTACAGTCGTCCGACGGTTATGCTGCATTCCTTGTTCCTCTACGTTATTATTTGTGTTTACTGTTTCTTTTTTTGAACAATGTGGTGTTTTTTTAATGATTAAACCAGAGAAGGTGCATAGCAGGGAAAAGACCGCACTTTGTTTTAAATCTGCACGACTTTAACGGCATAATTAGTGCCTTGTTTGTGCACCTGAAATAATCAAAGTTGTGCTTTATTTCCAACAGATGCTTGTTCGTTTTTTAGCGCCGTGTTTTTTACCTCGAGCATTCTGTATGTTTCTGCATGAATATACATTCCCCTGTATCCCAGTAAGGCGTGCGTTGCACTAAGCTGCCAACTTTGTGATGTGTGACTTCCCCACTCGATCATAACCTTAAATAGAGCATTGTTGACATTTTGTGTGCTTGCAACACTCACAGCTGTACACGTGTGTGGGAAATGCTTTTCATACTCCGGCAATCTCAAGGAACATTCACGCGTACACACAAACGAGAGGCCATTCGGTTGTGACGTGTGTGGAAAGAGTTTTTCGCAATTGGGAAGTCTCGAGACACATTCACGCGTGCACACGGGCGCGAAACCATTCAGGTGTGATGTGTGTGGTAAGTGCTTTTCAAACCCATACTCTCTCAAGAGGCATTCACTCGTGCACACAAACGAGAGGTCATGACGTGTGTGGAAAGTGTTTCTCAACTTCATCAAACTTGAAAACACATTTAGTGATACACAGTTGAGAAGCAATTCAGTTGTGATTTGTTTGGGAAGTGTTTTGGACGTCCGGTTAATCTCCAGATGCTTTGTCGTGAAAAACCGTTCAGATGTGATGTGTTTGCAATGGATTTTTCCGGGCTCGGGAAACCTTAATGTGTATTCACGTATACATACATAAGAGATACTCTTCAACTCTCGTTTGTGTTGAATGCGTTTTTATGGCCCGCACATCTTAATATACTCTCATTTGTGTACTTAATTATATTTTATAATAAATATTTAATCTGCTTTATTCACTGTATTGTTTTATTATGTTAGCTTTGATTTCTACTTCAGCAAGATAATCTTTCTTTGTTCTTAACGTTCATAATAGATTGTCTAGGTTTTTTAATCAGGTAATCTTTTATTACTTTGACTTATATAGTAATTGTAAATTTAACATAAATTGTAATTATAATTTTAATTGTATTGTTAATACTATAGTTGTAATCCTCAGGTAGTGGTGAAGATTAGGCTTGATGGCATTATTACTACCAGGTAAATAAAGCATTATATAGTATACTATACTGTTCATAAGCCAAAAGCCTTATGTTGGATCTTGTGTGGAAGGTCTTTTTATGCTAAGTCGTATCTCAAATGGTGTTTACGCTTACTGCCTGGCGAGAAGTGATTGAATTGCCAAGTTTTGGCTTAACTTTGTTGAATAGGGGAAGTGTGAAATGCTAAGTTGCAGAAGCTCGATATCCTCCTCACTTATGGAATCAGTTCGAAGCAGCTAGGTCAAGTGAACCACGCACATTAACACAGAAGCATGGCACAACCCCTTCCAGAATTTAGCTTGTAATAGACATCGCACTGTATACAGACGGGTTGGGGACAACTCGCCTCAGAAAATTGGCCACAGAGGAAACTAGCCACATAAATGAAATCTGTATCAAAGACAATTACCCTAACATTAAAATTCGTAACAACGGGAATTGGCCATATGCTAAAATTCGCTACAACTTGTAATATATGAAGACAATACTCAAATTCGCAACAATTTATCTGTAGTAATGTCACGAGAGGTCTGAGATCAGACCTCGAGTGACATTTATTAGGACTATTTCGTGAATAAAATAAAAATTTAAATAATATATCCCTAAAATTCGATCACAAAATGTTAATAATTGTATATTAACAAATACTTAACCTATTCAGACATTGTAAAGTTGAAACACTCGTAGATGAATATCGATTATTGCAAAAAAGAAATTCGATGTTATTATTCAGTTATGCCAATTGCGAAAAGCGAAATACTGGTTTAACAATGTTAATTACATGTACTGCACTTTTCTGTTATTATTATAGCAAATATATTTTCTTTATCTGCTGAAATCATAATTTAATTTAACAGTAACAGTGGGGACAGCTATATACCAATGCTTATGCATTCACAGCGAGACATGTTGCTACACATTGAACCCATGTCTGTATAGATAGGCCTAATTAAAACACGAATTTTATTACGCCATACGAATGGCAGTTTGATCAAAGACATTATTACTATGCAAGTTCTTTGGGTTTGATATGCGATGATGTTACATAAATTTGAACGTCTATTAATTGTTTAATTTCAATACAAATGTTATAGGCTACAATTTAATAGGTTACGTTACGCCTACCTGTGGAAGCAGGACCAATATCATCTGTGCCTTGTTTCGACCGTTACTTACAATCAGTGCTACACGAAAGCATTTTTATAGCTCGACAAACGCATTTTCGCTGTAGCGTGTAATGGAACTAAAGCTGCATCTACACAGTTCAATATTCCAATCGCGTATGCGTGCAATCTGGGAAGAATATTGAAAGAATCAAGTTTGAAAGATATGTTCAATTAAGATGCATAAAGATTTTGTATATCTACATGGTGCGCCGTTTTGAAAGTGGTCTTCACTGCGTAAATATATTAATTAATATTAAATACCAATCTTGCATTCATTGCTTCAAAGTTGAAAGAAAAGTTTAACCGTGTAGTTGCAGCTTAATGTATTTATGATCATCAATTTAAGGCTAAACAGTTGGCGACAACGACTAAACAAAAGAACGACCATGCGATAAATTGATAGCGATAAATCTAGCTGCAGAAATTATCGCAAAGTCTGACCTTGATTGGTTGGAATTCAAAATTTCACTTCATTGATCGAAAATGCAATGACGTCATATAAACGAAATAGTCATATATATTTCTGTGGTAACACAAGACAAATCTAGAAGCTGTAAACTAATTCTGAATTATGCCGAAAGAAATTCGCTTCATAAAATTTGAAATAGGTTCTGACGAATTAATATATCTTGGCTACATGTACATGAGACTTAGAGAAACTAAGAATGGAGTTGTTTGGTGCTGTGACATACGTGGCGGGTGTAATGCAACAGTCGTTATCAGAAGATGGAAGCAGTGTCGTCAAAGAACCGTCTGAACACAAGAATCATTCTGCAGACTGTGGAAGGATTGAGGCAAAGGAATGTGTAGAGTACATGAAGGCAAGGGCGGGGACTTCCCGAGAATCAAACCATCTATTAGAAAAACTGTGCGCCGTGTCAGGAAGCTGTACCTACCACCTGAACCAAGGATTATTGGCGAACTGAACGTTATAGCCGACACATACACTAAGACCGTACAAGGTGGTTGTTGTATTTAGAACCGGGGAACAACGTGAAAATGATCATATTTGCCACTAATTCACATTTAGATAAATTGTTACGGTCGCATTTTTGATTAATGAACGGACCTTTATGTCCGCTCCTTCAATCATGCTGCAAACTTTACACTATACATGTCAATGTACAAGAGGAATGGATGCCTGTAGTAATGACGCTGATGGAACGGAAAACCGGGGAGGCGTATGACACACTCTTTCGAGTATTGAAATGAGAATTAGGGCGACGTTTTCAAAATCAATTAAACCCAACATTCATATCTATTGATTACCAAGTAACTGTTATAAACGTAATCAAAAGTGAATTTGACGGAGTTCCGTTAGCCGGTTGTCTTTTTCACTTAGTCCAGTTTTTCTGGAGACGGCTTCAGCCCGAAGGATTGGTGCAGCAATATAATGTGAAGAAAATTTAGAATTGAGGCACAGTTGCACTCTCTCATGGCGAATTGTCTATTTGTGGCGAATTGTCCCTATTACCAATTTTCTATGGCCAATTTGGTATACACCAAATTATCTAGTTCAGTGAATGGTTGAACAAATTTTCTGAACCAGACCAATATATGCCTGGTAATGTAAAAATTTCAAGCCATACAATGACATAGTTTAGTCAGTGTTACAAAAAGAGGAAGTGTACGAATTTTTGTCCAAAAATGTGGTCTTATAATTACGATGTCTGACCATAAAATTGTTGCACTGATGTCCGTATACTGGTGGGGACGATTTACCTGTTTGAAGTTTTTTTTCTGGGATTATTTCTTACACCATTCAAAGCAAATGCTGGGTATCTTTTGGCACTGGACACTGAAATTATAGTGGTGGCATTATCACCTTCACTGCACTAAGATATTAGATAGCCATTGCAGTTGGTAAAGTGTCGTAACATAAACAATTTACCAAATCCACCAAATTCGTCACTTAAAATTGAATTATTCGTCCATAAATAATTTCTGCTATTATACAGTAGTTAAATAGTTGTTCTTTTGCAATCATTTTCCTCCAGTTTGCCATGGCACACTTGAAAGATCCGCTGGTGTACGGAAGAATACCGATTGCAGCTCAACTCATCCTTCAGTAAACACAGTGTAGGTGTTCGAGCAGCAGAGAAGAGAACGAGTGACTCGCGTCTAGGGTAGCCAGATCAGTAAATTAGGATATCGTGCAAACTTGAAAATCATCTTATTTTACGTAGCTTTATGAAACAAAATATTCCTTGCATTATATGCTATTAGAAACACATGTAATGATATTGTATGTTTTCAAATTTCCTAAATATCAAGTTAATTATCACACTAATATTACATTTTAATATTTTTCTGTTATTAAATTTTGTGTTTCTATTATAAGATTTCAAAAAGGCATATGACTCGGTTAAGAGTCAAGTTTTATATGATATTCTTATTGCATTTTGTATTCCCAAGAAACTAATTCGATTAATTAAAATGTGTCTCAGTGAAACATACAGCAGAGTTCGTATAGGTCAGTTTCTATCAGATGCGTTCCCAATTCACTGCGGGCTAAAGAAGGAGATGCACTATCACCTTTACTTTTTAACTTTGCTCTAGAGTATGCCATTAGGAAAGTCCAGGACAACAGAGAGGGCTTGGAATTGAACTGGTTACATCAGCTGCTTGTCTATGCGGATGATGTGAATATGTTAGGAGAAAATCCACAAACAATTAGGGAAAACACGGGAATTTTAGTGGAAGCAAGTAAAGACATAGGTTTGGAACTAAATCCCGAAAAGACAAAGTTTATGATTATGTCTCGTGACCAGAATATTGTACGAAATGGAAATATAAAAATTGGAAATTTATCTTTTGAAGAAGTGGAGAAGTTCAAATATCTTGGAGCAACAGTAACAAATATTAATGATATTCGGGAGGAAATTAAACACAGAATAAATATGGGAAATGCCTGTTATTATTCGGTTGAGAAGCTTTTATCAACCAGTCTGCTGTCAAAAAATCAGAAAGTTAGAATTCATAAAACACTTATATTACCGGTTGTCCTTTATGGTTGTAAACTCACTTTCAGAGAGAAACATAGGTTAAGGGTGTTTGAAAATGCGGTGCTTAGGAAAATATTTGGGGCTAAGAGGGATGAAGTTACAGGAGAATGGAGAAAGTTACATGTCACAGAACTGCACGCATTGTATTCTTCACCTGACATAATTAGGAACATTAAATCCAGATGTTTGAGATGGGCAGGGCATGTAGCACGTATTGGCGAATCCAGAAATGCATATAGAGTGTTAGTTGGAAGATCGGAGGGAAAAAGACCTTTGGGGAGGCCGAGACGTAGGTGGAAGGATAATATTAAAATGGATATGAGGGACGTGGGATATGATGATACAGAATGGATTAATCTTTGCTCAGGATAGGGACCGATGGCGGGCTTATGTGAGGGCGGCAATGAACCTCCTGGTTCCTTAAAAGCCAGTAAGTAAGTAAGTAAGTAAATGAGTATTATAAACATTAAATAAAAATACAAACATTGTGTTGTTTCTCTTTGTGAATAATATGTATTTTCTCAATGTGCTTCGCATCATGTGCCTTTTTACCATACATCATATTATCATTCCCCGGTATGTTGACTCGTAAATCATTCATATAAAATTCAAGATATTATATTTAATATATTAAGGCATATACATACCTCATTTATTTGTATTTTATAGTACACTCATTTATTCACACTTGTGCAATAACGGTTAGCACGTCTGGCTGCGATCACAGGTTGTCCGGGTTCGATTCCCGTTTGGGGCAAGTTACGTGGTTGAGGTCTTTCCGTGGTTTTCCCTCAACCCAATATGAGGAAATGCTGGGTAACTTTCAGTGCTGGACCCCGGACTCATTTCACTGGCATTATCACCTTCATCTCATTCAGACCCTAAATAACCTGACATTTTGATAAAGCATCGTAAATTAAACTACTTAAAAAAAATGTAGGCTGCGCATTTTCTCGTAAAACCGTCTTAACAACAGATTATGAGATTGTGTCACAGCATTTTAAATTGCTGGTACACCTTTAGTGTGCCACATGTTGAAAAAGGTTACAGAAACTGTTCTACAAGAAAAAGATGTGCCGCCTGAAATATATGCCCCCAAGAATTGTTTTTTATTACCTCAGATTGTACACGCTTATTAAGACTTAAATGCAGTTGTGTGGCAACTAAAATCGATGCGTTTTGTTCACGTAAATTGAGCTAACGTTTTGTTCTATTTGCTCTGTATTTGTAGGAAGAGCAGAGTGACTTCAATGAGGAGCCAAGGGTGGAAGTAACGGCAGAGGACAACGAGGTTTTTGCCGAAAGGTGAGTGTAGTATACTAGTCTTGACGTAGAGAGAGTTCATTGTGTTTGAAGTGACCGTTTTCTTGACTATTCAGAAGCAGCTTCAGAAGAACTTCACATTCACATTCCACTTCTCTTGATATCTGGTTTTTATAAGTACCTTTCAAACCTTTCTTCATTTTCTTCACTAAAAGTGCCTAGATTTTCAAGAAAATAATCTAGATGGACATGCAATCACTTATATTGTATCCTAGGGTCTTGAAATCTTTAACTTATTTCTACAGATTCTTTATAATTGAAGTTTTTCTAATTCCCTAGTAAATAATAAACTAGCATTTTGAGTCCATTCCAACAGTTTTCTGCGATGTGCTGATCAAATTTAAGAAGTCTAATTTCCCTAATTTATTTGTTTATTCATTAATTTGTTTGTTCGTCCTTTAGTTCATGCATTTTAATGCAGTTATGGACATCAATCTTTCACATCACTGGAATTACAACTGCATTAATACATACAATGGTTTTAAAAATGTTCCACCAGGTTCTGATTTCTTTCTGTTTGGCCAGTGTTTCCCCTTCCACTGCATAGACCTAGCCCTACTGTCCCACACACACGCAAGACACTTTTTCGGTGATGTTATTAATCCAGAGTTCTCAGAAAAAAAACTATTATCTCTCTCGTTCTTCAACACCGTCATTTCCAATAGATATGGTCCAAGCGCCCAACTATGGTCCAAAACGCATTTTGTATTACTTAGTCCCTCAAGAGTTCGGTGTTTGCCATTTGAGGCGCCACTGTGATGGAATTATATTCCCCATAGTGTGCTTCCATCTACCATTACACAAGGCAATGATATGGAAGCTTACCAAAGTCAATGTGCATCGTTGTATTGAATGTGTCAAGACGCGAAATCAATCTGTTTGTATTTGTCTGTTTTGTTAAGCTCTCCTCTGTAGAATTGGTAAGTTATAGATATATGATTCTTTGTACAATTAAACCTGGATATGTAGTGTTTACTTTCACGTAATAATTAGACTGGCAGAGGTTAAGGACTCTGCGTGAAAAATGTTTAACCTCATGGATAGAAATCTGCCCTGAACTACATACCACAATTGTTCGTGGACCACAGTTGTATTTCATTTTGAAATATTTGTTTCAATAAAATTTGATCAATGTGATTATTTACTTCTGCAAATACGGTATCTCAGTATATCTAAAACACCATTTTGTCCACACCTGTGGAGTAACGGTCAGCGCGTCTAGCCGCGAAACCAGGTGGCCCGGGTTCGAATCCCGGATCGGGGCAAGATACCTGGTTGAGGTTTTTTCCGGGGTTTTGCCTCAACCCAATACGAGCAAATGCTGGGTAACTTTCGGCATTATCACCTTCACTTCATTCAGACGCTAAATAACCTAGATGTTGATACAGCGTCGTAAAATAACCCAATAAAATTTAAAAAAATAAAAAAACACCATTTAACATTATACTCCAGTAAATAGTGAAACAGGCTGTTCTAGCATCAATGGTAGTAGCATGAATGATGTTCCGGTAAAACGAAAACTTCAGGGTAGAAGGAAAACAACCTTCCCTGCAAGTGGCTATGAGAGCGATGAAATTGAATTGAGTACAATTCGTGATGTTTCCAGTGTTGTCTTCATATTTACAGACAGTGAGGCAGATGTGTTAAATTAATACTAAAGGCACATAGTTATGTGGTGGTTACTTATGAGAAGGAATTGTTGCCAAGGAAAGTTCTGAAAGTGAAGACTAATGGAGCTGTTGTTCCATGTATGGTAAGAAGCGGCAATTACTCAGGTGGCGAGCAGTGGAAGACGTTTTAACGTTCGCAAAGCAACAAATACCAAGCTAGAGATAATACAAATACAAATTCTCTCTTGACTATTACACTCTTACTACGTCATAATCCTTTTGACCTATAAAACGATACAAAAGGACGTCTTTGAACCAATCATGTCTGGTTATCGCTACAACCTTATCACTTCCCTAGGATTTGTTTCTCTTTTATCAGTTACCTAGAATTCGTTTCTTTGTGTGCCGACATTTCAAACTGCAGATTCTTTAGCTACTGCACTATAAATTATGTTTTGCGATCGATACCCGCATAGATAGTCAACTGAAAATGGCGCCTCTATTCAAACGTTTTAGTGAAAGTAACATTAGTGAAATAGAATTTTACTAAGTCAATTAATGCCTGTTTAATTTTATTCGAGGTCTTTATTTCTTCTAATCTTTATACACTTTCTTCTGATTTTATCACTGCTCTACCATTTGTTCTTTGTTTTGCAACATTTCAAACTGTAAATTCTTTACAGTCAAGAAAACATGTTTTGCGATGGTCATTTTTTACCGCATAGATAGTCAACTAGAAATGGTGGCTCTGTTCAAAACTTTTCCTCAATCTAACATTAGTGAAATAGATTTTTCCTAAATCAGTTAATATCTTATTGTTATTAGAGTACTTTATTTTTCCTAATCTTTATATACTTTCTCCTAATCGTGTAATAGTCAATTAAATCCCACTCAAGTATTAATATTCTCTACAGAAATCAAAACCTCTCGTGAGATTACTGTTGACAGTACTTACTACGAACTGGATTTTATTGCTCCACTGCCAAATTTTGAAGTGACTAACTTAACATGGTATAAACAATTTATATATCGCAATAATAATGGCTAGACAAAGTTATAGCTCATTTCGAATCCTCAATTTCAAAATAATCGCAGAAAATATCACATTTGTGCCGTAAAAAATATATTGCGACTTTTAATTCAACAATAATGTTACTTCTATTCACAACGATAATGGCTTTCTATTTCAGAATTTAAACATTCCCGTCAACAATGGATATTCTACTCCACACAGCAACACAGTATTCGTTATTCCACTCCACAGACGACAATGACAATTCACTAGGGTTATTGAGAACACCAATCTACTCCTAATCTCAACTAATGTTCACAAAGCACTATTTACAAATCAAAACTCTCAGTTCACAGTTCGTTTGCCTTGGCTAGTTGTCGAGCTCATGCACTTGAATTCACAGTATATCGAACCCAAGACTTCCAGAGACAGTCAACTGCACTTCGAACTCAAGAATTTCGGATGCGTTGCTTCCACCTGAGCGTTTCCACAAGGTACCCAAGTTCGCTGCGTGTCGAACCCGAGACTCCGGGACGCGTTGCTTCTGCCTGGGCGCTGCCACAGTCACTCAAGTTGACTCACGTCGAACCCCGGTCACGAAAGCTGGCTTCCTTGCTCGCTCACGGCTTCTTCACAAAAACTGACTTTGTTCGGAAGTGCTCGTGCTTTACTTGTGTTAGGTCACACATTCTCGTACCTTCGATTTTCTGGATGTTTCGTTGCAACAATCTGTCTCGAGAAGTTTCTTCACTCTCCACCGCAGTTGGACTCCTTCCTTTCTCGGAATCCAGACTTTCCCCTTACGTCCGTCCCTTCCAATCCGGCCGGCTTCAGTGTTCTTTCCCTTCACCGCGCCGCGCCCCAGGTCCCTCTGACTTGAGTTTTCCCTCTCTGCCGCCTTCCTTCCGCGCGCACTCCCTTCTGCCGGACGCGTGTTCGACTCCATAGGCAGCGAGAACTTTCCAGCATGGTTGCACAATATAAACGAAAAGCACATGATTTTGAGAAGGGATGTTTGATAAAAATAAATGCTACTTAAGACTTGACAAATGTTGTGTATTCCTTATGAAATTTGTTATAGAGGTGAAGACCAAATTGTTGAGAATTTTGATACTTTCAACATTACTCATGAATTATTTACGAGAATGAATCTCTAATGGCACTGTACGTCCTGGTGAAATGGATTGTTTTGATTTAAATATTAAGTAATTGAATGTGCATTACAATAGTTTTGACTTTTTAATAGACTGATAGTATATTTTATTTAGGATTGCAGCTACCATTGAGGGAACTGTGTCATCAGAATTCGACAGTCTTGAACTTGAATTGAACGGGACTTCGTGTGAGATTCCTAAGAAGTCAGGTTGCCCGGGAAAACCTGTGCGGACTCACGACGATGAAAAGCAATTGGAATTTGAATTGCCTAAAATATGTTCCTCGAATTCGGCGAAACTGAAGAAGAAACCTTTCAAATGCCAATTTTGTTGTAAGTGTTTCACGGATTCGGTCAACCTAAGTATACATGACTGCGTGCACACAGGCGAGAAACTTTTCTAGTGTGATATTTGTTGTAAGAGTTTCTGGTATTCTGGTAACGTAGGAAGACATAAACACCTGCTCAGTGGTGAGAAAGCTTTCAAATGTGAGAGTTGTGATAAGTTTTTCTTGAATTCCAGTAGCCTGACAAAGCATAAACTCTTGCACACTGACATTTCTTACAACTGTGATGTGTGCGGTATGTGTTTCTCGGTATCAGGGGCCCTGAAGAAGCATAATCGCCGACACACTGGCGACAAGTCTTTCATATGTGATGTTTGTGGAAAAAGTTTCTCGTGTTCGAGTAACCTAACAAAACATGAACGCATGCACACAGGCGAGAAACCGTTCAAATGTGATGTTTGTGGTAAGTGTCTCTCGTCTTCGAGTAACCTAAGAACTCATGAATACTTGCACACAAACGAGAAACCGTTGAAATGTGATGTTTGTGGTAAGTGTTTTTCGGTATCGAGGGCCCTGAAAAAGCATAATCGCCGGCACACAGGCGAGAAGCCTTTCATGTGTGATGTTTGTGGAAAAAGTTTCTCGTGTTCGAGTAATCTAGGAAGACATGAACGCATGCACACAAGCGACAAACCGTTCAAATGTGATGTTTGTGGAAAGTGTTTCGCGAGTAGGGGTGACCAAAGAAGACATAAACGTCTGCACACAGGCGAGAAACCATTCAAGTGCGATGTTTGTGGTAAGTGTTTCTCGGATTCGAGTGACCTAAGAAGACATAAACGTCGGCACACAGGCGAGAAACCGTTCAAGTGCGATGTTTGTAGTAAGTGTTTCTCGGATTCGAGTGACCTAAGAAAACATAAACGCCGGCACACAGGCGAGGAACCTTTCAAATGCGCCTAAAATTCAATGATTACCGCCAAATGCCGTGTCCGTGTTGAGTGACTTTGAACCGAATACTCTGAATAGCCACGATCTCTTGCACATAGCCCAGACTCTTTCTAGATCTGTTTCGCTGGTAGGCATAACTTAAGTACTCTTGTACTGCAGGATATTAACAACAAACATTTCTAATGCGGTTTTTGTGGTAAGTGTTCTCGAGGTCTTGTAGGTTAACAACTTATGAACGCGAAGTAACGTTCAATTCCGATATCTGTGATACGAGTTTCTTTTTAAAGACTATTTAAAGAATGTTTTCGAAAATATTGACGAAAATATGTGGTAATGCGATGAATGTGGCATGTGTTCCTCTCACTCTCGTAACTTGAAACTTCATGGACGCTAGAACACAGTAGGAAACTTTTTGTCCTGGTCCACAATAAACCTGGTACGGAAACAAAAACGAGAAAGTTTATACAGTTAAAATACATATCTTGAAGTTGAGCATTCACAACTAAGGATTAAGTTGAATCATACGTTGAAATTGATTCTATCTGTTGCCATCCTAAAACTATATTCTCGTATTTCTTGTCGCATATGGGGCCGTGACATATCTTTTTCATCGTGCCTAACTTTCTCAGGAGTTCATTAGAATCACTTTCATTATTGTTGTACGTGTGTCAGAGCAGACTATCACGTGATTTGAATTCTTAAGTATTCTGTGTGATTAATTTTGTAGCTGATTAACCAACCTTTGTTTATGTTAACTGTCTTGTATTGGTGGAAGAACGCCATTGGTGAATTATGAACAAGTAACATCACAATAGGTTATATCGACTTTACATATCGTTATTGATATGCATTGTCTTTTGTGTGCTTGGTTTATGTTTAAATGAACTAGCACTTTTGTAGTCATACACTGTAGTTGTAAAAATGTTATTAAGGTACTCATAATTTTACATATTTTTAATGTTATTCCTTATGTGTACTCATTCATGACCATGTAAATTGTGATGAAATATCAAACGGTTAAATGAGGCTTTGTGCCATAAGATTAGGAAATTTCACAGGTTATGCAAACTATACTGTACTATGTGTAATGAATGGAAGAATATGATTAAACATCAATATGGAAACAGATTATTTCCTTCAACGCTTACATACAAAATTTAATCGTACATTATTCTATGAAGAATAAATTTTTCGTAAAATAATGAAAATTATAAATCACTTCTAAATTTTCATGACAATCATTATTCTGTCAAATGCCTTATGTTTGAAATAATAATGTATCATTGTTTTGTAAAAAGTCCTATTTTCATCTTTTATATAAATAATCCATCATATCTAACAAGACCCTGTGTTTCCAGCTGCAGTTACACTTAAGCTTGTGGTTTTCGTTTTCTAAAAATACGGTTATGACTTAGGGAAGAAATATCCGAAAGAAGGTAGTTTTGGCCATCTTTACCAATAAATCTCTTAGCTATGAGGTAAACCCATACGAACAATAGCTACCTATTCCGTATATTTTGATTACACATCAACTTTATTAACGATTTGTGAAATCTATCAAATGTACAATTTCCTGTTTCAAAGGAAACTGTTTTGGTATAGTACCTTAGTCACTCGGCAGTCTTAATTTTAATATGAACGGAATGAATAATTTGTTTGTATTCTTTAACTGACATACGAATTTATTTTCCGAGGAGACTCCTTGGATACTTCTCCTGTCTTGCTCTTTTTTCATTGCATTACAAGCATTATCGCTCATGGTGTCACATTATCACGAGACAAAGAAACCGTAATGTTTACAAAATCATGAGGCATTCAATGAAAGCATTGATTGGTAATGGTATAATCCATTATATCTGAAAACAGTCATGTTTGTAGCTACGTCTTTGGACTAGATATTAAGATTACTTTTAGTTGCTGTTTTATTTCGCCTTTCTGTATTAAACTCGTTTTATAGCACTCGTTATGGCAAAAGGAGAAATCAATTTTTTTGTCACATTGTGCATTACATACTTAAGCTATTCAAGTGATCCTATTTGACAAGACTTGTTATGTTAGGCAAGCAACATATTTACGATATTTTCTTCCAAATACACGAAAATAGGCCACTGTACTCAAATATGCCAGTGTGACAAATCATTCTTAATTGCAGTCTCTTTGATATTAGATAGGAACCAAGAGTTTATGTATATTAGGTTCCTAGTGAGATGGGGTTAAACGTACTGCAAATTGTATTTTTAAGAATGCTATTACCTCCATATCGGCGTGGTGCTGCTTTATTTTATTTTATTTTTTTTTTTTTGTTTGTAAAGCATATATACATTAATTTATTACTCGTACACATTTGAATCCTACAATAAGCAGTTCCAAATGTTGATGTAGCCGAGATATGTCATACATACCTTCGTTTATTTTCTCTGAAACTTTAAATTGTTAAGGTTCTTAAATTTCATATAATCTTATTTTTAACAGATTTCGTATTATAAATTTTTTAAGGTTTGAAAGAACCAAATATTATACACTTTTATTGTAAACCTTTTTTCGAAAATAGACCTCAGTTTTGTTTCCAAATCATTTTCATTTAGGAACATAATAAAATTTTAATGGTACAAATCTCTTCATACAATCTATCAACATGAATGATGAGATGAAGATCAGCAACAATTATTTCAAAGAGCCGTCCAAGTGAACGCAATTTCCAAACACAAAAAAGGCCTATTTTTAAACTGGCAATTCAAGATCATATCATTTTCAAGATATTGCAGAGCTTTGTCAAAGAAAAGCGATGCACTACACTGAAACTTGTGTTTATCTCAATCACCCATGTGCTTAAATACTTTATTGGCTTCACTCCCATAAAATTTATCAACTTGCTCATTCTCAAGCTCAGATTTCAAGTTTTACATCACAGCATGCAACTCAGTCGATGTAAATGTCTTGTGTTCGAGCTTTTAAATAATTCTGTGATGCACTTTGTAGATTGTGAAGGAACCAGAAAATGCACAAATGAACTGAATAATCGCCATCGCCATTTTCACTAAAATCACTCCCCAACAAACTGCTGCACTCTTCTTCCTTTTGAGATAAGAAGTACGACTTCATAGCCTTTCAGTTGAAAAAGACGCGTTCATCAATCACAGGGTTCAATTAAAGACGTCGCATTGGTACCTGCCCCACAAGTGTTTTATTACTTACTTCATGTGAACAAAGTCGAAAATATGTTTTAATTCGTTTGTTTTTGCAGAAGATGAAAATTCATTACATACCTTTATGACAAATGCCTCTGAATGAAAATATGTGACAACTGTTACAGAAGATATCAAACAATTATTTAAAATACGGCAGATGGAAATTGCCATTAATATGTTCTGGTTAACTGGCAACAACTTCTGATATACAGAAACATTTTATCCATAATTAAATGCAGGATTAAGAACCGTATATATTGCGACTTAAGGTAATTCTAAAGCTTTACTATTTAAAATTGTTGAGATGTATTTTCGTCGATTACTTCGCTGGACTCATTTTCGTCTTGGTAGAAGAATAAAACGCCGCGACTTATCCCAGTTTTGGGGTTACAGTATTGAATACATAACGATACAGTGAAAATGTTTTATTTCCTAAATTTGTTCATATAAACTAATAACTACTAAAGGAACGTTAACTGTTTTTTGTTTCCTGAATGAGTCATTCTCAAATATGTGTCCCCAACACAGTCCCAACGACACTGGCATCTTTCTTACGCACACTCGATATTTTCCAAGCAATATTAGAATGAGGTATGATTTCTGGAAGCAGTTTATTTGGACATTCTTGAGTAATGTAACTTACACTGAGGACAAGACCATGGCAAGCCAATACATCTTATGTTACAGAAGATTTCTTTCGACCCTTTCTTTATACAAAATTTGAACATCATATGAGACTGCCTAATATTTGTGAAACCACCTGTAGGCCTAATATTTTTTCTTCAACGACACCTTAAACTGCCCGTTGTCCTTTGTAACTTACATTAATCTTTGTATATCGGTACATAACTTAAATTCGGCAGTAGAGTCATCACTCATCTGAAGCCATTTTCTCCATTCTGTTAACCATTCATCTTGAAAAACATGGTATCTGACTAATTTCTTCGTGTTACAAGTTCCTGTCTGGTCAGAGAACGAAGCTAATGCCGGTCTAGCTGGCTTTGACATTGATATACATGATTAGCTGGTATTATCCAAGAAAGAGTCGCTGTTTTCCCGATCTATAAGTTGGATGACATACTAGGCCTATATGACGTCACGTATAACCACAGATTACATTGCTGTACAGAAAACTGTTTTAAAGAAACTTGAAAATTTGACTCATCTCGATGAGATTAAAAGAATACTAAAGGTAGGCTAGTGCAGTGAATCGATTTATTATTTTAGCTATAGTTACACATTTAGTAGCGGATAAATGTAGTAGTGCTATCATTTGTTTCCTTGTACAATATTAAGACAATTAATTAGTCAGCAATTTGGCATATTAACTGTAATAATAGAAATCCAATGAAATCAGTTTTACTATATAATAATAAAGTCATATATTTAATACCTTTGGAAGTATTTGATGTTAATTGTACGTAAATATAATTTTTAAGGGTTTGTTCGTCAACGAATTCGTAGGGTAAAGGCTATGATATTGGTTCACTAGACGAATGGTTATAGGATCGAATCATGGCGTATTTAAAGGTACCGGTAAGTTACATATTCTTATTTTACATAAAGTAGTCTGTAGAATTAAGGGTTAGAAGAGCGTTGAGCGGATTGCGCCAATTTTGCAATTGACACCGACGCACTTAGGTTAGGTTAATTTAGGCTTTTATTATCCCGTCGAGATGAAGGTAAAAGCGATTGAGTGTGATTTTTTTGTTTTCTATGTTGGCAGTACAAGTATGTCGGTGTATATTCCAAAATCGGCGGAATCACTGCCATCGTTATCTAGATCACGATGGCAGTGGCGGAATCCGCCCAACGCTCGATTAGAGAGTAGTAGGAATATGTGAGGAAGAAAGAGCAGTGAAATTCTGTATAGTGGGAGAAAAGAAATACGCGATACCCCAAATTAAATTCATATTTAGACATATTGCCATGGCACTCATTCTTGAATGTTACTAATTAGCTACAATTAATTATTATTATTAATAAGTAATATTAGAAGAAAGTTAATAATGCTAAGAATAATTACAATGGGAAATACAACATTGAATTAAGCGTTGTGAACCTCAATTATGTCTCTGAACACGGCCGTCTTGAAAATATTTCGTAAAGGATTTAGTGAGCCCTGACTTTCTTTGTATCGTATAGACGAAGGCTACTGCATGCATAAATTTGTGGACAGAGTTGCTATACGTAGGCCTATGCAAAGATGTCTTATTACTCCGAAGAATGTGTGGACCAGGCACGTGCTATCATGCCTGAGGTTAAAGTTGAAGATCCGATACCAATTTCAGACCGTATGGTGAAAGAGGAACCAGAGGTGAGTTAAGCACAAGGAAAGGACTCGTGTTTTTCCGGAGTTTATAATTTATTTTGATTACCACAGGCTCTACATCCTTTCAAAATTTTTGTTTCATTGCTTGTTACTCTATGTTAGAGATAGAAAAAATCGGATAACCATGTATTTATTATTTATGTCCTGTTGTAACGGAGTTTAATTTTGAACTCTTATCTGGTTTTATAGGTCAGATTTTAAAAACGAAATTGTAGGTTACACCTTATTCCTAATGGTTGCCAAGCTACATATTCCGAAGCGTAGGTCTTTGATATTATGATTAAGTACACGATTTCATTTTTTTTTTTTTTTTTTGTCAGTGTAAAACTCTCAATCATCCTGCGGTTTCAATTGATAAGTCAAACACAGAATAGGAAAATGGGGGTGTTAGAATCAGGGAGGTAGTGATGTTTGAGATTATTTTCTTTTGTGCGGTAGTTCATTGAAAGAAAAGTAGGCAGTTTGGTTTTTTCACAGTTTCCCATCATATAGAACGAATGCAGTCAACTAAAACATATTATGTGCTGACAAGCGAACAGTCCAGATTCTTGTATTTTTAAAAATAAACAATGCAAATATTTTTGCTAATATAACACTATGAAAATTATATGCTACTAAATAATGCACAGTAGTATCACAGTCTACTATATACAGTCACGAAGCTTGGGATGATTTTTTTTGCAAATCTCGCTATAGTTGCTAGCCGCTTGGAGAGTTGTAAGTACTAGGAACAATAGACTGTCCCACAGCCATCGTGATCTAATGCAGGCCGTAAGACAGACCATGTAACTCGCTTAACCCGATCACGAAGGGCGGCGTATCAACCATATAAATTAGTTGGAATGCATAAACAGTAACATATGTTTCTCTAAAATGTAGTGTAATTCCATTAATAAAATTTAAAACAATGATTATGAGACACTTCAGTCATAATTTACTTGCGAGTTAAGATGTAATATTATTTATGGTGTGAAAATTACGTTGTTCGTTTGTGTAATGCGTGCCTTTATTTCGATTAAATATTGCGAAATTCTTGTATATTCATTTATGCACAATTCAATAATTTTCAATTGCACCGTACGGATATTTAGATAAGTTAAAATTACAGGTTATGTTTACTGTACCAGGTGCCCCTTTAGTGATCTCCAGTGCCTTGCCATTCATGTGAAAATTATATGTTATATTTGCTATATTTAACTTATATTCCTAAATTCGCATTCATACTTTATAATTAATAATAATATCATGTATGATACCCCGTACATTCAATTTGTCTGCATTTCAATACTAAAATTGAGTACTGAATTATTGTATTTATATATGTAACACAATTATATGTACACTAATTTCATAGGAATGGTATGGTAAATGTTTTGTCTAAAATTAAGGAAGGTTGATGTGCTAAATTGAAATCACAATATAAATTCTTTTTTATTCAACCTCAAAATAGCTTCCATTCTAAACTTGAAATTTTGACGCGAATGGATTATGTTAACATGTAAAATTCTCTTCACATTAAAATAACACAGTTTTGTAATTATTTCTGCAACATATATTTTGCAACGTAACTTATGGACACAGTACACTAAATAAAACTTAGCAATGATAAGCAATAAAGTTATAATATAATATATCACTGAGCTCCATACACTGAAATAGAAAACCCGAACAAATATTGCGGCCTGGTCTAGATCGAAAAGGCATTGACTGTGCCGTATTTCGCAGTTTTGTGAAAAGCTATGTAAACTGTGAAATGTTCGTTATCGGTTTTGATAACTGTAAATGGCTAAAATACAATAATTTGAATAATACCATATGGGACAAGGAGACGTTTGCAGTACGATAAATTGTAAGAAAAATAGGTTAGAGTTATCCTTCTTCTGAAAGATCCAGGAAGGTGAGTATATAGAATGGCCTAATTTCTATTTTATGAAAATGATATATAAACCTTATGTATTTCATATATCAATAGCGGAAGGAAAGTTTTAATTTTTTCAAAAGAACACCATATCGAAATTACAATACATTTCATCATATGCTAGGGAAAGAGTCTGTGATTAGGCGATAGTAGCGATCCTGGTGGTGAGCAACTATCTATGGATGCATATTTCAACTGTCTATGTTTGCATATTTATTAAGTATTAAGCTTCGTGACTGTATATACTAGACTGTGGTAGTATATTATATGCATTAATGGCCGAAATATTCAAAATCTTATGCACAGTTAACTCTGGGTATTCATCATCACAGAAGTTAATAACATGAATAACAAACTTTTTGCATGAAAATATGCATTTGCATATGAATTCTGACCTTAATTCATAATAATGGAAATCACATGCTGTGGGTTGTGATCAGGCTGTGGCATACAGACACATAGAGAGCAACTTGTAAAGTTAGAAGTTGTCTTGTAACACCCTGTAATAAATTTCTCATTTAAGATGTCTCTTCGTACTGCAGGCACGGGATGTTTTGGATCACGATGTGACTGATAAAAAGGAGGAATATGAGGACCAGAGCCAAGATCTCACTTCTGAGATAAAATTTGAGGAAGATCCTGTGCTGAAACGTGAACCAGAGGTGAGTGCAACACAAAGAATGCACTGTGTGTTCTTCTTCCTGTGTTTATATTGTGTTCATTGTAACGAACTCTGCCTCTTTACAACTACTTGCAGCGCCTTTTAGTTTGTGATACTGGCAGAACAATCTTAACTAGTTTTTTTTGTTTATATCTTGTTGCATTGTTATCTCGTTTTTGTTTTAAATTTGAAAAGAAATTGGTTGTTATAGTTACTTGTAATGACTGCCATAGCTGCACATTTCCACAGTGTATTATCACAGTTTAGTATATACAGTAACGAAACGAAATATGTAATAAATATGATTCCATAGATAGTTGCTAATCACTAGGATCGCTACTATCACCTCATTACAGACAATGCAAAATAGTACTTGTACAGTCTATTGTTCCTAGCAACATCACTACTCAAGCTTCGTGACTGTATTTACTAGAATGTGGGATTATTTGGTAATGTGTTGACCTTGACTTCATTTCTTTTTGTTTGTCTATGTTTTTGTGTAAAATCCTGGATGCGATTTACGGTTTTCAAACGATTATTTATTATGCGGTACATATATGCATAAATATTATTACCCTCTCTTCATTTGTCATTTCACCCATTGTTTTTAAGTATTTACATGTCTGGGATATTTCTTTTCTAGTACACTATGCTGCCAGTATATATAGAAAAAATATTTTGCAACTGTAGTGTAAATTGTGGGGCCTATTTGGTTGAATTCCGGAAGGTTCTCTAAATTTTTCAAAATGTTCTGATGCATATAGACACGTACATATATCAGTGTATTGTTTATTTTACTTTCGTTTTTCTGGCAATGAAGTGCATTCAATTTTACTATAGATAGAGAAACTTAAAGACTTCAATTGGAAATTCTTGAAACTATTAGAAATAGAATTAGAAGTTTTTAATTTTCCCCCACTCATACATGTCGAAAGGATATTGTGAAATGCTTGTTGTCGAAGTGTGTGGTAGCTCAGTGGTATAATGTTTGAGTACTTGCAGGTACGAAACAAAATGCAGCTAGTGTGCTAACTCAGAATAAGTGAACCTTATTAAAGCAGGGTAAGGGTGTTAGAGTCAGGTAGGTAGGGATGTTTGGGAATGTGTGTTTTTGTATACCAGTTCAATGGACCAAAAGCAGGCATTGATGTTTTATCATAGTTTCCCTTCATAGATAAGTATTTTCTATCCAACGAGTACAGTTAACAAAATTCTTGTTGTTTTATTTTATTTTTCTGCAAATGAATTCTAATTTAGGGTTTAATCCAACACAATATTGAAATTATGCTAAGATATATGCGCAATAGTATATTATATGCAGGAATGGCCAATATATGCACGATATTCTTTTCATAATATGTCTAAAAAATCTTTCAGCATGAAAAATTTGCATTTGTGTATGAATCCTTACCCCATTCCTCATAATGTCAAGCTGTTTGATGTAGATATATAGAGAGCAGCTTGTAATGTTAGTAGTCGTCTTCTAACACCGTGTAATAAATTGCTCATTTGAAACTTCTCTTTGTACTGCAGGAACGGAATTTCTTGGATCACCATGTGAGTGATATAAAAGAGGAATATATGAACCAGAGCCCTGATCTCATATCAGAGATAAAATTTGAGGAAGATCCGGTTCCTATTTCATTCCCTGTGGTGAAGTGTAAACCAGAGGTGAGTGGAACATAAGCAATGCACTGTGTTCTACTTGCAATGTTTATCTTGTATTGTTATTGCCACAGACTGTACCTCTTTGCAACATTTTTTGCAGTACCTTTTATTTTATGATAGAGAAAAAACACTTATCACTGTTTAGTGTTGCAAGATATGTCATTTTGCAGAGATCTAATGTTGCCTTTCATTTCTTCACCTTTTTGTTTTTTAATTTTTACGTATTTGCAATGTATCTTTTGTCGAATATTATCTTATCCATGAGGGAAGATATTTTGTAACTTTTACTATAAATTATATAGCTGTTTTTGGGTGTACTGTAGAATAGGTTCTAAATTTTGCAAAATGTTGTGATATATACATGCAGGTACAGCATGCATGAAACTGTTGTTTCTTTTATTTACTCTTATTTTGTCAGTAGAGTGCATTTAGTTTTAATACAGGTACAGAAACGTGAAATTACAAACTTCATTTTGCCAATTTTAAAGTCACTAGAAATAAACAATATATTTGAATTTCCTTTAGTTCTTATGACTAGACCCCAACTTAGTTGAAATGCTCGGGATATTTATGAAGTTTTCAAAATTGTTCAACGAATTTTCTAATCTATTTTTTTTGTACAATGTAATCATCAGATTTCCCGTAGCAAAGGATCTTCGAGTACTGGATTGTATACTTCATGATTTTGCCTGACAAATATAATGGAGCGAAAGTGGGGAAAAAATATAATCACAGAAGTACTATCGAAAGCAATTTGAACTGGATCAATATATACCTGGTAATGTAAAATTTTAAGACATATATTGACTTAGTATTAGACATAGCCAGAGAAATGAGGATTGTACCAATTCGTTCAAAAGTGTGGAGTTACAATTACCATGCGTGATAGTGAAAGTAACAAATCGGTGTCGAAGCACTGCTTGGGACTAGTTACCTGTTTGAAGTTCTTTTTTCAGTTTTTATCCCTTACTCCATTGAGAGAAAATGCTGGTTAAGTTTCGGTGCTGAACCCTAGACACATTTTTCTCTCTTCACTGGGACACTGGATAACCATTGAAGTTCTTAAAATATTGTAAAATAAACCACTTAAAAATTTCAACAAATTCGTGACTACATATTGAATTATTCGCTCATACATAATTCCTGCTATTATAAGTAATTAAATAGTTACTCTATAACAGCCATGTTCCACCAGTGTGCCATGGCATACTCAAACGACCCACTGGTGTGCGTCAGAATATGAAACACGGCACAAGCCAAAGTATAGGCAATGAGTTACACCATGAAAATCTGCCCTCAGAATTGTCTTCTTTTATGTAATTCCACAAGGCCTGATACGAATTTCGGTGTGCTTTTGTTGATGTAAATTGTGGTATCTTTTTCCTCTGTTTTTTCTGTATTTGTAGGAAGAGCAGAGTGACTTGGACACAGTGAATGAGGACCCAAGAATGGATCTAACGGCAGAGAACAACGAGAGTTTAACAGAAACGTGAGTATGGTGATTATAAGAGGAAAAAAAAACTTTGACGTGAAATGTATTAGCATTCCGTTGAGCGGATGTCGCAACATCTGTCATTTGTCATATCGATCGCTAAGCATGCGTGTGGGTGTCTGGTATGAGCGCGTGACTTAATACACTGCACGCGACATTGATCCTTAATGGCAACATTTGCAATTCTGCTTTATTTAATATTTTCCAAAGTATTAGATATCCCATCTTAAATTTTTTGTAAAAATTAAGATATTGTATATCTCACCGTAAAAAACGAGCATAGTAAAAAAATAATCGATTTGAAAATATTAACATTTCCTTATTTTATTCTAAGTTTTAATACATGCTCCACGTAAAATTCCATAATAACTCAGAAGTAAGTTTAAATATATAGTGTCATCAATGTATTGACACAATTTTTACGTTCATATAATGAAGCAAGCCATTTTAATAATATTTTTAACAATAGTCTACATTTCTACTCCCCAAGTATTTTACCCTTCATTACTTATCAACCATTGGTGAGATGAATTTCATATTAGGCCATTTAATTATTTATTTTATGACATTCATTTATTAGAATATTGAAAAAAATCTAGAACTTGGCGTTACAAATTTTAAAATTGGAATGACCCATAGATATTCAACTTTTAATGGCCGTTCTGTTCAAATGTTTTGGTGAAGCTAACATTAGTTAATAGAATTTTAGGATTCCAATTAATATCTTATTGTTACTAGGGTACTTTATTTTTTCTACTATTTATATACCTTCTCCTAGTCGTGTAATAGTCAATTAAATCCCACTCGAATTTTAAATTTCTCTAGACAAACCAAACCTCTCGTGAGATTACTGTTGATAATACTTACGACGAACTGGACTCAGAATTCTTTCAGTGCCAAATTTTGAAGTGACTAACTTAATAAAGTATAAACATTTTATATGAGAATAATAATGGATAGACAAAGCTGTAGCTCATTTCGAAACCCAATTTCAAAATAATCGCAGAAATTAGTACGCTTGTGTCGTAAAAAAAATAAACGTAAAGCATGTGACTTTGAGCACAGATGTTTGTTAAAAATAAATGCTCCCAAGATTTGACAAACGTAGTGTAATCCTTACGAAATTTGTTGTACAGTTGAAGACCAAATTGTTGGGAATTTTTATACTTTGAAAATTTCTCATAAATTATTTACAAGAATGAATATGAAATCGTAATGTACCTACTGGTGAAATAGGTTTCTTTTGAATTGAATATTCAATAATTGGATGTTTATATATGTTGTGACTATTTAATAGACTGATACTGTATTTACTTCAGGATTGCAGCTACCAATGAGGGAAATGTGTCATCAGAATTCGACAGTGTTGCACTTCAAGAAAACGGGACTTCGTGTGAGATTCCTAAGAATTCAGGTTGCCCGGGAAAACCTGTGTGGACTGACGACGATGAAAAGCAATTGGAATTTGAATTGCATAAAATATCTTCATCGAATTCGGCAAAACTGAAGAAGAAACCTTTCAAATGCGAATTTTGTGGTAAGTGTTTCACGGATTCGGTCAACTTCAGAATCCATAATCTCATGCACACAGGCGAGAAGCCTTTCAAGTGCGATGATTGTGGAAAACTTTTCTCAAATTCTAAGAATTTAAGATCACATATGCACCTGCACAATGGTCAGAAAGCTTTTAAATGTGATGTTTGCGGTGTTTCTCGGTATCGGGGAGCCTGAAAAAGCATAAGCACCGACACACTGGCGAGAAACCTTTCATGTGCAAAGTTTGTGGAAAAAGTTTCTTCAAATCCAGTGACTTAACAAGACATGAACGCTTGCACACAAGCGAGAAACCGTTCAAATGTGATGTTTGCGGTAAGTGTTTCTCGGCATCGGGAAACCTGAAAGACCATAAGCGTCGACACGCAGGGGAGAAGCCGTTCAAATGTGATGTTTGCGGTAAATCTTTTTCGGTATCGCGTGGCCTGAATATACATAAGCGCCGACATACAGGCCAAAAGCCTTTCATGTGTGATGTTTGTGGTAAGTGTTTCACGGATTCGAGTAGCCTAAGAAGACATGAACGCATGCACACTGGCGTGAAACCGTTCAAATGCGATGTTTGTGGTAAGTTTTTCACGGATTCGAGCAGCCTAAGAAGACATGAACACCAGCACACAGGCGAGGAAACTTTCAAGTGCGATGTTTGTGGAAAAAGTTTCTTGTATTCCAGTGACCTAACAAGACATGAACGCTTTCACACAAGCGAGAAACCATTCAAATGTGATTCTTGCGGTAAGTGTTTCTCGGTATCGGGGGCCCTGAAAAATCATAAGCGTCGACACACAGGGGAGAAGCCGTTCAAATGTGATGTTTGTGGTGAGTCTTTCTCGGTATCGTTTGCCCTTAATATGCATAAGCGCCGACATACAGGCGAGAAGCCTTTCATGTGCGATGTTTGTGGTAAGTGTTTCTCGGTTTCGAGTAGCCTAAGAAGACATGAAAGCATACACACAGGCGTGAAACCGTTCAAGTGCGATGTTTGTGGTAAGTGTTTCTCGGTTTCGAGTAAACTAAGAAGACATGAACACGTTCACACAGGCGAGGAATCTTTGAAATGCGCCTAAAATTCAAAGTTATCGGCCAAAGAGATGGAAATGTTTTTAATGCCATGTTCATGGTGAGTGACTCTATGAGGTGAATAGTCTGAGTATCCATGATCTCTTGTACATAGCCGAGACACTTTCTAAATCTGTTTCGCTGGTGGGCATAACTTAAGAACTCTTGTACTGGAGGAGGATAAACTCCAGATCACGGAACGCTACTTTCCCCTCTAACCCACTGCTCCTACATTGCAACTTTCTTCTTTCCTTGCAGACTCCTCCCTCTCTCGCGTTCTGACGCTGTATTTCGCTCCATTCTAGACACGCGCAACCTCCAAACATCATGGCGGCCACTGACGATCTCCGTGAACATCGAGGACAAGTACATGATGTAAAAAAGAGGGGTATCGGGGCTTGTAGCCCCGATGAAGATCCGACTTGCGACGTGTAGTACATGATGTCAAGCACGGGGTGTCGGGGCTGCAAGCCCTGACGAGGGGTGTCGGTCACTGAAAAGTGCCTTTTCGAAAATTCCATGATGCGCATTTGACAAATGCTGACTCTGCTCTTTTCTGACTATCTGTATGCACTGAGAAGTATCTTTCGGTGAGATACCGATTCTTGTTAGCAGGGGAATTATTATCAAGTATCGTCGCTTGGTCCTGCCTGTTCGGAAATTACATCGATCACCACATATAGGGCAAGTGTACGTACTTGCTAATAACCCTGTCTGTTGCAAAAACCGTATCAACTTATCGATATTACTCCTAAAGTTATGCGGGCGTATATATCGATAATAACAGCATAGTCGCACATCCAACTCTATCGCACATTGGCACAAAACTGTCGGCAGGCCAACATGTGCAGCGTCACCTGTTAATTTCGCCACCCCTTCTTCCCCTGATTCGTCTGTCGTGGCTTAAGTTCCGTAAACTCAACGCTCATTCACACCCCCGCCACCTAGTCGCATGAATTTTCAATAATTTATGCACTTAAAATACAACATAAAATCGCTTAATTATAACATACAATAGCTCAATATTATATGGAGACAAAAGTTAATTTCACGATAATTTATCTCTAACACCATCACGTCTACACAGTAATTTCTTATTCATGATTGACAATTGCATTCCGCAAGTTGCCCTTTTTTTTCTACTGGGTAATACACCTATATACGAGTACCAAAATTTTTAGTCAAGAACACGTCTTCTCCAGAGAGGCTGCTGAGGATTCAACAAAGAACATGAACAATATGAAGACAGAAGACAAATAACTACGTATACAACAAAGACATAGAAGAACAGAATATCACCACATGAAGAAATGAAGAGAGAAGGCAGGAGGGAATGGAAGCGGGAAATTTTTTTTCCCTCACATCACCGTTCCCCCCACCCATATTACCCATAGTTCCAACCTACCCCTAGTGACTTAGGGTGGGGATGGCGAAGGGGAGTCCGTGTTCTAACATTTTCCCCTGCAGGATATGAGCAACAAACATTTCTAATACGGTTTTTGTGGTAAGTGTTCTCGAGGTCTTGTATGTTAAGAACCCATGAATGGTAGGTGTCTTTCAATTGCCATATCTGTGATACGAGTTTCTTTTTAAAGATTATTTAAAGAATGTTTTCTAAAATATTGACGAAAATATTTGGTAATGCGATGAATGTGGCATGTGTTCCTTTCACTCTTGTAACTTGAATCTTCATGGACGCTAGAATACACTAGGAAAATTTTACGCGTGGTCCACAATAGACCTTGGAACGGAAACAAAAACGAGAATTCTTATAGAGTTAAAATACATACATTGAAGTTGAGCATTCACCACAAAGGATTAAATTGATTCATACGTTGAAATTGATTCTATGTGTAGCCATACTAAAGCTATTTTCTCGCATTCCTTGTGGCATATGGGGCCGTGACATTACATCTACTTCATCGTGTATAACTAATTCAGGAGGTTAGCAGAATCACTTTCATTATAATTCTACGTGTGTCAGACCAGATTACCACCTGATTTGAATTCTTAAGTATTCTGTGTCGTAAATTTTGTAGCTGATTAACCAACCTTTGTTTATGTTAACTGACTTGTATTCGTGAGAGAACGCCATTGGTGAAGTATACACAAGTAAATCAGAATAGGTTATATCGACTTTACATATCGTTATTGATATCCATTGTCTTTTGTGCGCTTGGTTTATGGTAAATGAACTAGCAGTTTTGTAGTCATACAGTGTAGTTGTAAATATGTTATTAAGGTAACCATAATTTTACATATTTTTAATGTTATTCCTTATGTGTACTCAATCATGACCATTAAGGGGAGTTGGTCATCGCATGCAAAGTAATTTTAAAATTAGCCTATCTTATGGCAGTCATAAATATAATAGTCTACTATTTATCAGTGGTTTTTCATTTTTGTTAGCTATGTGTGTATACATATTAAGCTTTAAAATGAAAAAGAATGGTGACTCTAGAGTAAATCTGTATCCTTAAATTAATTTTTTTAATTAAGCACAACTTTTTTTTATAAATTCACTACATGTCTGTGATTAGGTACACTCTATTCACTTATTATAGTACATATTGAATTGAAAATTTGACCACTTTTTGCTAATAGATACTAAAACATACGCTACTAAATTTATTCATATATCTCTGTAATATTATGGGTGTAGGGCTTACAGTAATCATCACCGTCAATAAATTTAAAAAAAATTGATTATTATAAGCCCTATGCCTATAATATTACAGATATTTTAATAATTTTAGTAGGGTATGTTTTAGTATCTATTAGCAGTAAGTGGCCAAAATCTTAATTAAATGTGTGCTATGATAAGTGAATAGAGTGTACCTAATCACAGGTATGTAGTGAATTTATATAAAAAATATGTTTAAATTCAAAAATTAATTTAAGGGTAAGATTTACACTAGATTAACCATTCTTTTTTCATTTTAAAGTTTAATGTGTATACATATATCCCTAAAAAATTGAAATAGCTGTGATAAATAGTATTATGTTTATGACTGCTTGAAGATAGGCTATTTTTAAAATTACTTTGCATGCGATAACGTCCAATTCCCCTTAAAATTGTGATGAAATATCAAACAGGGTGAAATGAGGCTCTGTGCCATTAGATTACGAAATGTCACTGGTTATGTAAACTATACTGTACTAAGTGTAATGAATGGAAGAAAATGAATAAACATCAATATGGAAACAGATTATTTCCTTCAACACTTACATACATAAATTAAACGTACATTATTCTATGAAGAATAAATTTTTCGTAAAATAATGTAAATTATAAATCACTTCTAACTTTTTATGAAAAATCATTATTCTGTCAAATGCCTTATGTTTGAAATAATAATGTATCATTCTTTTGTAAATAGTCCTATTTTCATCTTTTATATAAATAATCCATCATATCTAACAAGACCCTCTCTTTACAGCTGCAGTTACACTTAAGCTTGCGGTTTTCGTTTTCTACAAAATACGGTCATGGCTTAAGAAAGAAAGATCTGAAAGAAGGTATTTTTGGCCATATTCACCAATAAATCTCTTACCTGTGAGGTAAACCCATACGAACAATAGCAACCTATTCCATACATTTAGATTAAACACCAACATTATTAACGATTTCTGAAATTTATCATATGTACAATTTCCTGTTTTAAAAGAAACCTTATTTATTCGGGATTGTTAATTATAATATGAACGGAATGAATAATTTGTTTGTAGTCTTTAACTGACATACGAATTTATTTTCCGAGGAGACTCCATAGAAACTTCTTCTGTCTCCCTATTTTGTTCGTTCACTACAAGCATTAACACTCATGGTGTAACATCATCATGATACAAAGAAACTTTTATGTTTACAAAATCATCAGGTATTCAATGAAAGCATTGATTGGTAATGGCATAATCCATTATATCTGGAAACAGTGATGTTTGTAGCTACGTTTTTGGATTACATTTAAGATAACTTTTAGTTGCTGTTTTATTTCGCCATTCTTGTATTAAACTAACTTGTTTTATAGCACTCGTTAAGGCAAAAGGAGAAATCAATTTTTTTTTGTCATTTTGTGCATTACATACTTTAGCTATTGAAGCGATACTATTTGACAAGTCTTGTTATGTTAGGGAAAGAAACAAATTTACGATATTTTCTTTCAAATACACGAAAATAGGCCACTGTACTCAAATAAGCCAGTGTGACAAATCATTCTTAATTGCAGTTTCTTTGACATTAGATAGGAATCAAGAGTTTATGTATATTAGTTTCCTAGTAAGACGGGGTTAAACGTACTGGAAATTGTGTTTTTAAGAATGCTATTACCTCCATATCGGTGTGGTGCTGGTTTTTTTTTTTATTTTGTAAAGCATATATACATTAATTTATTACTCGTACACGTTTGAATCCTGTAATAAGCAGTTCCAAATGTTGATGTAGCCGAGTTATTACATACGTACCCTCGTTTATTTTCACCAAATCTTTAAATTGTTGAGGTTTGTTTTTTTTATATAACCTTATTTTTCACAGATTTCGTATTATCAAATAAATTAAGGTTTGAAAGAACAAAATAATATACACTTTTATTGTAAACCTTTTTTGGAAAGTGGACCTCAGTTTTGTTTCCAAATCATTTTCATTTAGGAGCATAATAAAATTTTAATGGTACAAATCTCTTCATACAATCCATCAACATCAATGATGAGATGAAGATCATTAACAAATATTTCAAAGAGCCGTCCGAGTGAACGGAGTTTCCAAATACAAAAGAGTCCTATTTCTAAACTGACAATTCAAAATCATATCATTTACAAGATATTGCAAAGCTTTGTCAAAGAAAAGCGATGCACTACACTGAAACTTGTGTTTATCTCAATCACCCATGTGCTTAAATACTTTATTGGCTTCACTCCCATAAAATTTATCACCTTGCTCATTCTCAAGCTCAGATTTCAAGTTTTACATCACAGCATGCAACTCAGTCGATGTAAATGTCTTGTGTTCGATCTTTTAAATAATTCTGTGATGCACTTTGTAGCAGGGGCGTATTTTGCGGGCTACCGGGGCTACCGGTGGTAGCCCAAGGAAATTACAAAAGAAAAAGTTTATAATATAACATAATGTAATAATTTTGTATTATTAGTTTTACCATAGTAATTAAAATTAAAGTAACTGTTAGATATATTTTGTGTAATAATAGGTTCAGCGGTAGCCCAAACCCTTTAACCAGTATACGCCACTTATTTGTAGATTGTGAAGGAACTAGAAAATGCACAAATGAACTGAATAATCGCCATCGCCATTTTTACTATAATCACACCATAACAAACTGCTGCACTCTTCTACCGTTTGAGATAAGAAGTACGACTTCATAGCCTTTAAGTTGAAAAAGACGCGTTCATCAATCACAGGGTACAATTAAATACATGGCGTTGGTACCTGCCTCAAAAGTGATTTATAACTTACTTCATGTGAACAAAGTCGAAAAGATGTTTTAATTTGTTTGTTTTTGCAGAAGATGAAAATTCATTACATAACTTAATGACAAATGCTTCAGAATGAGAAAATGTGAAACTGTTACAGAAAATATCAAACAATTATTTAAAATACGGCAGATGGAATTTGCCATTAGTATGTTCTGGTTAACTGGCAATAACTTCTGATATACAGAAACATTTTTTCCATAATTAAGTGCAGGATTAAGAACCGTATATACTGCGACTTGAGATAATTCTAAACCTTTTCTATTTAAAATTGTTGAGATGTATTTGGAGATTACTTCACTGGACTCATTTTCGTCTTGACAGTAGAATAAAACGCCGCGACTAACGCCAGCTTTGTGGTTACAGTATTGAATAGATACCGCTACACGGAAAATGTTTTATTTCCTAAATTTGTTCATATAAACTAATATACTATTAAAGGAACGATAACTGTTTTTTGTTTCCAGAAAGAATCATTCCAAAGTATGTGGCCCCAAAACAGTCCCAACAACACTGCCATCTTTCTTGCACACACTCGATATTTTCCAAGCAATTTTGGAATGAGGTGTGAGTTCTGGATTATTTTGACAGTCTTGAGTATTGTAACTTACACATGATAAGCCGATACAACTTATGCTACACAAGATTTCTTTCGATTCTTTCTTTGTACAACATTTGAACATCATATGAGACTGCCTAATATTTGTGAAACCACCTGTAGGCCTAATATATTTTCTTGAACGACACCTTACACTGCGCGTTGTCCTTCGTACCTTACATTAATCTTTGTACATCGGTACATAACCTAAATTCGGCAATTGAGTCATAAAGCCATTTTCTCCATTCTGTTAACCATTCATCTTGAAAACCGTAGTATCTACGTAATAACTTCTTCTTGTTACAAGTTCCTGTCTGGTCAGAAAGCGAAGCTAATGCCGGACTAGCTGGCTTTGACATTGATATAAATGATTAGCTGGAAGTATCCAAGGAAGAGTCGCTGTTTTCCCCATCAATAAGTTGGATGACATAACAGGCTTAAGTTTAATGACGTCACGTATAACTACAGATTACATTGTAGAACAAAATACTGTTTTAAAGAAAATGTGGCAATATGGCTCAAAGAGATTAAAAGAATACTAAAGGGAGTAGACTAGTGTAGTGAATCGATTTAATATATGTATAGTGACAACCAGTAGTGGATAAATATAGTAATGCCATCATATTGGTTCTTTGTGCAATATTAAGTTACCGGTACCGGTAATTAATTAGTGATCAATTTGGCATGTTAACTGTAATAAAGTTACCGGTAATATAGAACCAATGAATTCAGTTCTACTTTATAATAATAAAGCCATATATTTAATACCTTTAGAAGTATTTGATGTTAATTGTGCGTATATATAATTTTAAGGGTTTGTTCATCTATGAATTCATAGGGTAATAATGGCTGTGATACTGGATCACTAAACGGAAGGTTCTAGGATCGAATTATGGCGTATTTAAAGGTACCAGTAAGTTAGATATACCGCTTTAACATAAAGTAGTCAGTTCAATAAAGTAAGTAAAGGCAAATGAGAGAAGTCTGGTGTCTGAGAAGTCTGAGAAATCTGGAGTTTAGTTGCTGCGAGTGTCTTGTGAAGCACTTTTGAAGTCATAGAGCTCAGATGAGTGAGATATTTGCATGATATGTAATATCTAATTTTTGTGAAACACTAATTACATTCATTAGATCTAATGGTGCTTGACACTTGCACATAATCGTGAGATTTTCATTTTGTGCAAAATTAGGTCAAGACTTAATGAAGTGGCATCTGCAACAAGATATATTTGGCCATTTTCATTAATAAATCCCTTATCTATGAGGTAAAACCATAAGTAGCCTACATTAACATCCTATTTTTTATACATACTGATTGTAGAACTTGAGCTGTACTAACGATTTGCCAACTCCGCTAAATGTACAATTTCCTGTATTAAAGAAAATTTTTATGGTATGTATTCATTTACTGACACATGAATTTCTTTCCGACGAGACTGCAAAGGACCTTATTCTTTCTTCCTATTTTTTTATTGCATTACAGCACTATAACTCATTTTATAACATTACTTACTTACTTACTGGCTTACAAGGAACCCGGAGGTTCATTGCCGCCCTCACATAAGCCCGCCATTGGTCCCTATCCTGAGCAAGATTAATCCATTCTCCATCATCATATCCCACCTCCCTCAAATCCATTTTAATATTATCTTCCCATCTACGTCTCGGACTCCCTAAAGGTCTTTTTCCCTCCGGCCTCCCAACTAACACTTTAAATGCATTAATGGAGTCGCCCATACGTGCTACATGCCCTATCCATCTCAAACGTCTGGATTTAATGTTCCTAATTATGTCAGGTGAAGAATACAATGCGTGCAGTTCTGTGTTGCGTAACTTTCTCCATTCTCCTGTAACTTCATCACTCTTAGCCCCAAATATTTTCCTAAACACCCTTAACCTATGTTCCTCTCTCAAAGTGAGAGACCAAGTTTCACAACCATAAATAACAACCGGTAATATAACTGTTTTATAAATTCTAACTTTCTGATTTTTTGACAGCAGACTGGATGATAAAAGCTTGTCAACCGAATAATAACAGGCATTTCCCATATTTATTCTGTGTTTTATTACCTTCCGAGTGTCGTTTATATTTGTTACCGTTGCTCCAAGGTATGTGAATTTTTCCATCTCTTTAAAAGATAAATTTCCAATTTTTATATTTCCATTTCGTACAATATTCTCGTCATGGGACATAATGATACACTTTGTCTTTGCGGGATTTACTTCCAAACCTATCTCTTTACTTGCTTCCAGTAAAATTCCTGTGTTTTCCCTAATCGTTTGTGGATTTTCTCCTAACATATTCACGTCATCCGCATAGACAAGCAGCTCATGTAACCTGTTTAGTTCCAAACCATCTCTGTTATCCTGGACTTTCCTAATGGCATACTCCAGAGCAAAGTTAAAAAGTAAAGGTGATAGTGCATCTCCTTGCTTTAGCCCACAGTGAATTGGAAACGCATCTGACAGAAACTGACCTCATATTATGACATTATCACGATGAAAATCAAATTATTTTACAAAAATCCTGAGACATTCAATGAAGCATTCTTTGGTAACAGCACATAATCAATTGTATGTGGAAACAGTGATGATCCTAGCTACGTCTCTGGATGCGATTCAGGATTGAAACAAGCAGCAACTTGAGTGGCGATAGAAAACAACACAGGTATGTGTCAAAAATTCACAACTTATCTCTGTGGATGTCCGATAAAAATTTGTATTATAATTTTTGAAAACTCATGTAATTGAATTAATGTGAAGTCTGCGCTTTGTGGATTGTTGTTATGAGGTGTATGTTGTTTTGTAAATAAAACATTAAATATCTTGTTGTTTGCAAGAGAATCCATGATCACCTCAGCAACGGATTCTTACCTGCCTGCTGCAATGTACAGCAGACACCAGGGATATTTAAGAGAGTGGAGCAAAATGTCATGCATTGTTCTGGATGCATCAAAGCTGGTGATCATCACTTTGAACATTTGCTCTGAGATGTAAGTTCTTTATGTCTGTAAAATATTGAAGCACCTTGCAAAAATGTTCTTCAAACATATTACTTGTTCAAGACCTTATAGCTCCTGAAATATGCATTTTCAATCACTGGTTCCTGATGTTGAAATACTCAGTTTAGAGTCCTCTACCATCTGTATATTTTAACCGTATTGGTTGGAGACACTCTGTATATAAAATGACATTTTTCTGGAATGATTTTTCCAAGTGCTTGTGGAGAGATTACTGCAGAAAATTCAAATCTTCAAATGATCATCCAGTTGTTAAATATCTTAAAGTCACTACTAATCCTTCACGCACACTCATTGCACTTCTTATTATTGTATTTTTTCTCTGAATATAAGAATTGATTATTTTCTATAATTTTTCGAAACATTATTCATCCATTCTGAAATAATCTTTTTCAAATATTCACTGCTAGTATTTTGCAGACATTTCAGAAACTTCAATTGTGATTAATTTTCACACTTTAACAACCGCTCTTTCCTCCGCAGCCATTTTCGATATTCTTTTGACCTTAAGGGCAGCACCATTACAAACAATGCAGTTTTCATTCTGTTTTCTTTTTGTGATCGTACGCACCATTTTCTCAATGGATATTGAACTCGAACTTTTCAAGTAGAAATCTGATTGCTAGAGTGTGTGCGTGCGTGCGTGTGTGAACAGACTGCTGAACTGCAGTCCTGGGAATGTTCGATCAGATCGTCAGTTCACACTTTCAGCACGGACTGAATAATGTGTGGCCTGCTACAGTTTTGCTGAACTGAGAGTCCCTGAACTGCAGGCGGATTGCAAGAGTATGGAGACCATAACTCTAATGTTCTCTGAGAGATGGCGCTAATGCTTTAATTACAGGTGGAAGTTAAAATCTCACAGCTTTCTCACCTGCAGTAAAGAAAATAAATTGTTGCCTGCCATTGTAACTGCTATTGTACATAATAAGAATATAATTATATCTCAAAAATAAAAACGTATGGTTTGAAACCTACAAAATAGGTTAGAATAATATTAGGATGTCGAACCAACATTTATGTATGATAAGATAGGCTATTCCTTCAACTTCACAGGAATCACCTGGGGAGGAATATGATTATCTTTTATATTGCCTACATAAAAACATGTTACAGTAGAG
Source organism: Periplaneta americana (assembly GCF_040183065.1). NCBI lineage: Eukaryota > Metazoa > Arthropoda > Insecta > Blattodea > Blattidae > Periplaneta > Periplaneta americana. The sequence goes on from NC_091132.1 coordinate 165,360,599, forward strand.
CATCGATTATCCGGCATTCCGTGTTACATGGTTAGTTTTTTCTTTTATGAATTACTGTAATGTAGTACGTATATACAGTATTGAACAATAACAAAGTTTTTTAAGTATATTACATTAGGTACTATACTGAATTATGAATAAAAAACAGTTTATTATATAGAGTACATGTGAGTATAGCGTCTTTATACATTACTGGATTCGACCTCTGTCCCTCAAATTTTACAGGATCAAAAACCACATAGCGCTCTCAACCTCCGTATTATCCGTATTTATTCCTATCCCGATTGTCCTTGGCTCACATAGTCCAAGATACATTTGTGACATTAAAAAAGTTTAACAACCAGTTCTCTCATGTTTACATGTGTTAAACATATACGATATACGTCCATGGTAATTGCAAATGTTACCTAGAATTAATATAAAAACAGGTTCGTCCGAACTTGTGCGAACCGGCCGAATATCACCACTGCCAAGATGCATAACCGTATTACGATTTTTTCAGCTTAGTAGCTGTTGTAGTTCATTTCCGAGAAATGAAAATATTTCCATCGTTTTTACGACGGTTAAATACGCCGCAAATGTAAGTTTGAAAAAATTTGTCCAAAAGTGTCAAACACCATAACTCTCCCACATTGGAAGCTCTCATAATGCGGAACAATTTGCCCAGAACTCGCATCGTTCCTGATGGGTGGCTATCCTGTTGAAATGTGGACAGAAATTAGAATGGAATGTAGGCTTACATTCATTCAGTTATCATCCATGAACATAATTTTGTTGTTCCAAGTGATCCACAAATTCACACGAGAAATATTGAAAATCTATGGATGCATGCAAAATGCAAGTTAAAACGTAAATTTGGAACATCACGACAATTGTTTCCGTCTTACAGGAATTATGTGCGCGGACAAAATGCAGGCATGATTGAAACATTTCTTATTACATTGCATGCAAACTACCCTTTGTAGAAACCAAGTAAATTTGTAAGTACAAGAATTACTATCAATAAAATGGCATTATACTAGCATTATTAATTAAACTTATTTTATTCTCCTTTGTGGACATAATGTATGCCTATACCGTTGCTTATACACTGTTTGCTTGATAGTGTCACTGCCCTTTACATCTCAGTGATCACGCGAACTCGTCTCTGCATCTTACTTCATTTGGGACGCTGAAATACGACATTTCATGGAAGTATATATTGTAAGTAAACATGAGCTTTAATCTTGAATATATTATCATTCTAGATTGATTACGGTCTTTGTATTACTTCAATATAAATTGTTTCTGATTGCAGCGCACATAATTTCCCCGTAAGTATCAATATTCATATGGATCATAACATAATGCTCCATATTCGCCGTAAAAATCACAGTTTGTAACAACGAGTAAAGACGTTTTCCCAACAGCTTACGAGCTGCAAACGGATGTCTTTTGCTTAATTCTTTCAGTTACCATGGATGTGATAAAGGCGGAACTCGAGGTCGACCCACTGTCTCTAGAAACAAGTGACGACACAGATGAGGATGAGAAGAAACCTATATTTGAGGTATATTATAAGCGATTACTATCTGTTTTGTATATGTGACATTTATATAAATCTGTGGCCGGGAGGAAAAAGATCTTAAGTCATTTTTCGTAAAAATGAGATTTTTATATATTCTGACAGCGAAAAGAATTCTCTACAGTCTGGTAAAACGGCTAAAGGCAAATAAGACTCCTGACTGGATTTATAGAGCGTTACCAAATGTCCTAAGTACTTTTTGAATCCAGCACACACAGAATAAAGGACTTAAGAATATTTAATACTTTATTTCTTACAAACCATCACATGTTTTCTTTCCTTGCTTCCCTATTAAAAAGGTCTAACTTGTATTTTAGCCATTTATCACATACTGATGCCCTTTCCTTTTAAAACTTCAAGCACCAGGGTAAACAGTCCTATAATTGCTTTAGAACCATTTTAGATTCCTAATAATTTATATGTCTCATTTACTTTGACATGAAAAAGGTCTTATGTTTAATAATCCGTTCTAGTCAGTTTGGCTTCTAGTCTTAAAAGGGCTTAAGTTTGGAAATAATAAAGAAATTTGTTAAATGAGCAAAATTACCTATTTTAGAAGAAATATAAACAAATAATATCCAGGAAAAACCTCTTAATTTAAAAAAAAACTCTATAATTGACACGAATTTAAATTTTTCTACTACTCTCCTGAAAAATATAAAATTTTTACTAAAGACCTTTTTCCTTCCGGTCACAGCAATATAAATTTACCTTACGACATAAAGTGTTCAGCTCTCAAATTATATTCACTGGACTTAATGAAACAAAAAACAATCTTGCACGTCCTCGTCTTATTTGTCACCGTAACACATTATGTACATAAATTATCTACCATGGAAAACCATTTTCAAGTTGATCAGAGTTCTTAATTTAATATATAGTGTACAGGAAGCTTTATTGGAACTTCCTTTCATAAACGATTCTCACTTTTTAATATTTTACAATATGTCTAATGCTACACTTGTTATAAATTAAGCCATATTGATATCCATACCATGCATATGGTGCAGCAAATATGCCTTCAACTACAACTTGCGACCTCTTTAGTTACCTAACATGTGTGTAATTTTTTTTCTTTGTAATTTTTCTAAATTAAAACGTATTTTGTAAACTATGTACAGGATCGACACTTAATACGCTGGCTTGCAATGTAACTTATGAGATTAAATTGTGATTACCAAGGTTGATCTATGATGTGGTTCATCATTTCTGATGCGTATATAAAATATAATTACATGTTTTACCACACATTTATTTGCAGTAGGATAGTATAGGAGGTCGAGCAGCTTAACAGTTTATTAATTATTAGCGATTATTATTAATTTTCAAGCCAACTGAATTGTCTGTTATGTTTATTATTTTTTTTCTGTGTTAATACTAAACGATGTTTAAGACGATATCATCAAAACATGTCGTTGTTGTTGTTTTTTAAGATATTTCATACAAGTTTCTCTCATGCTCTGATTGTTTTATTTTATCCTAATTGTTTTCTATGCAAAATCATGTTCGCCTTCTATTCGGGCCCTTATAAAATTAACAGTAGTGCTCCTGACTTTATGAAGCCAAGCATTGACTCTTCTAAAAGAAACCTCATTATTAACAAGCATTTTAATGGATATACAGAACAAACAATTTAATGCTCATATCTGCATACAGGCCTACTGTCTAAAGCAGGTTTTATCATGTTTATAAGAAATCCACTCAAAATAATCATAAGAAGCTTTTATAAAATATACTAGTTTTTTTTTTCTTCTGGAAGCTTAGCTTAAAATTTCAAAATGAGAAACTGAGCTTTAAAAGAAAAAGCTCAACACACAGAATATCAATTTTTTTCTGTTGTACCACTGGGTCATTAAAAAAACAGAGATAAAACTATTTTCATATTTATTGTACGTCCTTTGTAATGTGTTGTTTTAGAAGATGACTCCAATCACGCGCGTATATAATGAAAAGGCAGGTAATTCATAATTTCGAGGGAAAAATTGGGTGAAACGAGCGTTGAGCGGATTCCGCCGATTTTGGAATAGACACCGACGTACTTGAACTGCCAACATAGAAAACAAAAAAATCACACTCAATCGCTTTCACCTTCATCTTGACGGGATAATAAAAGCCTAAACTAACCTAACCTAACCTAAGTGCGTCGGTGACTATTCCAAAATCGGCAGAATCCGCTCAACGCTCGTTTAACCAAAAATTGTTCCGGGGCCAGGCATCGGACCCGGGACCTTTGGTTTAACCTATACCAACGCTCTACCAAATGAGCTACCCGGGAACTCAACCATACACTGATCCAATTTTCCCCTCTATATTCACAGACCTCTAAGTGGACTGACATCAGTCAAGCAACCAACGTTGGGTGCACACTAACTCTGTGTGACTTAAATTGTGGTTTTGTGTTAACGAACAGTGACGTGTATTATGCAAATCAAGCTTTCAGGTATAACTCCCTGTAAAGTTGATTTGAATAATTTCGAGGCCAGGCATCGAACCCGGGACCATTGGTTTAACATACCAACGCTCTACCAACTGGTACGTTCACGCTTTGGCTGATTCCTTGGTTGGGTTTTTCCGAGATTTTTCCGAACCATAATGTGAATGTTACGTAATCTGTTTCGAATCCTCGGCCTCATGTCCCCAAATACCATCTCTCTACCACAAATCCCATCGACGCTAAATAATCTAGTAGTTGTTGCACCGTCATTAACTAATCAAGTAAAATCTCATAATTTATTAAAACTGCACTTGAAAAATGTTTTTGCACAGATAATGTACATTTTCATATGAATCCTGAACCTGTTTGTCATAGTGCAAAGCACGTGCTGTGGGTTGTGATCAGGCTGAGGCATGTCAACTAATAGAGAGGAGCTGATAACAATAGAAGTCGTCTTCTAACACTGTGTAATAAATTGTTGATTTAAGATATCTGTTTGTACTGCAGGAACGGAATCTTGTGGATCAGCTTGTGACTGGTATAAAGGAGGAATATGAGGACCAGAGCCATGATCTAACATCTGAGATAAAATTTGAGGAAGGTCCAGTGCCTATTTCGTTCCCTGTGGTGAAACTTGAACCAGAGGTGAGTGGAGCACAAGGAATGCACTGTGTGTTCTTCCATTGTTTGTCTTGCATTTTGATTGTAACGGACACTACCTCTTAACAACAGTACTTGTAGTGCCTTTTCCTCTATGATCGAGTCAAGGAACTTACCACTATTTTTATTGCAAGTAATGTCATGTTGTAGAGACTAGTGTTGGAATTTTGTCACAAATTATGTTTTAAATACGAAAGGAAATTCCTTGTTACGCTCACTCTTAATTGTTACCAAGCAGCACCTTTCCACAGCGGGTTTGAAAAAATTTTCTTAAGGACACGACTTTTTGTGTCTTCTCTGTGTCTTTGTCTGAAATTCGTAATACTTCTTACAGTTTCCGGATAATTGAGTTTGCTTTAGATTTATGTATAAACATTATCTCCTGGCTTCGTCTCTTTATCACCTTCTGTTTTTAAATATTTACGTATTTGCAATTTATCCTTTGTAAAACATTATCTTACCTGTAAAGAAAATATATTTGATAATTTTACGATAAAATATGTAGCTGATTTTGAGTGAAAACAGAAAGAGCGTCATAAATCATTTGAGTAAAGTAGCAATATTCGCACAGTGTAACACCCGTTACAAGTCATGTAACACCCGTTACAGAAGTTTTTCTTGAAAAAAATTAAATCTTTTAAGCAGAAAGAAAAACTGAGAACATATTTGATTTTGTCAATGTTTAATAGATATCCATACAAAAGGATGTTCATTTGTGTTCATTAAACTCGCAGAATTTTACAACTACCAATAACCATGCAAAGGTTCATGTCTGAATTCTGTAACACCGGTTACACCATGTTTTTTACTTGTTATTCAATTTTGTTAAAATAAACTTTGGATTATATTATATCAAAACGTTCAGAAAATGTAGGGGAAATAGTTTTACTAAATAAATTTTGATTCTATTAAGACTGCATTGAAAGTGTTCAGTTTTTAGCTTTGTGGATGTAACACCCATTACAATGGAACGACCCCTATTTAAACTGTGAAATGTCCGTTATCGGTTTTAATAACTGTAAATGGCTAAAATACAATAATTTGAATAATAATATTGGACAAGGAGACGTTTACATTACGATAAATTGTAAGAAAAATAGGTTAGAGTAATCCTTCTTCTGAAAATCCAGGAAGGTGAGTATATAGAATGGCCTAATTTATATTTTATGAAAATAATATATAAACCTTATGTATTTCATATATCAATAGTGGAAGGAAAGTGTTAATTTTTTCAAAAGAAACGATATCGAAATTACAATACATTTTATCGTATGCTAGGGAAAGAGTCTGTGATTAGATGATAGTAGCGATCCTGGTGGTGAGCAACTATCTATGGATGCATATTTCAACTGTCTATGTTTGCATATTTACTAAGTATTAAGCTTAGTGACTGTATATACTAGACTGTGGTAGTATATTATATGCATTAATGGCCGAAATATTCAAGAGCTTATGCACAGTTAACTCTGGGTATTCATCATCACAGAAGTTAATAACTTGAATAACAAACGTTTTTGCATGAAAATATGCATTTGCATATAAATTCTGACCTTAATTCATAATAATGGAAATCACATGCTGTGGGTTGTGATCAGGCTGTGGCATACAGACACATAGAGAGCAACTTGTAAAGTTAGAAGTTGTCTTGTAACACCCTGTAATAAATTTCTCATTTAAGATGTCTCTTCGTACTGCAGGCACGGGATGTTTTGGATCACGATGTGACTGATACAAAGGAGGAATATGAGGACCAGAGCCAAGATCTCACTTCTGAGATAAAATTTGAGGAAGATCCTGTGCTGAAACGTGAACCAGAGGTGAGTGCAACACAAAGCATGCACTGTGTGTTCTTCTCCCAGTGTTTATCTTGTGTGTTCATTGTAACGGACTCTGCCTCTTAACAACAGTTCTTGCAGCGCCTTTTAGTTTGTGATACTAGCAGAACAATCTTAACTAGTTTTTTTTGTTTATATCTTGTTGCATTGTTATCTCGTTTTTGTTTTAAATTTGAAAAGAAATTGGTTGTTATAGTTACTTGTAATGACTGCCATAGCTGCACATTCCCACAGTGTATTATCACAGTTTAGTATATACAGTAATGAAACGAAATATGTAATAATTATGATTCCATAGATAGTTGCTAACCACTAGGATCGCTACTATCGCCTCATTACAGACAATGCAAAATAGTACCTGTACAGTCTATTGTTCCTAGCAACATCACTACTCAAGCTTCGTGACTGTATTTACTAGAATGTGGGATTATTTGGTAATGTGTTGACCTTGACTTCATTTCTTTTTGTTTGTCTATGTTTTTGTGTAAAATTCTGGATGCGTTTTACGGTTTTCAAACGATTATTTATTATGCGGTACATATATGCATAAATATTATCACCCTCTCTTCATTTGTCTTTTCACCCATTGTCTTTAAGTATTTACATGTCTGGGATATTTCTTTTCTAGTACACTATGCTGCCAGTATATATAGAAAAAATATTTTGCAACTGTAGTGTAAATTGTGGGGCTTATTTGGCTCTAAATTTTGCAAAGATGTTCTGATGCATACAGACACGTACATATATCAATGTATTATTTATTTTACGTACGTTATTCTGTCAATGAAGTGCGTTCAATTTTGTTATAGATAGAGAAACATAAAGTTAAAATCTTCAATAGGCAAATCTTGAAATTATTATAAATAGAAATAGAGGTTTTTAATTTTCCCCACTCATACGTGTCGAAAGGATATTTCGAAATGCTTGTTGTCGAAGTGTGTGGTAGTTCCGTGGTGGATGGCCGAGACCAACAGAGTGGCAACGGACCCGGAGAAGCTACAAGCCGTCAGAGGATGGCCGAGACTGAAAGATAAGCAGGGGTTGCGCCGCTTTCTCGGCCTCTGCACTCATTACAGAACGTTCGTAGCTGGGTATGCCAACATAGCTAAGTATCTAACCCAGCTGACCGAGGGGAAACGACAATGCCAGTGGACGGACGAGACGGAATCATCCTTCCAATCGCTGAAAGAGGCTCTCTGCACACTCCTGTACTGGGATATCCCATCTCTGGAAGGAAGTTCACGCTCGACACGGACGCTAGCAACGTAGGCGTCGGCGGAGTACTCTCTCAGGAACAGGACGGGCAAGAGAGGGTGATTGCCTACTTCAGCCGAACATTATCCAAGGCTGAGAGAAACTACTGTGTGACACGTAGAGAACTTCTTGTCATTGTGGAAGCCCTGAAGCATATCCACAAATATTTGTATGGCCAGGAATTCCATCTGAGGACAGACTATTCTGCACTCACCTGGATATTGGGCTTCAAGAATCTGGAGGGGCAGACCTCCCGTTGGGTTCAACGTCTGCAGGAGTACAACTTCACATCTTAAATCCGACAAGGGAAGAAACATTCCAATGCTGATGCCCTATCACGACGCCCGTGCCCGGATGGCTGCAAACACTGCCTGAAAGTTGAAGAACGAGACGGCGCCCACGCAATCAGAGCAATTGCCGCCCAGCCGAGCCCAGGATGGGATAACGCCGTCATAAGGAGGGAGCATCTGGAGGACCCAAACATAGGACAGCTTCTTCGTGATGTGGAGTCCGGCCAGAGACCAGTATGGGCCGATATTGCCAACCGTAGCACCACTTACAAGAGCTACTGGGCCCAGTGGGAATCCTTCACTGTCAAGGACGGTATCCTGAAGAGGATTTTGGAGACGGCCGATGGAAGGACCCGCATAGAACAACTTGTCATGCCCAGGAGCAAGGTGAAGGCAGTGCTGGAGGAGACTCATGCTGGAGTGACTGGAGGCCACCTGGGAGCCAACAAGACATTGGACAAGTTAAGGCAGAGGTTCTACTGGTTGCATCAGAGAATCGACACGGAACAATGGTGCCGAAGATGCGACACCTCTGCAGCCAATCGCGGACCTAGGACACGCAGCAGGGGAGCCATGCAGCAGTACAACGTGGGAGCTCCTTTTGAGAGGATCGCCATCGACGTTGCTGGACCGTTCCCGGTCACGGATCGCGGGAACCGCTACCTTCTAGTCGCCATAGATTACTTCACAAAATGGCCAGCAGTGTACGCGATTCCCAACCAAGAGGCTTCGACGGTGGCCGACGCGCTGCTTGACAACTTCATCTGCCGATTCGGGATGCCCCGGGAATTGCATAGCGATCAGAGGCGCAACTTCGAATCCAACCTGGTGGGAGAATTGCTCGAGCGTCTGAGGGTGCATAAAACCAAGACCACTCCCCTCCACCCACAGTCCGACGGCATGGTGGAATGCTACATCAAAACCGTGGAAGAGCACCTGCGGAAGGTGGTGTCCAACCATCAACGAGACTGGGATGCCAGAGTCCCACTGTTCCTCTTGGCCTACAGAGCTTCGGTCCACGATACAATATGGATGACACCGGCCAACATGGTCTTCGGGAGAGAGCTGCGCCTGCCCTGTGATCTGCTGTTTGGCACGCCACCCAGCGCCGACTAGCCAGCGACTATGTGGCGGAATTGACCGAGAAGTTGAATGGAGTCCACCAACTGGCTAGAGAGCACCTCAAGATGGCCAGAGACAGGATGAAAGTGCGCTATGACAGATTAGCCAACTCTGCAGGATTCCAGGAGGGCGACCTGGTGTGGCTGTATCGACCTACCAGGACCAAAGGAAAATCACCGAAGCTGCAGCTTGCCTGAGATGGATCATACCGCGTGGTGACTCGGATCAACGACGTGGTGTACCGCATCCAGCGACAACCCCGAGGGTGGTGGTGCATATGGACCGAATAGCAGCCTACCAAGGGACTGCCCGAGACGAGCAGTCCTAAGGAGGGAGCAATGTGACGGCCACGTGAGATTCGATCTCACGACCGACGGAGAAGAGGCATCTGCTTCCTGGGACATGTACTATGGCGGAGAGAAGAGAGGGGAAAGGGCGACGCGGCGAGGGGAGGTTGCGCGCGCATCTTCTGCTTGCCTAGAGAGGCCGAGAAGTCCGTCGAAGTGGAAAAATCGCGAACTCGAACTTTCTCGGTTACGTCGCTGTGGTTATAAATTACGGACGCGAATGAACGACAGATTCATTCATGATTAGTTCAGTCAGTAAGCCAGTGAACAGAGCAAGCCAGCCAGTCTTGTGTACCGGAGCATTAGAAGGCCTGAGTTCGAGTGCAGTGGACCGCAGTTGGAGGGACCTGAGTTCGAGATACTGTGAACTTGAGTGACTGAGCTAGAAGAACTGAGAACTGACAGTTCTGTGTTGTAAATAGTGCTTTGTGAATATTAGTTAAGATTAACAGTTCATTGTTGTTCGTAATAGTCCAAGTAAATTGACATTGTCGTTTGTGGAGTGCAATAACGAACGCTGTGTTGCTGTGCGGAGAGCAAATCCCATTGTTGAGATAATAAAATTACATTGTTTCTAGTAATAAAATTTACAATATAATAATAACGTCATATGTTTAATACCTTTGGAAGTATTTGATGTTACTTGTGCGTAAATATAATTTTTAAGGGTTTGTTCGTCAACGAATTCGTAGGGTAATGGCTATGATAGTTGTTCACTAAACGTAAGGTTCTAGGATCGAATCATTGCGTATTTAAAGGTACCGGTAAGTTAGATATTCCTATTTAACATAAAGTAGTCAGTGGAATAAAGTAATTAGAAGGAAAATAGAGAAATAGTAATATGTAGGGAAGAAAACGCAGTGAAATGGTATAGGATGGGAGATGGGAAAAATGTGGTATCCCAATTAAATTCATATGTAGAAGTATTGCCATCGCACTGATTCTTGGATGTTATCGATTAGTTACTATTAATTAGTATTAATAAGTAATATTAGAAGAATATTAATAATGCTAAAAATAATTACAATGAGGATTAATCTTTGAATTGCAATCGTTCTTAACCTCAATCTATCTGAACACGGCCGCCTTGAAAATAGTTCGTAAAGGATTCTGTGAGCCCTGACTTTCCTTTTATCGTTATGATGAAGGACGTACCGGTACTGCATGCAAAAATATAACGACAGAGTTGCTACACATAGGGCTACACAGAGATGTCTTATTACGCCGAAAAATATGTGGACCAGGGACATGCTCTCGCGTCAGAGGTGAAAGTTGATGAAGATCCGATGCCAATTTCATTCAGTATGGTGAAAAATGAACCAGAGGTGAGTGGAGCGCAAGAGATGCACTGATGTTCTTCCAGAGTTTATATTTTATTTTGATTACCACAGGCACTATATCCGATCAACATTTTAGTTGCAGTGCTTTTTACTGTATGTTAGAGATAGAAGAAATTAGATAACTATGTATTTATAATTTATGTCATGTTGTAGCGAAGTCTAATGTTGAACTTACCTGGTTTTATAGGTCACAATTTAAAACGAAATTGCAGATTACGCCTTATTCTTGATGGTTGCCAAGCTACACATTCCCGCAGTGTAGGTCTTTGATATTATGCTTAAGTACATGAATTCATTTGTTTTTCTTTTTGTCTGTGTAAAACTCTCAGTCATTTTGCGGTTTCAATTCATAAGTCAAATATAGAAGAGGAGAATAGGGGTGTTAGAACCAGGGAGGTAGCGATGTTTGAGATTATTTTCTTTTGTACAGTAGTTCAATGAAAGAAAAGTTAGCAGTGTTGGTTTTTTTTACAGTTTCCCATCTTATAGAAGGAATTTGTAGCCATCGAATGCAGTCAACCAAAACATATGTGCTGACAAGAGAACAGTCCAGATTCTTGTATTTTTTAAATAAACAATGCATATATGTTTGCTAATATAACACTATGAAAAATATATGCTACAATATAATGCACAGTAGTATATTATATGCATTAATGACCGAAATATTCAAAAGCTTATGCACAGTTAACTTTGCGTATTCATAATCACAGAAGTTAATAACATGAATAACAAATATTTTTGCATGAAAATATGCATTTGCATATAAATCTGCCGTTATCGACCATAATGTAAATCACATGCTGTTGGGTGTGATCAGGCTGCGGCCTACGGACACATACAGAAGAACTTGTAAAGTTAAAAGTTGTCTTCTAACACCCTGTAATAAATTGCTCATTTAAGACGTGTCTTTTACTGCAGGACTGCAGTCTTGTGTATCAGCCTGTGACAGGTATAAAGGAGGACTATGAGGACCACAGCCAAGATGTCACATCTGAGGTGAAATTTGAGAAGGATCCGGAGACAATATCGTTTCCTGTGGTGAAACGTGAACCAGAGGTGAGTGCAACACAAAGAATACACTATGTCTTCTTCCTCCTGTGTTTATCTTGTGTGTTCATCATAACGGACACTGCCTTTTTACAATAGTACTTCAGCGCCTTAAAGTCTGTGATAGTGGCAGAACGAAATTGCTCGTTATACTTGCTCGTAATCGTTGCCATAGTTACACATTCCCACAGTATATTGTCACAGTCTAGTATATACAGTCACGAAGTTCAATATGTAATAAATATGCATCCATAGATAGTTCCTAACCACTAGGATCGCTACTATCGCCTCATTACATACAATGCAAAATATCACCTGCACAGTCTAGTGTTCCTAGCAACCTCACAACTCAAGCTTCGTGAGTGTATATACAAGACTGTGGTATTATTTTGATAATGTGTTGTACTTGACTTGATTTATTTTTGTTTGTCTAGGTTTTTGTGTAAAATTCTGGATGCAATTTACGGTTTTCAAATGATTATTTATTATGCGGTACATATATGCATAACTATTATCACCCTGTCTTCATTTGTCTTTTCACCCATTGTCTTTAAGTATTTACAAGTCTGGGATATCTCTTTTCTAGTACATTATGCTGCCAGTATATGTATAGAAAAAATATTTTGTAACCGTAGTGTAAATTGTGGGGATTATTTGGTTGAATTCCAGAAGGTACTCTAAATTTTTCAAAATGTTCTGATGCATACAGACACGTACATATATCAGTGTATTCGTTGTTTTACGTACGTTTTTCTGGCAATGAAGTGCATTCAATTTTACCTTAGATAGAGAAACTTAAAGTTAAGGACTGCAGTTGGAAAATCTTGAAACTATTAGAAATAGAATTAGAGGTTTTTAATTTTGCCCACTCTTACATGTCGAAATGATATTGTGAAATGCTTGTTGTCGAAGTGTGTGGTAGCTCAGTGGTATAATGTTTGAGTACTTGCAGGTACGAAACAAAATGCAGCTAGTGTGATAACTCAGAATAAGCGAACCTTATAAAAGGAGGTTATGGGTGTTAGAGTCAGGAAGGTAGGGATGTTTGGGAATGTGTCTTTTTGTGCACCAGTACAATGGACCAAAAACAGGCAGTGATGTTTTATCATAGTTTCCCTTCATAGATAAGTATGTTCTATCCATCCAGTACAGTTAACAAATTTCTTATTGTTCTATTTTATTTTTCTGCAAAAGAATTCTAATTTTGGTTTTAATCCAACACAATCTTTAAAATATGCTACAATATATGCGCAATAGTATATCATATGGAGGAATGGCCGAAATATCCACGATTTGCTTTTTGTATTATTAGAGACCTTCATAACAAGTCTAAAAAATCTTTCAGCATAAAAAATTTGCATTTGTACATGAATTCTCGCCCCATTGCTCATACTGTTAACCTGTTTCATGCAGATATATAGAGAGAAAGCGTGTAATGTTAGTAATCGTCTTCTAATGCCTTGTAATAAATTTCTCATTTGAGACTTCTTTTTATACTACAGGAACGGAATTCCTTGGATCAGGATGTGACTGGTATAAAAGAGGAATATATGAACCAGAGCCCTGATCTCATATCCGAGATAAAATTTGAGGAAGATCCGGTGCCAATTCTTTTCCCTGTGGTGAAACGTGAATCAGAGGTGAGTGGAGCATAAGGAATGCGCTGTGTTCTTCCAATGTTTATTGTGTATTTTCATTGTCACAGACACTGCCTCTTTACAACAGTTTTTGCAGTGCCTTTCACTTTATGATAGAGACAAAACACACTTCTCATTATTTATTGTTACCAGATATGTAATGTTGCTGAGAACTAATGCTGGACTTCATATTTTCTAGATTTGTTTATAAGTATTTACGTATTTTCTCTCCATAGAGAGAAGATGTTTTTTAACTTTTGAATAAATTATATTGCTGATTTTCAGTTTATTGCAGAATAGGTTCTAAATTTTGCAAAATGTTGTGATACATACGTGGAGATACAGCATGTAGGAAACTATTATCTATTTTATTTACTCTTATTCTGTCAGTGAAGTGCATTTAATTTTAATACAGGTAGAGAAACGTAAATTAGAAACTTCATTTTGCCAATTATAAAATTACTAGAAATAAATCATATATTTGAATTTCCATTACTTCTTTTGACTAGACTCCAATTTAGTTACAATTCTCGGGAGAGTTATGATGTTCACAAAATATGTTCAAGGAATTTTCTAACCAATTTTCGCTCACAAAGAAATCTTTGTGTACTGGAGGTTTAGTATAATTGTATACTTCATGAGTTTGCCTGACAGAAATTATGTAGCTAAACTGAAAGAATATTTAATGAACACAGAAGTACTATCGAAAGCAAACTGAACCGGATCATTATGTATCTGGTAATGAAAAAATTTGAGGCCATACAATGACTTCGTATTAGACATTGTCAGCAAAATGAGGATTGTACCAATTTCGTTCAAAGATGTAGACTTACAATTAGCATGTCTGGCCATAAAAATAGCAAATCGGTGTCCAGATACTGGTTGGGACAAAAATACCAGTTTGAAATTTTTTCAGTTGTAATCTATTAACCCATTGAGAGTGAATGCTGGTTTAACTTTTGGTGCTGAACCGTAGAATATTTTTCTGACTTCACTGGGACACTGTTGTATGATAAACTACTTACAAAGTTCACCAAATTCGTGACTAGAAATTGAATTATTCGTTGATAGATAATTTCTGTTATTATAAGTAATGAAATAGTTACTCTATAGCAGCCATTTTCCATCAGTGTGCCATGGCATACTCAAACGACCTACTAGTATGCGGCAGAATATGAAAAATGGCACAAGTAAAAGTGTAGGTGTGCGAGCAGCAGAGAAGAGAATGACTGATGCCCATCTAGAGTAACCAGATTAGGGAAGTGACAACCTCAAAAAATATCGTATTTTACTTGCTTTTCTGAAATAAAATGTTTCCTGCATTAGATATCTTATCAAAACATGTAATACTATTGTATCTTTTCGTATTCCCTAAATATAAAATTAAGAAAACATGCATAATACCCTATGTTTGACACTGGTATTGCATTGGAATAATTTCTGTCATTAAATTTTGGATTTCTATGATAAACGTCAAATAATAATACAAAAGTTGGTCCGCACCTGTGGAGTAAAGGTTAGCGCGTCTGGCCTTGAAACCAGGTGGCTCGGGTTCGAATCCTGGTCGGGGAAAGTTACTTGGTTGAGGTTTTTTTCTGGGGTTTTCCCTCAACCCAATTTTAGCAAATGATGTGTAACTTTCGTTGCTGGACCCTGGACTGATTTCACCAGCATTATCATCTTCACCTCATTCAGATGCTAAATAACCTAAGATGTGAATACAGCGTCGTAAAATAACGTACTTAAATAAAAAATAACAAAAGTTGTGTTAGTTTAGTTTCTGATTAACATATATTTTGTTTTTGTTCTCAACGTCTTTTGTACCATGTGCCTTTTCACCATTCAGCAAATTATCATTCCTCGTATGTTACTAAAAATAAGTCATATAAAGTTTAAAATATTTTATCTTATATATAAAAGTCAATGTTTCTATGTATGTATGTATGTATGTATGTATGTATGTATTTATGTACTCAATACAAATCTACACGCTTTCACCGATATTTGCCAAAGTTTGCACATTTAACCTTCATAACCCGGAGAAGATCATAGGCTACATTAAAATTGGATAGATGGACGTTAAATAATTGAAAACAATAAAAATTAGAAAGAAATAAGGCATATTGTATGATATTGAAATGGCCTCCTATTCTACAGTCAACTGTCTTTTATTGACGTCATCCAATCATGTCTTCTTCCGTTGTGAAAGCGGCCATATTGCTATTGAAATATGAAATAAAATAACATTAAATTAATATTACAAAAATTGAGGGACAATTTCTTGATTGAATGTGCCATGGGCAATAATATACAATACAAAATGACATAAAATACATATTTGTTTAGTTTTTATAAATTCAAAATCAAATATATTAGACAGCAAATGTGAAACATTCATAATAATTAAATTCAAGCACTTAAATACGTAGCTCTCTGTAGCGTTGTGGTAAGATGAATGACTTAGATGTATGGGAACCCAAGTTCGAACCTGAGCTTAAGTCCTCTTTTTTTTTATTATTTTGTTAATTTATTTACATTATTTTAGATACGTTATTTTATTTTAACCCGCCATAAAGAGAGTTTCACTACAAAAATAATATATCCGTAGTATTTTATTTATGCTATCTCAGACAAAGTTACCGTACAATAATTATACTGAAGTCTTTATATATAAAAGTGAATGTGAGTATGTATTTTCTCTATACAAATCTACACGTTTTGACCTATATGTGCCAAGTTTGCACATTTAACCTTTATAACCAGGAGAAAAACATAGGCTACATTAAAATTGTACGAATGGACGTTAAATTAATTAAAGAATAGAAATAAATACGATCAAACATTCATGTGTAATATAAAAATGCTGTCTTCTATAGTCAATTGTTTTTTATTATTGTCATTTGTATTCAACTTCGACTTTCACGAGGCCATGGATATTATAACATTGTTGGTACACATCATGAAGGCTAAAACCAGATAATTCGTACAATAAATATCTTTACGCAGTCCAGGACCGTATTATGAATTTCTCGATGCGGTTGTAGATAGTGAGCGGGCTGTTTTTTATCAACTGAATTCTAGAATTCTTTCAAACTACAAGGATTGCTACCACATACTTTACTTAATATTGAATAACCAGAAGTAGTATTACGAAATATTAACCCACCAAAATTATGCACCAACATGAATTGGTGTGAAGAACTCATGCGAAATGTAATAGAAGTCGCAATATTAACTGGAAAACAAAAGGAGAAGATGTTTTTATCTCACGTATTGCTATGATACCCATTCTATTTAATGCAATTGCTCATTTCAGTGCTACTAGCATTTGTAATGACCATAGTAAAATGAAGCTCAAGGACAGAACCTCAAAGTTGCAGACTTTGACTTAAAAACTGCGTGTTTTTCACACCCTCGACTCGACTATATTTTGTACAAAGGAGTGGGGGGGGGGGAAATTTACACATATCAAAAAGCAATTCAATGATACTTCTGTCATGTTGCTAATGTAGTACGTGCATGTACGTAAGGTGACTGAAAATAGCATTGTATTAATTCTAAAATATATGTCTCTCAAAATATTGAAATATTGTTGTTCACGTCCGAAAATATGTTGCTGCGAAATTCTATGTTTATAATCACGTTGCAAATGTAGTATGTTATGCGTTGTGGAAATAACAATCTCTTAATTTCTAAAATACCGTTAAGCCTATAAGTCTCTCAGAATATTAGTCTTTATGTCAAAAAATGACTTATTGCAAGTTTATATTGTATCTGTATTCTGTGTATGAAATAAGAATTAATATATGTTCCGATTTTGTAAGATATAGTTTTCCAAGTCATATTTAGAAAAAACTGCGTATGATATAAGTGGATGTACAGTGGTCGAGGGGTAAAAAAATCTTCCAATATAAATTAAATGATATATGTACATATTGATGCGATGCTGAAACTGATCAGAAAGAGGAAAAGAAGCCATATTTTCGTAGGGTTTTACTTTGTTCGTAGTTTGATTTTTCTATTATTTTATTTGTATTTCTGGCAGTGTGGAAGAGACGGCCTAATGGCCTTAACTACCCAGAATAGATAAATAAAAACAAATAAATATATAAATTAAAAAAAGAAACCATGAACGTCAGGCACATGATGACATGTTTTCTTTTCGGTGCCTGATTTACAACTGTTTTAAATTGAGTTTTCGTTTCGGTGCCTGATTTACATCTGTTTTAAATTGAGTTAAAGCTGGCAGGCATTTCAGTAAGGAGTTCATCAATTCATGTAAATGACGTTAAGTAAAGATTAATCTTAGCTTAGCAAAGACATTTCGTTTTGTTTGTCTATAGTTAGGTTTCCGAGATTTCCGAAAATGTAATATGCGGTTTAATTAAAAAACAGAAGCAGGAAGGAACACCCGTGCAACACCGGGTGCTTTTAGCTAGTTTTATATATTAATGCATATACATTTATCTGATTTAATTGTATTTTATAGTACTTTTTTTTCCTTCCAAAACTGTCAAAATTGCCCTGCTGTTTCGGAACAACAGATTTAGATTACATGAATGTGCTGCTGGATTTTAAATAACACCTTTGTGTATCACATATTGGAAAAGGTTCAAAATCGCAGATCTATAAGGAAAAGAGTTACGCCACGAAAAATCTGCCCCAAGAATTGCGTTCTATTATCTAATTCTACTAGGCCTAATACGAATTTCTGTGTGCTTTTGTTAATGTAAATTGTGCTATCTTTTTCTTTTGATTCTTCTGTATTTTTAGGAAGAGCAGAGTGACTTGGACACAGTGAATGAGGAGCCAAAGATGGAACTAACGGCAGAGGACAACGAAAATTTATCCGACAGGTCAGTGTGGTGTGCGAGTCTTCACTTAGATAGTTCATTATGTTTGAAGTTTCCGTTTACTTGACTGTCTAGAAGCACCTTCAGAATAACTGTCTCTCTGAATCATCCAGCAATAATCAGTCATCACATTCACACTCCACTTCCCTTGGTATCTCACTTCCATAAGTACTGTTCAAGCTCTTCTTTAAGTTGTTCACTAAAGGGCCTAGATTTTCAGGAAAATATATAGATGGACATACAAGAAGTGATCCCTCACACTCATATTGCAGCCGAAGGTCTTGAAACTCTTTATCTTAATTAATACAATTTATTTAAAATTGGGATCTTCGTAATTCCCACGGAAATAATGAACTACCTTTTTGAGTCCAGTCAGGTGTTTTTCTGCGAAGCTCTCATCACTTTTACAAAGTCATTGGGTAATATTAATCTGGATATTTTATTTATATCTGCTTCTTCTTGTTCTTCTCCTTATCCCATATTAACCCTAGTGGCCTGTTACGTTCTCACTCCGTCGTTTCAGCAGATGGCCCTACTGTCTCACTCACACAAACATTTTGTTGTTGTTATTAAATAATGCAGAGTTTTTAGCTATAAAGTCATTAACTCTCTTGCTCTCCAATATTTCTCACACATAGTGAGTTTAGAGTAGAGCTGTCACGAAATCAGCACGGCAATTTATGATTTTCAAGTTATGGAATAGTCGCATGCTTCTCTGTAAAAGACTGCTTATAACTCTACGACTACCCAGCGTTCAGGCACCGATGTAGAAAATGTTGCAGTAAGTAAGGAATCGCACTCATATAAATAAGACAGTTCATGTTATTAATATCTGAGATGCGTCGTGCAAAAAAGTAATCAGTACTAAAAATGTGTAATGAAGTTAGAAAAATTCTACGAAAGACAAACATATAAATAAGGCATAAAGATTATTTAAACATTGATGTATTTTAGATATTATATAATTATGATTTTATGACTATTTCTTTATAAATTAACAGTAATTCTCATTAATTGATATAGACGAAATTAGTACTCGAGTTATTTTCTGTCACGAAACATTGGGAGAAAGAACCACACTCTGGTATGTACATACATGCTCATTCTGATTAGTTAATAAAGGTAGTTATTTCCTAAGTTTTATTTCATTTTTTTATTTGTTGCAATTCCAGTGCCTACTTGTAATGTGGAAAAACATTTTCTCATATTACAAGCTTTTATTTTCCTCTCTTGAATGACCTGCAGCACACACTTGATGATTAACGTTTATTTTTAGATCTAACTAGTCTTTATAGAACAGGAGGGGTAACATTAGTAGCAAAAGAACTAGCTAGATCCAGAGTAGACTTCGTGGGAGTACAAGAGGTTAGGTTAGATGGGAATGGCATATCACACATACGAGATTACTTGTTGTATAATGGGGTAAGAAACAGGGGCGTATTTTGCGGGCTACCGGCGGTAGCCCAAGGAAATTACAAAAGAAAAAGTTTATAATATAACATAATGTAATAATTTTGTATTATTAGTTTTACCATAGTAATTAAAATTAAAGTAATTGTTAGATATATTTTGTGTAATAATAGGGTCAGCGGTAGCCCAAACCCTTTAACCAGTATACGCCTCTGGTAAGAAACAATAATCATCAATTAGGAACAGCATTCTTTGTTCATAAGAGAATAAAATCACCAGTGAAAAGTTCGAATTTATCAGTGACAGGTTATTATATTTAGTACTTAAGCGTAGATGGCGCGATATCATAGTTATAAATGCTCACGCCCCTACAGAAGAGAAAGACGACGATATAAAGGTAGCTTCTATGAGGAATTGGAACATACTTTTGATCAGTTATCTAGATATCACATGAAAATAGTGTTGGGTGATTTCAACGCTAAAGTGGACGGGAGGATATTTTTAAACCAAGTATTGGAAAAGAGAGCCTACACCTAACTAGTAATGACAATGGAGTTAGGTTAATCAACTTTGCGACATCAAAAAATTTAATTGTCAAAAGTACAACATTCCCCCATTAGGATATACATAAATATACTTGGACTTCTCCAGATGGATTGATACACAACCAAATAGATCACATCTTTATAGATAAACGGAGACATACTAGTATAGTAGACATTGGAACTTTCAGGGGGGCAGACTGTAATTCTGACAATTATTTGGTAATTGGAGAATTAAGAGAAAGACTATCAGTGGCCAAGCGAGTAGAGCAACAAGTTAATATTAATAAATTCAATATTCTGAACTTAAAAGACGAGGAAACTAAACAACATTATCAGATTGAAATTTCGAATACGTTTGCCACTTTAGGAAGTTCCGACGAAGTTGAGAAAGAGTTAGATGTTAATAGTGTGTGTGAGGAAATATCAGAGATAGTATGAAAATTGCAGCTGAGCAGAGCATAGGTTTTTATGAAACTAAGAAAAAGAAACCGGGGTTAATGTTTGTTGCATTTTAGTAGAAAGGAGGAAACAGACAAAATTGTAATTCTTAAGAATTCAGTTGAAGAGAATAGAGATAAATATTTCAATGAAAGACGGGAAGCATGTCGTACACTTAGCAATAAAAAGAGAGGTTACTTGAAGAAAAAACTGAAAGAGGTAGAAAGAAATGGTAGGAATAAAAACATTCAAGATTTATATAAGGGTATAAAGGAATTTAAGAATGGATATCAGGCAAGGGTAAACGTGATCAAGGATGAGAATGGTGATTTGCTTGCAGACTCTGTCATTCAATCCCGGACAACTACTAAATGTACATAGGCCAAATAAAAATGATCGGGATGAAATTCAAATACAAACTGCTGAGCCATTTATATCCGAACCCACACTTTCAGAAGTTGCAATTGCGATAGAAAATGTTAAAAATTTCAAGTCTGCAGGTGTGGATCAAATTTCAGCAAAATTAAAACAAGAGAGTGAAAGAGCATTATCTATCGAAATTTATAAACTTGTACTTGCTATTTGGGAAAAGGAAATTGTACCAGAACAATGAAAGGAGTTCATAATTGTACCTATTTTAAGGAGGACAAGACTGGCTGTGGTAAATTTCGAGGAATATCACTTTTGCTGATCTCGTACAAAAGTTTTATCCAATAGTCTTTTGGGAAGATTAACTCCGGATATACATGAAATTATTGGGGATCACCTTTGCGGTTTTAGGCATAATAGATCGATTATTGATCAAATTTTTATATTCGACAGATATTGAACAAAATATGGGAGTATAAGGGTACAGTACATCAGTTATTCATATATTTCAAAAAGGCATATGACTCAGTTAAGAGAAACGTTTTGTATAATATTCTTATTGAATTTAGTATTCCCAAGAAACTAGTTCGATTAATTAAAATGTGTCTCAATGAAACTCAGTTTCTATCTGATACTTTTCCAATTCACTGCGGGCTAAAGCAAGGAGATGCACTATCACCTTTACTTATTAACTTCACTCTAGAATATGCCACGAGGCATAACAGATAGGGTTTTGTAATTGAACAGGTTAAATCAGCTTCATGTCTATGTGGATGACATGAATATGTTAGAAGAAAACGCACAAACGATTAGAAGAAACATGGAAATTTTAATAAAATAAATAAAGAGATATGTTTGGAAGTAAATCCCAAAAAGACAAAGTATATGATTATGCCTCGTGACCAGAATATTGTACGAAATGAAAACATAAAAATTGGAGATTTATCATTCGAAAAGGTGGAAAAATTCAAATATCTTGGAGTAACAGTAACAAATATAAATGACACTGTTTAGTTGCTTCGTACAAACGTCTTTTCCTATTTTTAACTAGAAAATTACATTATTATTAGACTCTTATCACAACAATTATTACAAAACACACCACTTCCACCGACTTAATTATTAGCAGTTCAATTTTCGTACTAATTTACAGTCTTGGAGAGTTCACAACACATTTAGAAAAATGTCGTCGTCCGCTTGAGTACACTTGGCCGCACGCTTGTGAACGGTACTCATCGCTCTATGTAACTCCACACAGCTATCTTTGTATTCCGTAGCGCTCGCGCTGGCTGCTGACTGCACGCTGACGAAGAACACCCTTTTACAGCAATGCGTTCCAATAACGAAACGTAACTCTGTAAATAATGAGAATAGGACTAATGTTGATATGACATTTTTTTTTTTTTTTTTTTGCTCAGAATGTCTTCAGAATTAAGTATGTGGAGGACAGTAAATCCTCGTAAATCACTCTGTATATCACAAGAATAAGGGATAGAAAAAGTTATAGCACATTTGCAATACCGAATTTCAAAATAATCGCAGAATATAGCACGCTCGTGTCGAGAAAAAGATGAAGCAAAGGCAGGTGATTCTGGACAGAAATGTTTATTAAAACTAAAAACCAACTAAGAATTGACTAACGTTGTGTAATCCTTATAGAATTTATTGTACAGGTCAAGTCCAAATTATTGAGGATTTTCATAGGTCTCCTTGCAACATTAGTCCTAAATTATTTTATGCTCGACCATGCCGAAATGTAGTAATTATACACCTGGTAGTAGCCCTTTAATTCATATCATTAAAGTACACCTATTCATTAAAGTACAGGTGCACACCCAATGACAAATCACCTTTGTGGCATTATAAAACTGCAAGTATCGATTGTTCTCGGATATGCAATCGAATGACAATTAGCGAAAAGTCACGGAGGCTGGAAGTCCAATACTGTCGCAGAAGGTAATTTACTGTTACTATAATAATTAGCGTTAATTGTAAATAATATTCAAATAAATTCAGTTTGTCATCTCGTTTTCCAATTCTAAATCAATTTCCAGGTTATTTCAAGCCTAATGGTCATCTTATTCTCTACGTTATATCAAGGTCAATGACATTCGGCCTCGGAAAAAGTCAATACCTTCGCGTGTGCGCACATCTCACAAATTACGTCAGTTCGCTACTCACATAACCATAACATGACCTACTTTTCAATAATTTCATGTTAGAAATATGGTCGAGCATAAAAAGTCGAATGAAACTTGCCTATAATGGTAATTAAGACGCTCGTATGAAAATTATGAAACTCGCTTGCGCTCGTTTAATAAACAAACATACTTTCGTCTTAATTACTACCTTTATAGCCTCGTTGCATAATGTACTATACAAGGATGCATCTCTCATGACAATATACCTGCTGGTGAAATGCGTTTGTTTTGATATGAATATGCTATAATTCTATGTATATATGTTGCAACTATTATATAGACTGATAGCATATTTCCTTCAGGATTGCAGCTACAATTGAGAGGACTGTTTCAACAGTATTGGACGGTACTGCACTTGAAGAGAATGACACTGCGTGTGAGATTTCCAAGAATTCAGGTTCCTCAGGCAAACCTTTGCGGACTCGTGAAGGTGAGGAGCAGATGGAATTTAAATTGCCTAAATCATGTTTCTCGAAATTGGCAAAACTGAAGAAGAAAACTTTCAAATGCGATGTTTGTGGTAAGTGTTTCTTTGTATTCAGTACTTTAAAAATCCATCTAATCCGGCATACAGGCGAGAAACCTTTCAAGTGTGGTTTTTGTGGTAAGTGTTTCTCGTATTCGAGTAGTCTAAGAAATCATAAACGCGTACACACAAGCGAAAAACCTTTCAAATGTAATGTTTGTGGTAAGTGTTTCGTAGTGTCGACTAGCCTAAAAATCCATGAACGCCGGCACACTGGCGAGAAACCTTTCAAGTGTGTTGTTTGTGGTAAGTGCTTCTCGATTTCGAGTAATCTAAGAAACCATGAACGACGGCACACAGGCGAGAAACGATTCAAATGTAAGGATTGTGGGAAGTGCTTCACGGTGTCGAGTAACCTAAAAAGACATGAACGCATTCACACAGGCGACAGGCCTTTCAAATGTGGTTTTTGTGGTAAATGCTTCTCGATTTCGAGTAGCCTAAAAAACCATGAACGGCAGCACACAAGCGAGAAACCTTACGCGTGTGATGTTTGTGGTAAGAGCTTCTCGGTATCTGGTAGCCTAAAGAACCATGAACGCCGTCACACAGGCGAGAGACCTTTTAAGTGTTGTTTTTGTGGTAAGTGTTTCTCGTATTCGAGTAGCTTAAGGAATCATAAACGCCTACACAGAGGCGACTAGCATTTCAAACGTGATGTTTGTGGTGTTATCTGGATTTGAGGTGGTTAAGGAAACACGAACCCCGGCATACAGACGAGAAACATTTCAAATATGCTGACTGTGGTGTTTCTCGGATTTAGGAACCTAAGGATTCATGAACGCCGGCTTACAGGCGAGATACCTTTAATAATGATAAAAAGAAAAGCGCACAATGTGCAACATTTATCGTGTAGGGACAAGACAGTCCGATTCTGTCACCGTTGCAAAATTTTGTCAATGACACAACTCTGCGTTTGCACGTCATTACGTGATATCGGTCACACAATTCGCTGCAAAGTTCACACTCACAGCCGGCGTCTGTTTGGTGGAATTTCTTGTTCTGGCAAATCATGTACTGCTAGCCGGGTCATTATATGACGCAGATCGTATCATCCCTGCATCCATTCTGTTGTAGACATGGCGTCAGTAAAATCACAGCCTAAAGCTTAATACTTACTAAATCTGCAAACATAGACAGTTGAAATGTGCATCCATAGATAGTTACTCACCACCAGGATCGCTACTACCGCCTCATCACAGACTCTTTCCCTAGCAGACCATAAAATGTATTGTACTTTCGATATCGTGTTCTTTTGAAAATATTAACACCTTCCTTCCACTATTGTAATATGAAATACATAAGGTTTATATATTATTTTCATAAAATATATATTATATTCTATAAACTCACCTTTCTGGATCTTTCAGAAGAAGGATAATTCTAACCTATTTTTCTTACAACTTATAGTACTAAAAACGTCTCCTTGGCCCATATTATTATTCAGATTATTGTATTTTAGCCATTTACAGTTATTACAAACGATAACGAACATTTCACAGTTTACATAGCTTTTCACAAAATTGCGAAATACGGCACAGTCAATGCTTTTTCGATCTAGACCAGGCCGTAATGTTTGTTCGTGTTTTCTATTTAAGTCTATTTATTTATTTTTTGGGTTATTTTACGACGCTGTATCAACATCTATTTAGCGTCTCAATGATATGAAGGTGATAATGCCGGTGAAATGAGTCCGGGGTCCAGCACCGAAAGTTACCCAGCATTTGCTCCTATTGGGTTGAGGGAAAACTCCGGAGAAAACCTCAACCAGGTAACTTGCCCCGACCGGGATTCGAACCCGGGCCACCTCTATTTCAGTGTATGGAGCTCAGTGAAATATTATATTATAACTTTATTGCTTATCATTGCTAAGCTTTATTTAGTATAATGTGTCCGTAAGTTCCGTTTACTTCTTGTTGCATAATATGTTGCAGAAATAATTACAATACTGTGTTATTTTAATGTGAAGAGAATGTTACATGTTAACATAATCTGTTCGCGTCAACATTTCAAGTTTAGAATGGAAGCTATTTTGAGGTTTAATAAAAAAGAATTTATATTGTGATTTCAATTTAGCACATGTATCTTCCTTAATTTTAGACGAAACTTTTACTGTACCACTCCTATGGAATTAGTGTACGTACAATATTGCATTACTTCGTCTCTTAAGTAGTAGATAAATACAATAATTCAGTACTCAATTGTAGTATTGACATATTGACATATTGATTTATTGATATAGTTCACAAGTACAAAACTTAATAATATAACAAAAGATCTATAAACAAATGTAGTTCTACATACTAAATATACAATTTCCTAGACTCATTATTTTATTGCAAATCTCAATAATTTATTGGTTCAAACTTGCACTTACGTCTGGTTTTAGTGCCAATTGTAGTATTAAAATACAGAAAAATTGAATGTCCGGGGTATCATACATGACATTATGCATAATTATAATGTATGATTGCGAATTTAGGAATATAAGTTAAATATAGTAAACATAACCTATAATTTTCGTATGAATGGCAAGGCATTGGATATCACTAAATTTAGACAGAAATGGACGACTGGCACAGTAAACATAATCAGTAATTTCAACATATCTAAATATCCGTGCGGTGCAATTGAAAATTATTGAATCATGCATAAATGAATGTATAAGAATTTCGCAAAATTTAATCGAAATTACATATACGAACAACGTAATTTTCACACATTAAACAATATTACACCTTAAGTCGCAAGTGAATTATGTCTGAAGTGTCTCATAATCACTGTTTTAAATTTTATTAATGGAATTACAATACATGTTAGAGAAACATATGTTACTGTATATGCATTCCAACTAATTTATATGGTTGAAACGCCGCCCTTCGTGATCGGGTTAAGTGAGTTACATGGTCTGCCTTACGACCTGTATTAGATCACGATGGCTGTGGCACAGTCTATTGTTCCTAGTACTCACAGCGCTCCAAGCGGCTAGCAACTATCGCGAGATTTGCAAAAAATCATCCCAAGCTTCGTGACTATATAATAGACTGTGGTAGAATAGAAGCCGCTCCATATGTGCCTCTTCTTGTCTCTCAGCTCCACTACATGTTGTAGTGGGCTGTGGATGGCAGCACCAGTTGATGTCTGAGATCTTCTATATAGATGGTCTGTTTGGCAAGCTCGTATACCAACCGCGATAAAGTATATTTTGAGAGACGTGGCTTTCTTTAGGAACATCGATTTTATTCTCTCTAGCTCCATAAGGTCTCATTTTTTTAAATGCTCCCATATTATCCCTATGCCGTAAGTGGCGATGGGGGTGATTTTCAGCCTGAGGAGGTCTATTAATGTTTGCATAGCCATCGTGTTCAGGAGCTTGATGTCGTTCATTGCGATGATAGCTGCTGACGACTTTTCTTTGACATGTTCCATATATATGTTTCCTTTAGTTTGGAGGGTCACCCCTAGGTATTTGAAGCTGTTTACTACTTTTAAGGTGGTGGTGTTGTATGTTATGCCAGTGTTACTTGGTAATCTTCCGCCCTTTCGAAACACCATCATGACCGTTTCCTTGTCATTTAACTGTAGGTCATTTTCATTAGCCCATTCCGTCAGACGGTCGAAAGCAATTTGAAGTTCTTCTTGTGATCTGGATGTCAGCACCGCGTACATATATATCTGGTTGGCTGCTCTGACTACGTCCATCGTTGCTATGTTAAAGAGGAGTGGGCTCAGGGGATCCCCTTGGAGTACCCCATTTGTTTGCGCCAGCGGTCAGGAATGCATTTCCGATCACAGGTTCCTGATGTCAAAATACTCAGTTTAAAGTCTTCTATCATCTGTATAATTTAAACGCTAAAGGTTGGAGACACTCTGTATATAAAATGACATGTTTCTGGAATGATTTTTCCAATGCATATGGAGAGATGACTGCAGAAAATTTTAAATGTTCCAATGGACGGCCAGTTGCTAAATATCTTAACGTCACTACTAATCCTTCACGCACATTGATTGCATTTCTTATTATTGTATTTTTTCTCTCAATATAAGATTTGATCATTTTCAATAATTTTCCAAAACATTATTTATCCATTCTTAAATATTTTCTTCAAATCTCCACTGCTAGTATTTTGCAGACATTCCAGAATCCATATGTGATGAACTTTCACGATTTAACAACCACTCTTTTCTCCACAGCCGTTTTCGATTTACTTTTGAGGTTAAGAGCGGCAACATTAGAAACAATGCAGTCTTCATTCTGGTCTTTTGTGATCGTACGCGCCATTTTCACAATGGAATGGAACTCCAACTTTTCACTTTCACGTGCTTTCGTGTGAACCGACAGTCGAACTAAACTCCTAGGACTGTTCGATCACACTGTCAGTTGACAACTGTCAGCACGGATTGAATAATGTGTGGCTTGCTTCAGTTTTGATCTGCCGTGCTGAACTGACAGTCCCAGAGTTACAGGCCACTTGTAAGTGTATGGAGACCATAACTCTAATGTTTTCTGAGAGATGGCGCTAATGCTTGTAATCAGAGGTACAAATTAAAATCTCACAGCTTTCCAACTGCAGCAAAGAAATAAGATTGTCGCATACTATTGTAAGTGCTAGGGTACCTACTGAAAATATAATTATATCTGAAAAATAAAAATGTATGGTTTAAACCTACAAAATAGGTTATAGGTAATAATATTAGGATGTTGAACCAACATATGTATGATAAGACTATATCTTCCACTTCAAGGGATTCACCTGGGGAGGATTATGATTAACTTTAATATTGCCTGCATAAAAACATGTTACAGTGGAGTATCGATTATCGGGCCTTCAGTGTTACCCGGTTAGTTTTTTCTTTTATTAATTACAGTAGTGTGGTACGTATATACAGTACTGAACAATAACAAAGTCTTTTTAAGTAAATTGCATAAGGTAATGTACTGTATCATGAATAAAAACACTTTAATATGTGCATGTGAGTATAGTGTCTTTTTACATTACTGAGTTCGATCTTTGTCCCTTTAATTTTACAGGATCAAAAACCACATAACGCTCTCATCCTCCGTATTACCCGGATTTTTTCTTATCCCGATTCCCCTTGGCTCACATAGTCCAAGATGCACTGATGACATTAAAAAAGTTTTAACAACCAGTTCTCTCATGTTTACATGTGTTAAACATATACGATATAATTATGTACATGGTAAATGCAAGTCCGAATATCACCACTGCCAAGATCCATAACCTTATTACGATTGTTTCAGCTGTGTAGCTGTTTCAGTTCATATCCGAGAACTGACAATATTTCTATCGCTTTTACGACGGTTAAATACGCCGCAAATGTAAGTATGAAAAAAATTGTCCAAAAGTAGTCAAACTCCATAAATATCCCACATTGGAAGCCCTCATAATGCGGTATAATTTGCCCAGAACTCGTATCGTTTCTGATGGGTGGTTAGCCTATTGAAATGTGGACAGAAATTAGAATGGAATGTAGGCTTACATTCATTCAGTTATGATCCATGAACATAATTTTGTTGTTC
Source organism: Periplaneta americana (assembly GCF_040183065.1). Classification (NCBI taxonomy): domain Eukaryota; kingdom Metazoa; phylum Arthropoda; class Insecta; order Blattodea; family Blattidae; genus Periplaneta; species Periplaneta americana. The sequence goes on from NC_091132.1 coordinate 165,390,016, forward strand.
CAAGTGATCCACAAATTCACACACGAAATATTCAAAATGTATGGATGCATGCAAAGTGCAAGTTAAAACGTAAATTTGGAACATCACGACAATTGTTTCCGTCTTATAGGAATTCTGTGCGCGGACAAAATGCAGGCATGTTTGAAACATTTCTTATTACATTGCATGCAAACTACCCTTTGTAGAAACTAAGTAAATTTGTAAGTAAAAGCATTACTATTAATAAAGTATCATTGTATTAGCATTATTAATTAAAGTTATTTTATTCTCCTTTAAGGACAACTGAACATAATATATGTCTATGCCGTTGCTTACGAGATTACACAAGCTGGAGCATAGCGCTTGAAAAACGAGTCTGAAGTGGTTACCTCGTAATACCAATTCCGCCGCTCGGAGCGCTGTTCTGCCCTAAATATTCATAGCAGAACACTTAAATGACATTGGCATTTGGGACATTTAAAGGAATCACCATTGCTTATTAAATGCTTCATACAATATTTTATGGACAATAGATGTAATTTCCAAACTTCTACTCCCCTATTATATTACAATAAAGGGCTGTCATTCTTGATATTAAAACATAATACACATAAACTGAGGGAATGTCTGCCCTGTACTTCAGTTCATACACCAAACATTACCGGAAATAAATTAACTTGACATCTTACATATACGCACTATAGCCTACCCTTTTCACCTAATATTATTAATATTGTTATTAAATAAGATATTGCAACTAATTAAGATACTGCATTATCTTTAATTTCCTTGAATTCATAATTAAGCATTTGCAAGAAGCCCTAACCTTTCCCTCTCTTTTTTTAAAAAAATACGAACGTTACAATAACTGAGAAGTATAATTATTGCGCGATTTTTTCTTGCAGTGGTGAAAACATTTCTATAGGCCTACTGATTAATCTATTGAGCATAGTAATAGTAAACGCTGTAGTATTTTAGTGCGTGTAAATATATTTTGAATTAGCATTTATTAAATTAGGAAGTTAGCCTGTAATTTGTGTGATTGAAATGGTTTACTGCTGTGTGCCATTGTGCAAATCGAACCAGAATAAAGAACCAGAATGTGATTTTTCGTTTCATTGTTTTCCACAAGATGAAGGACTAATAAAGAAGTGGTGTGTAGCCATTTCTCGAGAAGGGGACAAACCAAGGACTCTTTGGACGCCAAACAAGAAATCGCGTGTTTGCAGGAGACATTTCAAAGAAGCTGATTTCAGCATTAGCACAACATTAAAACGTTTGCTTCCTAATGTGGTACCATCCGTCTTTGATGATTTTCCAAAACATAAACAAAATGTTTCAAACATAAGTAGACGCAACAAAAGAAGGATAACAGAAGTGGTGAATAACATCCATCCTGCTAATAAAAATAAACCCAATGTTGAACATAGTACATCAGCTTTCAATGAAGCAAATGTTTCAATTGAAGAAATCTATGAAGCACATAAAAAAACTATAGCCACACAGTGCTTAATTGAAAGTAAAAACAACGTAAAAAAAATACTAGGACAATTCGGAAACAAAATCAGCTTATTGGAAAACTAAGACAGACAATATGTAATTTAAAAAGCAAATTATAAAGATAGCTTAACAAACTTCAAATAACACTGTAATATGCTTGGCATATTTATATTACTCGTACTCAATCAGTAATGCACAATTAATCGAACTATTTTCACGATACACAATGCTTTGTAATGATACTATTCATCATTTCTTAGGGCAGCGAGGCGAACCTAGCGGCAGAAATTGTCATGACTCACAGAGACCTACTCTCGATCGTGCTATGCGCCAGCTTGTGTAATCTCGTAAGCAACGGTCTATTCCAACGAGTTAGAAAGAGAAGACTACTTTCTCTTTCTAACTCGTTGGCCTATGGACTGCTTTTTCTTGTTAGTGTCACTGCCACTTAGATCTGAGTGAACACTCCAACTCGACTGTGTATCTTAATTTGGAACGCTGATATACATTTCCTGGAAGTGTATAATTATATTGTAAGTAAACAAGGGCTTTGATCATGAATATATTATTATTCTAGATTGAATAAGGTAAATGTATTACTTCAGTATAAGTGGTTTCTGATTACAGCGGGACATACTTTCCGCGAGAGTATCAATATTCATAGCCTATGTGGTCCATATTCGGGGTAAAAAATCTCAGATTGTAACAACGAGTAAAGACGTTTTCCCAACAGATAAGATCTGCAAATGGATGTCAGTTTGTTAATTCTTTCAGTTACGATGGATGTGATCAAGGCGGAACTCGAGGTCGACCCACTGTCTCTAGAAACAGGTGACGACACAGATGAGGATGAGAAGAAACCTTTATTAGAGGTATATTATAAGCCATTACTATCTGCTTTTTTATATGCGACATTTATATAAATATAAATTTACTTTACAACATAAAGTGTTCATCTCTGAAATTATATTCAATGGACTTAATAAAAAAAATCTTGCAGATTCTCGTTTTCCTTGTCACCATAGCACATCTTGTACATATTTTTACGGGTAAACCATTTGAGAATTGATCAGAGTTCTTAATTTAGAATAAAGTTTACAGGAAGCTTTATTGAAACTTTTTTTCATAAACCATTCTCACTTTTTAATATTTTACAACATGTCTGATGCAACACTTGTTATAAACTAGGCCATATTGACATCTGTAGCATCCATATGTTGCAGCACATATGCCTTCAACTTCTACTTGCGACCTCTTTAGTTACCTAACATACGAGTATGTATAATCTTTTTCTTTATAGTTTTTCTAAAATAAATCGTATTTTGTAAACTATGTATAGGATCGGCACTTAATACGCTGGCTTGCAATGTAACTTATGAGATTAAAATGTGATTACCTGGGTTGATTTTTTTTTTTTTTTTTTTTTGTGGTTGATCATTTGCGATGCATGTGTAAAATATAATTAAATGTTTCACAACGCATTTAGTTTTCAAGTAGTTGCAGAAGGATAGTATAGAAGGTCCAGCAGCTTAGCAGTGTATTAATTATTAGCGATTATTATTATTATTATTATTATTATTATTATTATTATTATTATTTCCTACCAATTTTTGTTATTGTCTAAGTAACATTTAACTAACTTCCATTATTCACTTTCATGCTTTTTACGGTCTAAATATTAATGTAATAACTATAACAATGTAAGCCAGTTGTATTCATTAACTTAGTGAGCATGATGAAAATTGTTCACATTGTCAATTAATATAGATAAATACAATATAATATTTGTTACTCAGTCAAATGACAAATCAATGTAAATAATGACTTATATTATATGATCATTAAGTTTTATACACATAAATTACATATTGCAAACGTTTTCGCCCATTCAGGCATCTTCAGGTACAATTATACAATATCTCAATATCAAACTGTATAGTCATTACATTGGTGGTAGGTAAACTATTTAAAATTGATGATGTACAACATCTCCATAATTAAAATTTAATGTTACAGGTCATAAAATTAAAATAATATTAAAATTAGAAACAACGTAGTGTTATGATTTAAACTTCATAATATTCTGTGGAACTGTTGTTCAGTAGAGTTCAATGATTGATGGGTTATTCTGAAATATATAAATATAAAATAGAGGTGGCAAATTATCAAATTTAAAAGTACGATTGGAATGGATAAAGAAAGTACTCACGTCGTTTGAACGTGGCAACTGAAACATCCTACATTTGAAGTAGTTATCTGTAAAGAAATAATAAATCAAAATTTTGAAGAATTTGAAAATGATTATAAATGTTAATTTATAAGCGTACTTACGAAGATGTGAGACGTCCTGCTGCTATCGGACCTGTAGCTAATATGACGTGGGCGAAGTGAGTGTTCGTGTAAACAACTATAGCGGAAGGATATTGCGTTGTCATTTGACTGAGTAACAAATATTATAGGCCTATTGTATTTATCTACAGTTGTATTCAGTTAGAATATTAGACTCTCGCTGGGCGGAAAGAAGGCCTATTGGCCTTAGCTCTGCCAGATGAAGTAAATAAATTATTATTATTACTTACTTCATCATATGTTTCTGTTCTTCGAGAAGTTCATTGAAGCCACTCGCATGCCTCAGTTGGCTAAGACGCTTGCCTGCCAATCCAGAGTTGCGCGGGTTCGATTCACGCTTGGCCTGATTCCCTGGTTTGATTTGTCCGTGGCTTTCCCGAACCATAATGTGAGTGTTACATAATCTGTGTCGAGAGCTCTGCCTCATGTCTCCAAATACCATCTCTCTATCACCAATCCCATCGACGGAAAATAATCTAGTAGTTGTTGCACCATCATTAAATAATCAAGTAAAAACATTTAATTCATTAAAACTGCATATGAGTAATGTTTTTGCACAGGTTATATACATTTTCATATGAATCCTGACCCTATTCGTCATAGTGTAAGGCCAGTAACTCACTTGTAGAGTTTTCGCCAGTGAGAAATGTATTCCGAGAAATTAAAAAAATTGATAGCATGGATTCAAATGGACGTCTACACACTGGAAGAGATTCTCGCTCAAGGCAAAAACCTCGCGCGAGTTTCTCGCTGGAATCGGCAGCTCAGCTAATTGTCTTGACTCATTTATCAAAGATGTTTTACATTTATACTCTTTATGACGATTGAATGTAGAAAAAGATATCATAGGTGGCGATAAATTGCATTGTTTTTATTTCAAAATGAGGAAAGATGGCTGATAATTGCAGTCAAACAATTATAGAACTTGTACGATGTCACCCATAGGCCTATTTATATGATACACGGGATGAAAACTATAAAAACACGAAACTTAAAGAAGAAATCTGGAGACAAATATCAGATATTCTCAAAATAAATAGGGCTATATTTTATTTTGATGAGATTTAATAGTATTGATTAAACATTTGAAATAATGCATCTGTGTATCTTAACAGTTTACGTAATTTTAAGTAATCAGAATATAGCAAAGATTTCTCTATCATATCATGAATGGCAACAAAAAAAAAACTGTGTTCAATTGAACCTGAAATAACGCCCAAACTTATCATCATTCAAATGGAAACCATTGTCCAAAACTCGCCCTTATTTTCGTAAGATACAATGTGATTTTCAGATATTTCTGTGTTTAATTTTAGGCCTACTTCATCTTTTCAAGAACAAAATATTTTCATGTAACTCCATTTCATCATCATCTGAATACTCAGATTCAACTTAGCGTTCGTACGTAATTTGTAAAGTACGGCAATATACTTACAGGTTATATATTTAAGTACGACAATATACGTAGATACATAACGTATAATATTTCCCCCGAGTGATTACTATAATCAGATAATTGCTTTGTGCATGAAGGCAGTGCATAGATGATCATAGCGAGATGTGATCTGTGATAGCGAGAACTCGCCAAGTGTGTGGAGGAGGCTCTTCGCCTCTTTCTCGCAACACATTTCTCGCTGGCGAAAACTCTGCAAGTGTGTTACGGGCCTAAAGCACGTGTTTTGGTTTTTATTGAGGCTGAGGCGTATCAACAAATAGGGAGCAGCTTATAACAATAGTAGTCGTCTTCTAACACCCTGTAATAAATTGTTCATTCTATATATCTGTTTGTACTGCAGGAACGGAATCTTTTGCATCAGCCTATGACAGATATAAAGGAGGAATATGAGGACCAGTGCCATGATCTCACATCTGAGATAAAATTTGAGGAAGATCCGGTGCCAGTTTCGTTCCCTGTGGTGAAAGATGAACCTGAGGTGAGTGGAGCACAAGGAATGCACTGTGCGTTCTACTTCCAGTTTTTATCTTGCATTTTGATTCTAACAGACACTACCTATTTACAACAGTACTTGTAGTGCCTTTTACTCTATGCTACAGACAAAAAACTTAAAACAATTTTTTATTACAAGTGATGTCATGTTGCAGAGAACTAATGTTGGAATTTTATCACTGTTTATGTTTCAAATACGAAAAAGAAATTGCTTGTCACGCTAACTCTTCATTGTTGAAAAGCAAGACATTCCCACAGCGTGTTTGAAAAAATGTTGTTATTAAGGGCATGACTTCTTCTTGTCTTCTCTGTGTCTTTGTCCAAAATTCTTAATACTTTTTACCATTTCCAAATAATTGATTTTGCTTAAATTTATCTACAAACATTATCTTCTGGCTTAGTCTGTTTATGACCTCTTGTTTTTAAACATTTTTTTTTTTTTTTTTGCAGTTTATATTCTTTGTAGAACATGATGTTATCCGTAGAGAAAAGATATTTTAAAACTTTACGATAAAATATGTAGCTGATTTTGAGTGAATTCCAGAATACGTTCTAAATTCTGCAATATGTTCTGATACATACGTGCAGGTACAGCATGCAAGGAACTGTTTACTCTTATTCTGTCAGTGAATTGCGTTTATTTTTAATACAAGTGGACAAACGTAAAATTAGAAACATCAATTTACCAATTTTAAAATGACTAGAAATAAAATATGAATTTCAATTTTCTTGTTCTTCTTATGAGTAGACACCAAATTAGTTGAAATTCTCGGGAAAGTTATCAATTGTATTGTTTTGTATTGTATTTATTAACAGTCCATGGAATTCATACATTGCTTTACAGCTAGGATATGGAACAAGTAAAAAAACTTAATACTATTATAAAGTCTTACTTTATAGTCACAGTCTAGATAAAATATATACGGACGAGATTTACAATATAGTCTACTAGTACAACACAAAAGTTTTAGTATCAATATCAGGAAGTGTTATTGAATGTCATGAATTCACCTACAGATTAGAAGGTGTGAGAAATTAGATACTTCTTTAATTTGGCCCTAAATAATCTTATGTTTTGAGTTTCATTTTGTATATCGATATGGAGGCTATTAAAAATTTTTACTGCCATCTAACGCACTCCTTTTTGATAGCATGATAGTCTTGCCGATGGAGTATGAAAGTAATTTTTTGACGTGTATTTATGCTGTGAACTGTTGAATTAGTTACAAAGTTTTCACGATTACATACGAGGAAGATTATTAATGAAAAGATATACTGACAAGCCATTGGCATTATTTGTAGTTTTTTAAAATAGTCCTACACGATTCCCTAGACTTGGCACATACATTATCCTAATTACTCTTTTTTGTAATAGAAATTATTGTTACTATCTGTGGAATTTCCCCAGAATATTATTCCTAAACTCATTATCGAGTGGATGTATGCAAAGTATATTGTTTTTAAGGTATTGATATTTACTGTCTTTTGCATAGATCTAATAGCAAAACAAGCTGAATTTAGTTTGGGGTAATTTCTTTAATATGATTTTTCCAATTTAACACATTATCGATTTTTAAGCCAAGAAATTTGGTTGTTGTTGTTTCTAATAGGGATCTATTGTTAATTATTGCGCAATAAATTTGCGAGGTTGAATTTGGACAGTATTTAAATTGAATTATGTTAGTTTTGTTACAATTTAATACCAATTTATTGACTGAGAACCAGTCATTACAGTCATTAAATGGTTGAACTTTTTTTTTTTACCTTGGGATTTCATTGAAGTGGATTTTTATGGCAGGCAGAGTAACTATCTCATGCCTCCATGTTTAAATTGCTTTCAGTGCACTTCATTAGAATCAGGTACCCAGCTTCGAAGCCGTTAGCCCTGTGAACTTACAGTATATTTATTTTCCCCTATTATCATAGTACAGGTTATCTAAGAAATTAACAAGTTCTTTGTGATAGTACAAGAGAAAGAGTGGGGAAGTGGTCCGTGGCCCATTTCTTTTAGGGCTCATCCCGACATTTGTCTATTGCTCAAGGGAAACCACGGAAGAACCTTGAGCAGGATGAGGTGTCGTGCTGACGACAAGCCAGTTGGCTACAATGGGGTTATGAATATTGTGTGGTGGGAGGGTGTCATTTAATCATCATTTAAAGTGCTGCAACATTAAAATACATATTAATTATTTACAAAGAATAAAAAGCATCTATGCAGCCAATAGCGTGATGACCCTGAAACAGAGAAATTACATTATTAGTGCATTTATAGATTATGTCTGTCCATAGAGTCAAGTGGTTGTCTAGTGTTCAAGTTGCTATTCGTCTTGTACGTTGTCGTTCCAAGCTAAATGGTGGAGTACGTTCTTAGGTCGTTTGTGCTTATCTAAAGCAGGGTTGTAGTTACCGAGGGAGGAAACTAGTGGGTTGTTGCTGCTGTACGACTTGGTGTACGTGCAGAAGGCTTGATGTGAGATAAATTCTTGAATTGTACAAATTTCTAGTTCCGTATGAATCAATCTAACTGGTGTAACTCTAGGTAGGCCTGTAACGAATCTTAAAAGTTTGTTTTGGAAAACCTGTAATTTTTTAAGAACTGTAATAAATGCGTGTCCCCAAGTGGCACAAGCATATAATATTACTGATCTGATTAAAGTTTTATACAAAATCAAGGCTGTATGTATGTTTAAATGTCTGCTTTTATTTAAAATTGGGTACAGCTCCACCATTCTAGAATTGGCAAGTCTGAGTTTCTGTTGTACGTGTTCAAGAAACGTAAGCCGTCTGTCCAGTGTCACTCCGAGATATTTTACTGAAGTTTTCCATTGGATTTGTGATCCATTTTGTGTGATTTATTCCCGGTCTATTGAATTTATTTCTTCTGGTTGAATTTCTTTTCTGAACCAGACCAGTATATACCTGGTAATGTAAAAATGTTAAGCAATACAAAGACATAGTTTAGACAATGTTACAAAAAGGGGAGTTCTACGAATTTCTTGTCCAAAGGTGTGGTGTTATGATTACCATGTCTGACCGCAAAATTGGTGCACCTGTGTCCAGATACTGGTGGGAACAAGTTACCTATTTCAAATTTTTTCTGAGGTTATTTCTTATACTTTTCAGAGCAAATGCTGGGTAACTTGCGGCAATGGACAATGAAATCGTTGTGCTGGCATTATGACTTTAATTTCACTAAGACATTAGATAGCTAAAGTGTCGTAAAATAAAGCTTTTACAAAATCCACCAAATTCGTCACTTGAAATTGAATCATTCGTCCATAAATAACTTCTGCTATTATACAGTAGTTAAAATAGTTATTCTAGAACAATCATTATCCTCCAGTTTGCCACGGCACACGTGAAAGTTCCGCTGGTGTGCGGAAGACTTCCGAATGCGGCTCAACTCAGCCTCCAGTAAACACAGTGTAGGTGTGTGAGCAGCAGAGAAGGAATGACTGACACACATCTAGGGTAGCCAGATTAGTAAAATTGGGATGTCGTGCCAATCTTTAAAAATATCGTCTTCTACTTGGCTTTATGAAAGACAATGTCTCGTGGATTAAATGCCTTAGGAACACATGTAATGGTATTGTATGTTCTCAAATTTCCCAAATAAAGAAATTTCCACGCTGATATTGAGTTGTAATAATTTTCTGTCATTCAGGTTTGCGTTTCTATCATGGACATTAAATAAAGTTACAAAAATTGTGTTATTTTTATTTGTGAATAATATGTTTTTTTTTTCTTTCTTTTGCACCAGGCACCTTTTCACCATTCTCGATCTGTTGACTTATAAATAAATCATATGAAATCGAAAATGTATTTAATATATTAATGCATATACATATACCTCATTTATTTGTATTTTATAGTATATTCATTTGTCCACACATATGGAGTAACGGTTAGGTCATCTGGCTGCGAATCCAGATGGCACAGGTTCGATTCCCAGCCGGGACAAGTTACCTGGTTGAAGTTTTTCTGGGGTTTTCCCTCAACCCAATAAGTGCTAATGCTGTGTAACTTTCCGTGCTGGACTCCAGAATCGTTTCACCGGCATTATCACCTTCATCTCATTCAGAGGCGAAATATCTTAAGATGTTGATAAAGCGTCCTAAAATAACCTACTTAAAATGAAGTATACTCATTTCCTCGCAAAACCCTCGACATTCCGCTTGGTAACAACCGATTATATAAGTGTGTTACAGCATTTTAAACTAGTAGTACATCTTTAGTGTGGAACATGTTAAAAGATGTAAGAAAAAAAAGAAAGCTGTTCTACAAGAAAAAGATGTGCCCCATGAATTGTATGTCCCAAGAATTGTCTTTTATTAGCTAGATTCTACTAGGCCTAATAAGACTTAAGTGCAGTTGTGTGGCAACTAAAATCGATGCGCTTTTATTGATGCAATCTTTTTGTTTTTTTGCTCTGTATTTGTAGGAAGAGCAGAGGGACTTCAATGAGGAGCCAGGGGTGGAAGTGACGGCAGAGAAAACCGAAGTTTACGCTGTAACGTGAGTGTTTTATATTAGTCCTCACGTAGTGAGTTCATTGTGTCTGAAATGTCCGTTTTCTTGACTGTTCATAAACACCATAATACATTCAATAGGAGCTTATGCAAGTCCTAAATCTCCTACAGACATATGAAATACTTCTCTCATTTGAGTCACTGAATGCTTTAATGTCGTTGAGTACGACTGTACTTACGTGTAAAGCAAAGAAAAAGAAGTTTGGTAAGGCCATATACTTTTATAGTTGTAAATTACATTCTTGCAGATCTTTGAAAGCATTATTACTGGTTTAACCTTTGCAAAACAACAACATACCAAGTTAGAGATAATACAAATACAAATTCTCCCTTGACTGTTAGACTTTAAAAAAGGAATAGCTATGTTAAACTCGAAGTTAAATATGCATTTATATATGGATTTGTTCAATGTTGGCCATAGCCATAGCCATAGCCTATCTTTCTCGTTGACCAATTAAACGATACGAAAGGACGTGTTTCAACCAATCATGTCTGATTATCGCTACAATTTTACCACTTTCCTAGAGTTTGTTTCTTTTTATCAGGTCCCTAGCATTCCTTTCTTTGTTTGCCAACATTTCAAACTGCAGATTCTTTACGGCACTATAAAACATACTTCGCAATCGTTTACCGGTAGACAATCAATTGAAAATGGCAGCTTTCTTCAAACGTTTTGGTGAAACTAACATTAGTGTACCAGTAATATAATTTTACTAAGTCAGTTAATATCTATTTAATTGTATTAGAGTACTTTATTTCTTCTAATCTTTATACACTTTCTTCTGTTTTTGATACCTCCCTACCATTTGTTTCTTTGGTTGCCAACATTTCAAACTGCAATTACTTTACGGTACTATAAAACATACTTTGTGATCGTTATTTATTTACCGCATACATAGTCAACTGAAAATGGCGACTCTGTTTAAACATTTTAGTGAAGCTGGCATTAGTCAAATAGAATTTTAGAAGTCAATTAATATCTTATTGTATTAGAGTTCTGTATTTCTTCTAATCTTCATATACTTTCACGTAGTCGTGTAATAGTCAATTAAATCTCACTCAAGTTTTTCTTTTCTCTACATAAATCAAAAATTTCTGTGAGATTACTGTTGATAATACTTAATACAAACGGGACTCAGAAATGTTCCAGTGCCAAATTTTAAAGTGACCAACTTAACAATATATAAACAATTTGTATATCACAATAATAAGGGATAGAAAAGTTATGACATATTTGCAATACCGAATATCAAAACAATAGCAAAAAATAACATGCTTATGTCGTAATAAAAAAGTAAAGCAAGCCAGGTGACTTTGGGCAGAGATGTTTGTTAAAAATAAGTCCTACCTAAGAGTTCAGTAACGTTCTGTAATCCTTACGAAATTTGTTATACAAGTGAAGTCCAAATTGTTGAGAATTTTGATACTTGGAACATTAGTCTTATATTATTTCTTCTTTTTCTTCTTATTCTTCTTAAGGCACTACAGCTTCATTGAAGTTTAGGTCTTCTCAACTATCTGATTCCGTTTCTCTCTATCTTGTACAATTTTGGGCTAATTCTGAATCCTTAATAATTTTATATGTTTCCATCTATTTTTTGGTCTTCCTGTTGCTCTTGTTGTTAGAGGTTGCCACTGGTAGATCTTATTCACCAATCTATCATTTTGCATTCGGTTTACATGTCCAAACTATCCTAGCCTCTGAGTTTTTATAAAATGTATTACTTTTTTATTTTTAATTGTCTTATTTAATTCCATGTAGGTTTGGATCCTCTGTGTCCCATCTTTTTCTTTGATTGGTCGCATTATCCTACGCAAAATTTTCCTTTCAAAAATCAAAAGCTTTTGTTTTATCGTTTCCTTGAACACCTAGGTTTGCATGAATACGTCACAATTGGTCTTATAGTTGTTTTATATAGTTTGAATTTTGCTGATTTCGATATTAATTTACTTTTGAACAACATTTTGTTCTCAAATTATGCTTTATTGCCCGGGCAATTCTCTCATTTATTTCTTCTTCTATACTATTATTTTGGTATATAATGGAATCTAAATATTTAAACGAATGTACTCTGTCATAACTATTATTTTATATTTTTAAGATCTTTTGTTGCTCTGTTTTTTGTGTTATTGTTTAAATATTTAGTTCTAGCAATACAGGATTACAAAATGTTTATTGCAAGCAAAAGTTACATACATTAACAAAGATTTTACAATATTATTGTAATACTGGTATATGAATATTCTTCAAAATTCGAAATTGATTACAAATATCATAGTCAAATAGTCTACATATTACAAATTATTGTATAAATAATTTATTATGTGTTATTAACTGTCAATCCTTATTTGCCTGATTTTTCTTTCAATAATTTGAAAGTTTCAACTAGTGCTGACATATTTCTTGTTCTTATTACTATACCATCTGCGTATGCCATGCATTCTTTTAGTCTGGTACTTACGTTACCTTTTAGTTCTACTTGCTTTATTATTTACTCAATTACAATGCTAAATAAACTTGTTGCTAATGGATCACCTTGTTTGACGCCAATGTTTATTTCAAATTCTTCACTGAATTTATAGTTTATTTTAATTTTGACTCTAGTATTTTGAACTGTCAGTGTTACTAATCTTATTAATTTGTCTGGTATTTGATAGTGTGTTAAACATTCTATAATCTTCTTTCTAGTTACTCAGTCAAAAGCTCGTTCATAGTCAATGATTATATTATGTAATTCAATTTTATATTCATGACATTTTTCGAATATTTGTCTTATTATAAATGTATTAATAATAGTCGATCTGTTCGAACGAAAGCCCATTTGACAGACGTCCAGAATTTCTTCAGTTTTCTCTGTTAATCTTTGATTTAAAATAGCGGCAAATATTTTATATGCAATATTTAGTAAAGTAATTGGTCTATAATTATCACAATTTAATTTAACACCCTTATATATATATTAGAGTTATTATACCTTCATTCCATTGTTTTGGTAACTGTTCTTCATTCCATATTTCAACCATTAGACTAAATAACTCTTGTTGTAATGTTCTTCATCCATATTTAATTAATTCAGGATATATGTTATCTGACCCTCTGCCTTATTTCTTTTGAGATTGTTAATTATATAACAAATTTCATTAAAAGATGGGATTGCGCCTTTCTCCATATTAGTGGTGTTTGGTATTTCACTTGGAGGTCTCTTTTGATTTGCTAGTTCAATTGAATTTAATAATTTGCAGAAGTAATTTTTCCATTCATTTAGTACTTGTCCTATTTGCGTGACTAGGTTTCCTTCTTTGTCTCTACACATGATAAGAAAAGTTGTTGGTTACGTTTTTTTTCAATATCTTTAAAAAAATATTCTTCACTCATTCTTTTTCTGCATAAATTATTTACAAGAATGAATCCCTAATGGTAATATATGGATTAGTTTTGATTTGAATATTCAATAATTGAATGTATATTTGTTGTGACTATTTAATAGATTTATACTATATTTACTTCAGGATTGAAGCTACCGATGACAGGAAAGTGTCATCAGATTTCGACAGTTTTTCAGTTGAAGAGAACGAGACTGTGTGTCAGATTCCCAAGAATTCAGGTTCCTCGGGAAAACCTGTGCGGTCTCGTGACGATGAAAAGCAACTGGAATTTGAATTGCCTAATATTTGTTTCTCTAAGTCGGCAAAACTGAAGAAGAAACCTTTCACATGCGATATTTGTCATAAGTGTTTTTCAAACACAAGAAACTTAAAAGCTCATGAACGTGTGCACACACACGAAAAACCTTTTAAATGCAATGTTTGTAATAAGTGTTTCTCTCAGTTGTCTAGCCTAAGAAGTCATGAACGACTGCACACAGGCGAGAAACCTTTTAAATGTGATGTTTGTGGCAAGTGTTTCCGTCGTTCCAATACCCTCAATAACCACAAACTTACCCATTCAGGCGAAAAACCTTTCATGTGCGCGTTTTGTGGTAAGTTTTTTTCGTTATTGGACACTTTAAGAAACCATGAACGCATACACACGGGCGACAAACGCTTCAAATGTGACGTTTGTGGCATGCATTTCTCGCAATTGAGTAAATTAAGATCCCATCAACGTTGCCGTCACACAAACGAGAAACCTTTCAAATGCGAATTTTGTGATTTGTGTTTCTTCGAGTCTAGGAACCTAAAAATCCATATTCGACGCCACACAGGTGAGAAACCTTTCGTGTGTGATGTTTGCGGTAAGTGTTTTCATGAGTCGCGCAATTTAAGAATACACGGACGTATCCACACGGCCGACAAGCCATTCAGGTGTGATGTTTGCGGTAAGTGTTTTCATGAGTCGCGCAATTTAAAAATACACGAACGTTCGCACACGGCCGAGAAACCTTTCAGGTGTGATGTTTGTGGTAAATGTTTCTCGGACCCTAGTTACGTAAGAACACATGAACGCTCGCACACTGGCGAGAAGCTGTTTAAATGCGATATCTGTGGTGTGAGATTTTCCGTCTTATCCAGCTTGAAAAGACATCTTATCCGGCACACTGGTGAGAAACCTTTCAAGTGTGGTCTATGTGGTAAGTGTTTCACATTTTCTCGTAGCCTAAGAAATCATGACCGCGTGCATACAGGCGAGAAAGCTTTCAAGTGTGATGAGTGTGGTAAGTGTTTGTCGAATCCGAGGAAGTTGAGGGACCATCAACGCGTGCACACAGGAGAGAAACCCTTCAAATGTGGTGTTTGTGGTAAGTGTTTCTCGCATTGGGATAGCCTGAAGAGCCATAAAAACTTGCACTCTGAAAACAAATCTTTCAAATGTGATATTTGTGGGAAGTGTCTCTCGGATTCCAGGTGCCTCAGGAACCATAAACTCCAACACACAGGCGAGAAACCTTTCAAGTGTGATGTTTGTGGTAAGTGCTTCTCGGTTGCAAAGGTGCTAAGAGACCATAAACGCCAACACGAGAGGGCTTTCAAATGTGAAGTTTGTGGTAAGTGCCTCTCGGATTCTAGGAGCCTGAAAGACCATGAAGGCCAGCACACAGGTGAAAAACCTTTCAAGTGTGATGTGTGTGGTAAGTGTTTCTCGGTGCCAAGAGGCCTTAAAAAGCACGAACGCAGACACTCAAGCGGAAAGCCTTTCAAGTGTGATGTTTGTGGTAAGTGTTTCTCGGAATCTTCGAGCCTAGGATTGCATCAGCGCCGACACTCAGGGGAGAAGCCTTTCTTGTGTGATGTTTGTGGTAAGTCTTTCTCGGTTTCGGCAAACCTTAGAAACCATGAACGCCAACACACAGGTGAGAAGCCTTTTACGTGTGATGTGTGTGGTAAGTGTTTCTCGCAGTCGAGGGGCCTAAAAAAACATGCAAGACTGCACACAGGCGAAAAGCCTTTCAAGTGTAATGTATGTGGTAGGTGTTTTTCGGATCCGAGTAGCCGAAGAAGACATGAACTCCGGCACACGGGCGAGAAACCTTTGAAATGCACCTAAAATTCCGTGAACTCAACTCAAAACCGAATAGTCTCAAAAACCTTGATCTTTGTGATACGAGTTTCTTTTTAAAGGCTATGTAAAGTATGTTTTCAAAAATGCTGACGAAAATTTTTGGTAATGCGGTGAAAGTGGGCTGTCTTCCTCTCACTCTTGTAACTTAAAACTTCATGGACGCTAGAACACAGTAGGAAACTTTTAGGCTTGGTGCACAATAAACCTGGAATGCAAAAAAAAAAAAAAAAAAAAATGAGAACGCCTATATAGTTAAAATACATACTTTGAAGTTGAGCATTCACAACTAACAAGAAACTTGCTCGGTAGGAAGTTGATTCTGTGTGTTGCCATCATAAAACTCTTTTCTCATCGTATTTTTTGTGGCATAAAGGCCGTAACGTGATATCTCTTCATCATGTCTAATACAGAAATTCAATACAATTGCTTTCACTATTATTCTACGTATGTCTGACCAGTCTACCTCGTCACTTCAATTCTTAAATATTCTGTGTCATAAATTTTGTAGTTTATTAACCAACTGTTGTTTGTGTTAACTGGCTTGCACTCTTGAAAGTACGCAATTCTTCAAATATGCACAAGTAACATCAGAATAGGTAGTATCTACTTCACATATCGTTATTCACATGCATTGTCTTTTCTTCTCTTAGTTTATTGTAAATAAAAAAGGACTTGTATTCATACAATGTAGTTGTCAAATTTTTACATGTTTGTCATCTTACTTATGTGTACTCATTCATGACTATAAAAATATGTAAAGAAATATCTAACAGGGTGAAATGAAGTTTTGCGCTACTAAAACTATGAAATATAACGGGATTTATGAATTATAGTGTACTAGAGTCCACGACAAATCGGAAGGCGGGTTGTCTGCTAGCGTTTGCGTCGAGAGAGACAGATGGAGAGAGCAAGGTAGCGTACAACATTCCCACATCGTACTTCACGCACGTGCAATACAAATAGCGCAGGAGAGAATTTAAATTATCAAAAGACAATAATGACCTTAGCCGTTGATTACTGTAAGCATGACACCAAACAAACCCTCTTTCCTTCACTAACAATATTCTTTGCACGTTTCTCAATCCCACACCACATGCTTCTGCAGTCGTTTCTTGCACGTTGGCAACGTTGCTGCCAGCATCAAGATGGCCGGCAGCGTTCTGCTCGTTAACGTTTTTATAATAATCATACACCTTAAACACTATTTTCCGCGCCTGCTTGTGTAATACTTGTGTTTTTACAGTCTCTTGTTCCATTTATTTACCTTACATACACATAGTAAATGTTAGTTTTACTTATTCAATGTATTGAAACACTCGCACGTGAACAAACGAACTCAGGAACTGCTTGTTATAGACTGATTCTGATTGGTTCTACTGTACAAGCTTGTGACGTCACATACCAGAAATGCTACGGCGCATATAGGAGCTAACCGCCTTCCGAAATGACGTCTAGTCTAACTATATTGAGTAGAATAAAGTGAATCATTATGAATATGGAGACATTACTTCTTTCAACTATTACATACAAAAATTAGTCCTGTAATATTCAATGAAGAATAAATTTTTCGTAAAATAATAATAATCATTAATTACTTGTTGTAAAGTTTTTATGATGATCCATTATTCTGTCAAATATCTTACGTTTGAAATAATATCGTATGATCATTTTGTAAAAAGGTTTATTTTCATCCTATATATAAATAATCCATCATATCTCACAAGCCCCTCTCTTTCTGGCTAGAAGATCTAATGGTACCTGACAGTTGCACTTAAGCTTGCGGATCTCGTTTTCTACAAAATACGGTTCTGAAACAAGGTATTTTTGGCCATCTTCATCAATAACTCTCTAAGCTATGAGATAACCCATAAGAATAATAGCAACCCACTTCATTCATCTTGCTTACACAATTTCAACTATATTAACGTTTGTCAAGTCTGTTAAATGTACAATTTCTTCTATTAAAGGAAACTATTATGGTATAGTAACTTATTCACTCCAGATTGTTAATTCAAGTTTGAACGGAATGAATAATATCTTTGTATTCTTTAACTGACATACAATTTTTTTTTTCGGAGGAGATTGCATAGAACCTTGTCCTATCTTCCTCTTGTTTCATTACAATATAACCATTATCGTTTATGTTGTAACAATGTCATGATAAAAAAAGAAGCGTTCACACCTGTGGAGTAACGGTTAACGCGTCTGGCCGCGAAACCAGGTGGTCCCGGTTCGATTCCCGGTCGGAGCAAGTTACATGGTTGAGTTTTTTCCGGGATTTTCCCTCAACCCAAGATGAGAAAATGCTGAGTAACTTTCGATGCTGGACCCCGGACTCATTTCACCGGCATTATCTCCTTCATTTCATTCTGACGGTAAATAATCTAAGATGTAAGCGTCGTAAAATAACCTACTAAAGAAATAGAAAATGAGCTGTAATGTTGACAAAAATCATGAGACTGTCAATGAAAACATTGCTTGGTAACAGCACATAGATCAATATATCTGGAAACAGGTAAGTTCCTTTCTATGGCTTGGGATGAGATTTAGGATTACTTTCAGGTCCCGTTTTGTTTCGCCTTGCTGTATTAAAATAGCTCTTGTTTCAAAAAATTAACTTACTTCATGGCAAAGAGACTCAAGGTTTTTGTAACTTGGCCCATTATATATACTGGTAACTTATATATTTAAACTCAAGTGATCCCATTGGAAGAGTCCACTGCATGAATGATGGATGTCACATTCTTGTCGAAAATGAACCAAGGCTGTAAATGCATAGCTTAAGACATATAAAATGTACATAGAGAGTTAAATGGCATTAACACTGATAGAGTCGACCTGGTTGGCAAGTTGGTATAGCGCTGGCCTTCTATGCCCAGCGTTGCGGGTTCGATCCCGGGCCAGGTCGATGGCATATAAGTGTGCTTAAATGCGACAGGCTCATGTCAGTAGAATTACTGGCATGTGAAAGAACTCCTGCGGGACAAAATTCCGGCACATCCGGCGACGCTGATATAACCTCTGCAGTTGCGAGCGTCGTTAAATAAAACATAAGAAAAAAAAACACTGATAGTCATTGGCCAATGAACAATGGAAGGAGTCCATAATTGTACCCATTTTTAAGAAGGGGGACAAAACTAACTGTGGTAACTTTAGACGAATATCACTTTTGTTGACGTCGTACAAAATTTTGTCCAATATTCTTTTGAGAAGATTAACTCCGTACGTACATGAAATTATTGGGGATCATCAATGCGGTTTTAGGCGTAATAGATCCACTATTGATCAGATTTTTTGTATTCGACAGATAATGGAGAAAAAATGGGAGTATTAGGGTTACAGTACATCAGTTATTCATGGATTTCAAAAAGGCATATGACTCGGTGAAGAGGGAAGTATTATATGATATTCTTATTGAATTTGGTATTCCCAAGAAACTAGTTCGATTAATTAAAATGTGTCTCAGTGAAACATACAGCAGAGTCCGTATAGGTCAGTTTCTATCTGATGCTTTTCCAATTCACTGCGGGCTAAAGCAGGGAGATGCACTATCATCTTTACTTTTTAACTTCTGTTTAGAATATGCCATTAGGAAAGTTCAGGATAACAGGCAGGGTTTGGAATTGAACGGGTTACATCAGCTTCTTGTCTATGCGGATGCCGTGAATATATTAGGAGAAAATCCACAAACGATTAGGGAAAACACGGAAATTTTACTTGAAGCAAGATAAGCGATCGATTTGGAAGTAAATCCCGAAAAGACAAAGTATATGATTATGTCTCGTGACCAGAATACTGTACGAAATGGAAATATAAAAATTGGAAATTTATCCTTCGAAGGGGTAGAAAAATTCAAATATCTTGGAGCAACAGTAACAAACATAAATGACATTTGGGAGGAAATTAAACGCAGAATAAATATGGGAAATGCGTGTTATTATTCGGTTGAGAAGGTTTATCATCTAGTCTGATGTCAAAAAATCTTAAAGTTAGAATTTATAACACATTTATATTACTGGTTGTTCTGTATGGTTGTGAAACTTGAACTCTCACTCTGAGAGAGGAACGTAGGCTAAGGGTGTTTGAGAATAAGGTGCTTAGGAAAATATTTGGGGCTAAGCGGGATGAAGTTACAGGAGAATGGAGAAAGTTCACGACGCAGAACTGCACGCATTGTATTCTTCACCTGACATAATTAGGAACATTAAATCCAGACGTGTGAGATGGGCAGGGCATGTAGCACGCATGGGCGAATCCAGAAATGCATATAGAGTGTTAGTTGGGAGACCAGAGGGGAAAAAGACCTTTGGGGTGGCCGAGACGTAGATGGAAGGATAATATTAAAATGGATTTGAGGGAGGTGGGATATGATGATAGAGACTGGATTAATCTTGCACAGGATAGCGACCAATGGCGGGCTTATGTGAGGGCGGCAATGAACCTTCGGGTTCCTTAAAAGCCATTTGTAAGTAAGTAAGTAAGTCATTGTCCAGTAATGATCGGAAAATCACAGTTAAGCTTTGAGCGCTAAGCATTTCAAATTTTCAATTGCTTCTCCTGCAAAATGTATTCCAAATGACATCCATCATTCTTGCATTTGGAAAGTCTTGTCATGCCAGGCAAACATCAAATTTGCACTTTTTTCTTTCAACTACACGAAAATAGTCTGGTTCACAAACATGCCAAAGTGACAAATCATTTTTAAATGCATTCTCTTCGACACTAGACAATAATCAAAATTGTATGTATATTAGTTACAGTACCCTGTAAGGCACGTAACACACTTGAAGAGTTTTCGCTAGCGAGAAATGTGTTGCGAGAAAGAGGCGAAGGGCCTCCTCCACACACATGGCGAGTTCTCGCTATCACAGATCACATCTCGCTATGATCATCTATGCACCGCCTTCATGCAGAAAGCATTTTGCTGATTATAGTAATCACTTGTTGGGGGAAATATTATAGGTTATGTATTTACGTATATTGCCGTACTTAAATATATAACCTATATAAGTATATTGTCGTACTGTACTTTACAAAGTACGTATGAACGTTATGTTGAATCTGAGAATTCAGATGATGAAATGGAGTTACATGAACATATTTTGTTCATGAAAAAAAAAGTAGGCCTAAAATTAAAGCCAGAAATCTCTGAAAATCACAGGCCGAATTTTTGGACACAGGTTTCGATATGAATGATGATACGTCTAGCATTATTTCAGGTTCAATGGACCACAGTTTTTTGCCATTCATGATACGATACACGATTCTTTACTATGCATATGGTCTGATTAAAATTATGTAAACTGATAAAACATACAGATACATTATTTCAAATGTTTAATTAATACTATTAAGTCTCATCAAAATAAAATATAGCCCTATTTATTTTCAGATAATCTGATATTTGTCTCCAGATTTCTTCTTTAAGTGTCGTGTTTTTATAGTTTTCATCCCGTGTATCATATAAATAGGCCTATGGGTGATATCGTACAAGTTCGATAAGTTTCTGACTGCAATTATCAGCCATCTTACCTCATTTTCAAATAAAAGCAATACAATTCATCGCCACCTGTGATATCTTTTTTACATTCAATCGTCATAAAGAGTATAAATGTCAAACATCTTTGATAAATGTGTCAAGAAAATTCGCTGAGCTACCGGTCCCAGCGAGAAACTCGCGCGAGTTTTTTGCCTCGAACGAGAATCTCTTCCAGTGTGTGGACGTCCATTTGAATCCATGTTATCAATTTTTTAATTTTCTCGCAACATATTTCTCCCTAGCGAATAATCTGCAAGTGTGTTACGGGCCTAAGACGGTGTTACACGTTTCGGACAATATATTTTTTTTTTAAGAAAGCCATGAACTTCCTATCGATATGGCGATAGTTTGTTTTTTTCATAAAGCATTTACTAGATCCATTTAATCATCGTACATATTTCAATCTTTTAATACTCTGTTTCAATTCGTTGGGATGTGAAGAATGTTTATGTAGCTGAGTTAATACATATTACGCTTTGCTTACTCCCACTCATTCTTGAAATTGAGGATTACTAAATGTTCTTAAATGTTATATAGGCTAATTGTTAACTATTTTTAGTTACAGAGCATCTGCAGTTAATAGGTTGACGGATAAGCGCGGGAAAAAAATTCAACCAGTAGCTGTCCCAACTAGTAAATAGTTGAAACCAGGTCCATTCATTTACCGTGAGACATCACTGTGACGGATGAATTTGCTGACATTCACTTTATTTTGATAACGTCTAATACTGTTTCATTGAATGGATAGAAATTTTAACATTACCATGTATTTAATAACCCAGTCTGCCAGGCAAAATTATAACTTACGCTATGACTAAAGCTACAGAGCATAGAGATTCCTTTCTCTTTCAGGATAATGATAATAATTAATATTTCTTTCTTTCCAATTGTGAACGGTCTGTAAATGTCAGCTTTGTTTTCCTGATAGTTTCAGTGAGAGGTTTTGAGTTAAGAGTTTCTCTGTAAAATTACAGATAATATCAATACAGATTTTGTCATGATAATGCTTACCAGATACCCCGATTTTCATATAAAATACCCGAGACCCGCTTCGATTAGAGGCGGAACGTAAAAAGTCCCTCTTTTGGAAAATTAACGTCACTTCTATAATTATATAGTTACCTAGTAACTTTTTTGTCCTAGGCCTAAATAATTACATAAAAATTTAAATTACTTTTCTTAACAATTTAGGTTTTCATAAAAAAAAATGAATATTTTGGCAAGTGTAAGGTTTGTAACAGCTAATTCACTGGTGAATATGATATTTCTAAACCTTTAAAAAGAGACGTTCATCCGAAATGCATGCCAAAGAGAATGGAAAGAAGCTTGTTGAAAATGCTGAAGTCCAGTAATAAATGTGTAGGAAGCTCTGAAAATGTATATTACACAGTAGGTTAAATTATGCGTTTCGGGCAGTAATATGGTAAGTCCAAAGACGTTGTAGTTATATATCTAGACACACAATTGGCGCTGGTGTCGTGTACAAATTTGAAACCTCTCGCGCAGGTTCGCGCGACGCCATGTTTGGGGAGTACGAATGATTGTTTCTATAAAGCATTCGGAATTTAGAAAATACAATTGAGTATATAGGCGTTTTCGTAGTGGATTTCCTCCTTCACTGTAATATACAGTAACTAAACTTATTTACATATTTTCTAACGTATAATATAAAATAACAGAAGTAAATCTAAATATTGTAACTAAGCATTGTTTTAAATACAAACGCCTTATATTGCTCATAAATAGACTACTTATTAGTTTATTTCTATTTCCTATGACCGAATACATGGAATATTTTTACTTATGTTATTTTATATACGTTAGAAAATACGCAAATAATTTATTTAAATTGTATTACAAAGAGAGGGATGTCCGTTAAAAATGTCTATATACCCAATGGTATTTTCCAAACACCTAACTCACTGTAATAATAATCCTCAGTGTTTTGAGAATCAGAGGCGATATGACTCTTCTACTGCAGACATTGATTGCAATTCCCCCATTCTTACATCATTCTCAATAACACAGTATTGTCAAAATGTGATTGTATGCATTGCTGCCTTAGTTGTTAAATCATTAATAAAAATATGGTGTAATAAATCTAAAGACTCAATTTAGGGTACGTAGCCTACCAGCAGTAAACAAAATCTCTCTCTCTTTTTTTTTTTAACGAAAGAATAATGGGAGTCTTGTCATACCATCATCTGAGATTATAGAAATATGCCGCTTAAGTGAAAGAGCGATTATACAGATGTTGACAGTTCAATGGCATATTACCACCCACTCTTACATCGTATGAAAACAATGTGATCTAACAATAGAACACTTGTATAATCTTTCTACACTTATAGGGACATATTTTAAAAAATGGATCCCGGATTCCTTCCGAGAATCATATTTTAAACTTGTTAAACTGACACAGAAGTACATAAAGAGCTACTGGCGTAGCTCAATGGGCTGAGGCCTGTCGATAAGGAGTCGCGCTCGGGCGCGGGTTCGATTCCAGCTTGGGCTTATTATCTGGTTGGGCTTTTTCCGATATCCCCAACCGTAAGGGAAATGTCAGGATAATCTATGGCGAATCCTTGGCCTCGTGTCGCCAAATACCATCTCTCTATCATCAATACCATCGATGTTAAATAATATAGTAGTTGATACAGCGTCGTTAAATAATCAACTAAAAAAAAGTATTACATAAAGAGCAGATGTCAGCACACAACTTAAAGTTACCAGTACAACACGACTTTACATAAAAATGTTGTAAGACAATATTTAACGGAGTCAACAACAACAAGAATAATAATAATAATAATAATAATAATAAAAATAATAATGAATCAATAAGCAAGATGTTCTGTACACTAGGCCTGAGTTCTATTATATGACTAATTCATGCATGTGACGTTTATTTCATACTACAGCTGTGATAATAAGCTAATTCATGGTAGGCCTACTTATACAGTAGAACCCCGATTATCCGTCACCCTATTAACCGATTGTTGGATTATCAGTCTGTCATTCTCTCCTCTTTTTTTGGTACAGAAAAAATATTGAGTTCTGTACAATACATTAGTACGTATTTTTTTTTTATAGAGAGTGATATTACAAGCCTTTACCCTAACACATTATGATCTACTGTTCGAGTGACCTGTTTAATTTCTCTGCAAAACATCTTCCAGAAGTGCCAAAAGAATACATGTTGAGCTAAGTATCGAAGAGAAGTGCATATAATTGAGTGGTTTTGGAAAAGAGGAACTGTGGTTCATCTCACATGGGAATACGAGATTGGTGTTACAACTGTGCAAGATTTAATAAAAAACAAGGATAAAGTGTATAAATTACTTAAATCTATAACATGAGACCTATATTTTTCCTATCTTTCCACAGAAATCCATCATAGAAAGTTTCCTTGGCTCTTAGAAACCCTCATTGACATTCATTCATTCATTCATTCATTCATTCATTCATAGTGTTATGTTACTACAAACCCAGCATTCTCCAGTCTTTCCTATTTTCTGCCTTCTTCTTAGTCTCCTCATATGATCCATATATCTTAATGCAGTCTATTATTTGATATCTTCTTCTCCCGTTCACCATTCCTTCCACTGCATCCTTCAGTAGGCAGTTTCTTCTCAGTCAGTGACCCAGTCAATTCCTTTTTCTCTTCCTGATCAGTTCTACCATTATTCTTTCTTCAACTACTCTTTCCAATAGACCTATTATACTTAAAAGTTATGATCCAGTACCTAATGTGTTAAAACAAGACCACAGAGAAAATTACGAAACTGCATTATGCAACACTTAATTTATGAACGTCTTCTATGGTACGGATTATCCGATTTTTTCGATTAACTGTTCAGCCCATCCCTTCACTACCACGGATAATAGAGGTTCTACTGTATTTCAAACTAAAACATTAGGTACTTTACGTGTTTTTATTTTACTGGTGTATATTACGTGATATGGAAGCGAATAAATAATAATTGTTCGTTTCTTGTCCACATCAAAGCAAACGTGTGTTTACAATATGGACCTAATGTAATGCCTTACACAGCAGGCAGTGTTTTTTTAATAATGGTTAATACTAATGATTTTCTCTTCATCTGAATTATTACTACAATATGCATTTGTATTCCTGATCGCTCTATATGTTGTCAATTAACTACACAACGTCTTTGGTTACGGTATAAAATTATTCCAGTCTTCTTTTATTTCGTGTCAAACTAACGGTACCTAAGCTTGATTATGTCCGTAACGTGGTCGCATTAAATGTTAATAAGATTTTTTTCATTTATCCATTCAGATTGATTTATAAGAGACATCAAACATATATATTAAACATTCAGAATTGTATAGTACAGCCGTCTTCTAGCCTGTGCTTCTCCCAAAGCATGGCGGCGGACGCAAGCTTCAATTTGTCCCTACTCTGAACTTCTGCGCAGCCTTGGCTGTAGAGGCTCGGGTAAAAGGTAAAGGTGTGCCCGTAACATCGGGTAAGTCATATAATAAATATGAATTCAGGTTTCAGTAAATTTTATGTTAAGGCCTAATGTTATCAATTAATAAACATTGAAATTTAAATATTTTGTCACATCTGGTGCCATCTTTTAGAATTTGTGCTTTAGAATTAATAATAACTAGACATAGGATTTTTAGGCACTAAAAATTGCAGTTTTAGGCGCCTAAAATAAGCTCAAAATTTGTAAAATTAGGCTCTATTTTAATGAAAATAGGCATTTTAGGCACATCAAGGTATCATACTTATTTCTTTCACTGAAATTTTTAGTTATACACTAAAATACGCACAAAAAAGTATGTTTAAACATTAAAAAGGAATACTATATTATATTTATAAACAGAGCTGCACAAATTTAATATATTGAAACTAATGAAATAATGATTATTGATATCAAGATTACTCATTTTAAGTTATTGAAATTCAGTTCCATGCTCAGACTTTATTATAATTATCTGCACAGTACACCACCAGAATTTTTTCTAAATTCTCCACAGTTAACCTCTGCCTTTTGTCACCGAGAATCATTTTGAAAGCAGGCGCAAAAATACAAAGTTCCACTTATTGTTGCATTTCCTGGTAGTGTTAACACTAGGAGGGCCATTCTTTTAAATATTTTGTAACGGTTTACCCTACTAATTCGCAGTTTTACGACTTTTCATAAATATTTCAAAAACACTCTTTCTCCAAAAATTGTGATTTTATGACACTCTGAAGGGCAGTACAGCTAATCGGTTTCAGACCGAAAACAGTCATTTTTATAGTATAGTATATCTCTGAATCGGTAGCAGCACATGTTGTGATTGTTGCCTGCTTCAAAACTAAGGTTGGTTCTTTGTCGGCATTTATGCCTCCAAACATGTTAAATTCGGTGAAATCTATTGCGAGTGTCGTGAGATTCAAAACATTTTGTTTCCTTTATCAATGGTTTCATGGCCGGTGTGAAGCAAACTTTCCACTTTTTAAATGCCTTAAATTTCGCAGTGAATGCATGTATAAATTATAAAAAGTAAGAGTAAAATGCGAAACTTTACAGTGAGTTAGGCGTTTTTAGGCGAATATTAACAAATTAGGCTCTAATAACCATTTTAGGGCACTATAAAACTCTTTGAATACCTTTCAATTTCCATGAAACACAAATATTAATAATTATTTTTACTTTTCTCCTAAAGAAACAAAATAGGCATTTGCCCTAGAATCCGATGTCTGATAATAACCAGCTGGTTATATCTATATGAGTATAGCTCCTTGCTGTGATCATAGCCTCGACATGTCAGAGCCCTCCTTTTCACGGCCCTTTTGATACCTGCGCTTGGCCGTTGTCTTGGGGCGTTTATCTTTTGGTTAATTGTCTCGTTCGCTGAAGTGTTATCGGTACTTTCTTGCGAAGGTGAGTTGCAACTTCTTACATATAGTAATAGAATAGAGATATCAGATCGAGATATACAATTTCGGGATAATTCAGTAATACAGATTGCTCATTGACACTTATACCCTAAAATACTAAAAAGAACAGATTCCTCTGCGTTTGTCGAATCCGCATCATCGTGCTTACGAAAGGCACTTTTAAGTGCCAATAATTTATTGTGCATACCACTGCCATCTTGTAAATAATTTTGTCGCCGAACGACCGCGCTCTTGTACGAATACAGCATTAATGTTTTTCATTCGAGTCGCATTGCTGGCAAGACTTGTGGTATAAAAAGGGTGATCATGTTAAGGGTGGGTGAGTTAATGTCTAAAGCATTGAGGAACGTATCTAGAATCTAGGTAATTAACTAAAACCGGAGTCGTAATTTTGCAAGAAATCAAGATCAACTGTACAGATAAATTTGTGAAGAATTTGTTCCAGAAAAATACTTCCTTTTTTGGGGGGTATGGAGTTGGTTCTATATGCAAAAATAACAACAGCCTAAACTAACCAAATGTAACTTGTCACAGATGCCTATATGCAATGTGTATATGCGGACTACGAAGGAAACTATCGCCAGATTAGTCGGAATATATTGAATAGCCATCTATACTGATGTTATACGTGGTTTTCCTCTCCTTTGGTTCGAGGCTTGTCACGGCACGGTTTCTAAAGCTAGAAGTATTCCCTTACCTGTATTCTAAGGGTTTAGCAAGCAGGAGTTCCCACAGTTTTTGCAGGCGCGACTCACTTAAGGGTGAGACTTTTGTTTGTGCCCCCCACCCTCATTGCCATACTGGTACTTTACCCCATTAGAAAAATACAAAACTTTATATACTCGTAATGAGACAGTTTTACTCAAGAACAATTAAGGAAGGTAGATGTGCTAAATTAAAATCACAATGAAATAGCTTCCATTCTACTGTAAACTTAACAGATTCTGTTAACACGTAAAGTTCTCTTCACATTAAAATAACAGTTTTGTAATTATTTCTGCAACATATTATGCAACAAGACGTAAACGGAAGTTATGGACACATTACACTATATAAAACTTAGCAATGATGTGCAATAAAGTTATAATACACTGAAATTGAAAATCCGAACATACATTACGGCCTGGTCTAGATCGAAAAGGCATTCACTGTGCTCTATTTCTCTTTGTTGTGACATGTTGTGTAAACTGTGAAATGTTCGTTATCGGTTGTAATAACTGTAAATGGCTAAAATACAATAATTTGAATAATAATGTGGGACAAGGAGATGTTTTTGGTGCTATAAATATTGTAAGAAAAAGAGGTCAGAGTTATCCTTCTTCCGAAAGATCCAGGAAGGTGAGTTTATAAAATATAATATATATGTACTTTACGAAAATAATATATAAACCTTTTGTATTTCATATTTCAATAGCGGAAGGACAGTGTTAATTTTTTCAAAAGAACACGATATCGAAAGTACAATGCATTTTATCGTCTGCTTGGG
Organism: Periplaneta americana; assembly: GCF_040183065.1. Taxonomy (NCBI): domain Eukaryota; kingdom Metazoa; phylum Arthropoda; class Insecta; order Blattodea; family Blattidae; genus Periplaneta; species Periplaneta americana. The sequence goes on from NC_091132.1 coordinate 165,418,769, forward strand.
AGAGGGTCTCTGATGAGGCGATCCTGGTGGTTAGCAACTATCTATGAATGCATATTTTAACTGTCTATGTATGCATATTTAGTAAGTATTGAGCTTCGTCACTGTACATACTAGACTGTGATTATACGTTTTCCGAACGTTCTGCAAATGAATGTCAATTTCTTAATTCTTTCAGTTACGATGGATGTGATCAAGGCGGAACTCGAAGTCGATCCACTGGCTCTAGAAACAAGTGACGACTCAGATGAGAAGGAGAAGAAATGTATATTAGAGGTATATTATAAGCTATTCTATCTATTTTGTTCATGCGACATGTGTCATTTAGCTACCTTATGACAGAAGATATACACCTATCAAATTATAATTAACAGACTTAGCCAGACTGAAAAAAAAAAATGGCCTGGAGATCCTATTCTCCTTTGTCATCATATCGCATAGTTTTCTATATGTTTGACGTATATAAGCAATTGAGAGTTGATCAAATCGTGTAATTTAACGTACAGTTAACAGTTAGATTTATTGTATGTTTATTTTATAAACCATACATACTTTCTAATTTTTCACATGTCTAATGGAATATGTTAGTAATAAACTAGGTCATCTTTTAAGTAAAAGTTCACACTTACGAGTACATATGTAGTAGAATGCATAAGGTGCAGCAGATGCGGCGTGAACTTCAAGTTGAGACTGTTTAGCTCAGACCTGCAGAACTGTAGCTCCTCAGAGCGACCGCCTTACTACCCATTCTGCCCTACCAACCTTTTCTAGCAGTGTAATCATAGTGTTCTAGTTATGCTCGGCTGCATCAACATTCTCATGGCGGCAGGTACACAGTACACTATCTAGAATTATAAATGAACAGATAATAAAATCCTTGGTAACATACCTTTGGAAAGTAAGAGACAAACGAATGAGGGAAATATATGAGTTAAAAGACATGTAAATTAAATTTTAAGGTGTATGTGTGCACATATAGTGAGAAGGTCTTACATACTTACTTACTTACTTACTTACTTAGAAATGGCTTTTAAGGAACCCGAAGGTTCATTGCCGCCCTCACATAAGCCCGCCATCAGTCCCTATCCTGTGCAAAATTAATCCAGTCTCTATCATCACTCCCCACCTCCCTCAAATCCATTTTAATATTATCCTCCCTTCTACGTCTCGGCCTCCCCAAAGGTCTTTTTCCCCTCCGGTCTCCCAACTAACACTCTATATGCATTTCTGGATTCGCCCATACGTGCTACATGTCCTGCCCATCTCACACGTCTGGATTTAATGTTCCTAATTATGTTAGGTGAAGAATACAATGCATGCAGTTCTGTGTTGTGTAACTTTCTCCATTCTCCTGTAACTTCATCCCTCTTAGCCCCAAATATTTTCCCAAGAACCTTATTCTCAAACACCTTTAACCTATGTTCCTCTCTCAGAGTCAGAGTCCAAGTTTCACAACCATACAGAAGAACCGGTAATATAACTGTTTTATAAATTCTAACTTTCAGATTTTTGGACAGCAAACTGGATGATAAGAGCTTCTCAACCGAATAATAACACGCATTTCCCATATTTATTCAGCGTTTAATTTCCTCCCGAGTGTCATTTATATTTGTTACTGTTGCTCCAAGATATTTGAATTTTTCCACCTCTTCGAAGGATAAATCTCCAATTTTTATATTTCCATTTCGTACAATATTCTGATCACGAGACATAATCATATACTTTGTCTTTTCGGGATTTACTTACAAACCAATCGCTTTACTTGCTTCAAGTAAAATTTCCGTGTTTTCCCTAATCGTTTGTGTATTTTCTCCTAACATATTCACGTCATCTGCATAGACAAGAAGCTGATGTAACCCGTTCAATTCCAAACCCTGCCTGTTATCCTGAACTTTCCTAATGGCATATTCTAGAGCGAAGTTAAAAAGTAAAGGTGATAGTGCATCTCCCTGCTTTAGCCCGCAGTGAATTGGAAAAGCAATCAGATAGAAACTGACCTATACAGACTCTGCTGTATGTTTCACTGAGACACATTTTAATTAATCGAACTAGTTTCTTGGGAATACCAAATTCAGTAAGAATGTCTACTATGTATATATCGCCCTATTTCTAGTAAAATCGATTAAGTCCACTTTTTGTGTAAAATAGGTTAAGCACAGTCCCTGACTTGTCTTTCCGTGCATTAATATAAAGTTTTAGTTCCTGCTTTTACAAAATTTGCATTACTGGACTTAACTGGTTTTACTAGTAATTGGACGATATATAAATTGTATGTTGATAAGTGAGTGATAGCTATATGACTGGAGGTCAGTGCTGTCATTAAAAATTGTAACGCATTGCAGCCAAATAGATAAATAAATAAGTACACAATAGGCGTACTGCAGTTTGAAGAGAACTGGAAAATGGCAAAATATAAACCCGTGAAGAAGTGATACCTTCAAAGGAAAGGGGATTATGATTATTTTGTTGTTGAAGAAGATGAAAGAATTGCTTGTTTACTGTGTATCATCCAATTTATTTCTACTCGTCATTTCAATATTAAACAACATTTCAACAAAGCCCATATTATGGAATGGACGAACTTTCGGGTAAGTTCAGTATTAGGAACTGTATATTGATTATTTATTTATATAGCGTTAAATTAAGGACATCATGCGGTGTGTTCATTTTGAATTGAAATTAATAGTAACTTTCAAGGTTCATTACTTAAAATACTATAAATTTATGTTTCCGTAGGTGATGATAGGAGGAAAGTTTTCAAAAATCTAAAGCAGGCTGAGTGCAAAGAAATCATGAAGAAACTGCCGGCAGGAAATCTAGAATAATTGTAAACCTTGAAACGACATAACGCATTATAAATACAATAACTTTATTACAATCCTTTTTGAAAATTACAATGCCGCCACTGATAGAGCTTGCACGCGCAAAGAATGTAAACAACCTACGCAGAAGTCGATCATCCCCAGTACAAGTGGAGTGAGGATAACGTCATATTTCCCCTACTTACGATTTCTGCAAGCCTGGTTCAGCTACTAAATGTATTTTCTTTTGCTCTTGTTACACCAAATGAATTTTGTAAACTGTTTACAGGATGGACACTGCAACTTAAAACATTATTATGTGATTGAATACCTGACTATTCTATGAATGTCTGTGATTTTATTGACGATCATTTCTAGTGTGTGTGGAAAATTTAATTACACGTTTGACTGCAGATTTACATTTTAAGTAATTGCAACAGTGTAATATATAAGCAATATAGGAGTAGGCCTATATTAATTATAGGTGGTAACTTCTGCTTGTGGTGTTCCTGAATTCGTGTGGACTACCATGCCGTTGTCTTGGTAAGGCCCATAACACACTTGAAGAGTTTTCACTAGCAAGAAATGTGTTGCAAGAAAGAGGCGAAGAGCCTTCCTCCACACACTTGGCGAGTTCTCGCTATCACAGATCACACCTCGCTATAATCATCTATGCACTGCCTTCAGGCAGAAAGCATTTATCTGATTATAGTAATGACTCGTTCGGGGAAATATTATAGGTTATGTATTTTCGTATATTGTCGTACTTAAATATATAACCTGTAAGTATATTGTCGTATTTTACAAATTATGTACGAACGCTATGTTGAATTCTTAGAATTCAGATGATGAGGAAATGGAGTTACTTGAACATATTTTGTTCATGAAAAGAAGAAGTAGGCGTAAAATTAAAGCCAGAAATATCTGAAAATCACATTGTATCTTACGAAAATAAGGGCGAGTTTTGGACACTGGTTTCGATTTGAATGATGATACGTTTAGGCGTTATTTCAAGTTCATTGGACCACAGTTTTTTTTTTTTTTTTTTTTTTTCCATTCGTGATATGATAGAGAATTCTTTGCTATATTCTGATTAAAATTACGTAAACTGTTAAGACATATAGATACATTATTTCAAATGTTTACTCAATACTATTAAATCTCATGAAAATAAATAAATATAGCCCTATTTATTTTCAGATAATCTGATATTTGTCTCCATATTTCTTCTTTAAGTGTCGTGTTTTTATAGTTTTCATCCCATGTATCATATGAATAGGCCTACGGGTGACATCGTACAAGTTTGGTAAGTTTCTGACTGCAATTATAAGCCATCTTTCCTCATTTTTCAAAATAAAAACAATGCAATTCATCGCCACCTGTGATATCTTTTTCTACATTCAATCGTCATAAAGAGTATAAATGTCAAACGTCTTTGATAAAAAAGTCGACCTGGTTGGCGAGTTGGTATAGCGCTGGCCTTCTATGCCCAAGGTTGCGGGTTCGATCCCGGGCCAGGTCGATGGCGTTTAAGTGTGCTTAAATGCGACAGGCTCATGTCAGTAGATTTACTGGCATGTAAAAGAACCCCAGTGGGACAAAATTCCGGCACATCCGGCGATGCTGATATAACCTCTGCAGTTGCGAGCGTCGTTAAATAAATCATAATATTCTTTGATAAATGTGTCAAGAAAATTCGCTGAGCTACCGATTCCAGCGAGAAACTCGCGCGAAGTTTTTGCCTCGAACGAGAATCTCTTCCAGTGTGTGGACGTCATTTGAATCCATGTTATCAATTTTTAATTTTCTCGCAACATATTTCTCACTGGCGAAAACTCTTCAAGAGTGTTACGGGCCTAAGGCATGAGATCTTGGCTGGGTTGAATTTCGTAATGTTTTGTGTTCAGTGCTTTTCTCTTTAGGCCGGTTACACACTACAGTGAGAGGTATGAACTATGTAATGTGAGGAAACGGCTTAGCTTAGCCTAAGTCTCTATTTACACTAGCTCAGGGCCGTATTCATAAAGGGGACTTTGGATGAAGACTTCCCAAAGTCGACTTTCGTAGTAAAGTTTAACTTTGTGAAAAGTCCTATTCATAGACAATACTTCTGAGACTTTGAATTTGACTTCGCTAAGTCGAGATTCGACGATCTTGTTCTAATGTTGGCAATCAAAATCACTGCCCTCTAAACGAATTAAATTAATAGACATTTGAAATAGAGTAGGCATTGCCACAATCAAAGCCATCTTTTGAGTCACAAATCAATGAAACAATTGAACATCAGTACATGTTAAATAATTGTTAATAGTTCTTGCAGCTTTACATAATAAAAATAATATTACTCGAGGGTTTATTGTGAAACTAACGTAAGTACAAAAATTGACATTTTTAAGTCTTTACACCAATCGATAATAATTTGTTTTTCTACTTGGCCACAAAAAATCGTAACTCAGTTCGAACAGTCTTGTATATAACACAATTCATAACTACAAAACATGATGGTATAGTTTATCTGAAATAGTATTGCCTGTTAAGAATTTTGTTGTGAAAATATGAAAGATAAGATTCCACCAATGACAGACTATGAAAGAGACATATTATCCTGCTGACAGTTGGCAGAGTTATTCCCTGCATGTCTGCAGAATCTACTTAAAAACTATCTGAAATCAATATGCAGAAAACATTATTAAGACGACCGCAGGATTATAAATGAACTGCATTTCCAACTGTATAACCTATCCTCTATAGAATTAAATAGTAAGAATCAATATTAAGCTATTAATCCCTACCTACAGCGTAAAATCGCGATGAAATAAGTTGTATTTTTTATTAGTGGAACAGATAATCCTCTTTGATTATTCATCAATGAAAGTTGAAACATGACGAGGATATTTAATACTGTCTATCAAGTCTGTACCTTGATTTGAATTTATAACATATAATAATACGCTAAGGAACTTGAGCAGCTTTAGTAATCTCCTAGATGTCTTCAATATTCTCGGAAAACTTACACTATGTGTGTAAAAAGCTTTTCACAATCATTGTATACAGCTGTTAAGATCCTGGACTCCCTGTAATCCGCATTCTTTTTATAATTTCTCTCCTGTGCGTGACATTATGGCCAAACACTGATCTGGAGAACAGTTAAAATCAAGTTAAAAGTGGGTACCTACTAAAAATTACTCATTTATGATATCTCTTTCCTCCCCAGAGTGTGCAAATATCCACTCAGATAAAGATTGAAGGCGAAGACAACATCTATGATCTCTCATCAGAGATGAAATATGAGTCTCAGGTGAGTGGAGCTTATTGGTTATAGTCCGGGTCAGCTTACTTCATACCCAAATAGCCGTGTGCACCATTCTCGATCTTTTAGCCCATTTATCTACAATCACGGAAACATGGTTAATTCTTGACAATGATCAGGTTACAGGTGCGGTGCACCGACATTTTCCCTCGATCAACTCAGTACCGTCTGCTGAAGGTACGCTTGCTTGAGAAGAATCATCTGAGCGCTAGGTTACCGCGTATAAAACAGCGAACGGACACACTCTGTCAATTATCGCTTCGTTTTTGTTTGTCGGACTGTTTCAAACATCCTCGCAGTTTTCAAATAACAAGTTTCAATAATCATGGAAGAAAAAAAGAAAAGAGCACCGAACTTCTCACACTTCGAATTGGGAATTCTTTTAGAACTCTTCAGCAATTCTGTTCTGCATCCATATTAGAGAATAAAAGTACTGACGGAAGTTCTCTAAGAGAAAACCTGACTACCTGGTTGGATTTAACCTCACAATTCAACATGAGTTATACGTGTTTACATAATTCCACATAATTTGTAACGTAATTTATACAGTGGTTATTTCATATTATTGATAATAATTGGAAAATTTTCAGTATACAGATACCTCACTGACAATTATCTTGAAATATGCTACTAAAAAGAGCAGATTTGTATGTGTTTGTCGAATGCTCATCATCTTGCTTACGAAAAGACACATTTCGGTGCCAATAATTTATTTGGGAAAATTTCAGTATACGGATACCTCGCTAACAATTATTAGAAAAAAAAAACAATTCGTCTGTGTATGTCGAATACGCATCATCATGCATACGAAAAGGAAGTTTTTAGTGCCAATTTATTTTGTATGCACATGGTTGGAATTTTGGAGTAAGAGGGAAAGGAAAGTACAGTATCCTTGTTCTGAAATTTATCCATTTATTTTGTGTTCACAAGGTTGGAATTTTGGAGTAAGAGGGAAAGGAAGGTATCCGTGTCATTTCTCTTAATTCAAGCGTAAATAGCCTAATTGTCCAAAACGTCATGTCGGTCCTAATAGTTTCAAACGACAAATCTATAGCTAATAACTGATAATCTCGCATTCTACAAAATGGTAATTTAGTTTTACTATATTATTACCGGCATAGAATAACTACTTTATCATTATATTAACAAAATTGGACAGTTAGCCCTAAATAATATTTTGTCCTCAAGTAAAGTCCCGATCTTCGAAAGCAGAAACATATAAAAAAAACATTAGTCCATTTTGAGAAAAAAAAAAACATTTTTATTATTCATCTGCAAACTTACTCTTTCTACAATAACACAATTTCTGTTATTTCCGCAGTGATTTGCGTGTTAAAAATACATCATTTCATCTTCAATTCCACCAAGTACGTTAAATCGTGCCGCCATTTTGGTTTTCTCGACTTGACCATGTTCAATTCAAGATAATCGGTCCCACACCCATGATCAAATTTGATCATCATCAACTCGCTTGTTTAACTTTGATTGAGATTGATACTCCGCAAATTGGGGTTGAAGATGGTCAAGTGCCGACTTAACCTTGGTCAAATTTTAATCGAGAATGGTGCACACGGACATAAGGGTAAAAGCTAACCATTTTTCCCCCATTACTACATATGCTACTGGATTGTGGTGACTTTCTAGTTTGCAGGTTGAATTCCCTTTTGCAAACTTCGTTTCGAATTCCAAACATGATGTAGAATATAAATCAGATTCTGTTACACATATTACAGTATGCAAATTGTTTTCAGATGGAACACCTGGTCTATTATTTCTGCTTTAAGATCTCAATTCTATTCTGCCTTAAATTTTCTTCTCTAATTTGTTGCCTGATTTGAGGGAGTTAGCCAATGACTGTCGCTTTTACACATGAAGTCAACTTTAAAATAGCTAAATAGATGTATTCACGATGTCTTTATGTTCTGTAGGAAGGGAATTTATCGCATCTGGAAGTGACGGACATGAAGACAGAATGCAGGGACAACAATCATGTTATAAAAACAGAGATAAAAGTTGAAGACACTACTCCAGTGCGTACTAGCTTTCCTATGGTGAAATCTGAAGTTGATGTAAGTGGTTCTTTATCATTTTATATATTTATAGCAGCAGCGCATTCTACTTATATCGGATCTATTAAGGGGTTACAGGAGTAAAATTTTTGGAAATATTCACCATTTTTTCCCTCCATTATTGTATGTTGTATAATAATGAAAATTGGTAGATATAAAATACTGTCTTTCTAATATATGAAATAATAGTACATTATGCAACGAGCCTATAATGAAGGTAATTAAGAAGCGAGTATGGATATTTATGAAACGAACGCAAGCGAGTTTCATAATTTTCATAAGAGCTTCTTCATTACCATTATAGGCGAGTTTCATACGACTTTTTATGCTCGACCATATTTCTAACTTGATATTATTAATTTTCTTTGTATCTGACCTTGGCCAATGTCCCGTATGTTGTGAGATGTGCGCAGACGCGAAAGTATTGATTTTTTCCGAGGATCAGATGTTCACAATGACCTTGCTAGGCCATAAGAACCTACAGAGATAACATTAAAAATAAATTAGACATTGAAGAACGAGATGACAAATTGAATTTATTTGAATATTAATTACAATTAACGCTAATTATTATAGTAACAGTACATAACCTTCTGCGACAGTTGGATTTCCAGCCTCCATGACTTTTCGCTAATTCTCTTTCGATTGCATATCCGAGAATAATCGATACTTGCGGTTTTATAACGGTACAAAGCTGACCTGTCATTGGCTGAACAGTTGTAACCTGAGTCGTCATTGGCTGAAAGAACTGACCTTTAATGAGTAGGTGTACTTTAATGAGGTCCATTAAAAGTCTGCTACCAGGTGTATAATTCCTACATTTCGGCATGGTCGAGCATAAATATTTTTACGATTTGTTTTTTCAAAATTGTGACATTTCACCGTGCAGTGATGAAGCATTTCCCTCATAACTCATAAACTTATTAACTTTTTGATGTTCTCTTTTATTTTATTGTTGAGACGCATGTTTACAACATCATTTTCTTTGAAATACATTGCTTAATAAATAGTATTTTCTTTTATTTTGTATTAGAAGGAAATACTGATATTTGATAATTTTTTAAAAAGAATTTATTTTTTATCAGACAATCTATCAAAGATAATATTGTAGATTTGACATGCATTAATACAAACAAAAAATTTTATCATATAATGTTGGATAGTTTTTAGTTATGAGGGAAACGCTTCATCACTGCACAGTGAATTTGGAAAAAAAAAATATATATGTAAATAGTTTTTTTTAATCGCCAAAATATTTTTTTCATATACAGAAGAACAGTGTTTTACACATACTAATTTTCATTATTGTACAAGATACAGCAATGAAGGAAAAAATGTTGAATATTTCCAAATATTTATTGCTGTAAGCTGTACCTAACACCTTAACAATCTTGACTATGTTTAACTGTTACCTCTTTTTTTCAGTATTCTTTAAACTAAAAGGCCCATTCACAATGAAAATTAAACATAACCGTAACATAAACACAGAAGTTTGCTCCCAGGCTACCAAATGGGATCATTCACAATGATTCACATAAGCATTGACATTAACATTACCGTAAGATGTTAACATGAAAGTTTGCGAAATCCAAACTTTCATGCTTATGCTTACATGATTTGCAAACAGAACACAATCATGGAGTGCTGAAGTATACGACAGAATATGAGGAAATGGCGTCGTTGTTATGTTTCCATGGTTACCAAGTATGTTTGCGGTTATGTTTTGTGTTCCCATCGTGAATGATGATATGATTTCTTGATTTGACCGTAACGTTTATATTCTTAAGTTAACGCTTATGTTATGTTTATTTTTCATTGTGAATGAGCCTTTAAGATCCATTCACAATGAAAATTAAACATAACCTTAACATAAACACAGAAGTTTGCGCCCAGGCTACCAAATGGGATCATTCACAATGATGCTTGCATGATTTTCAAACAGAACACAATCGTGGAGCGCTGAAGTATACGACAGAATATGAGGAATTGGCGTCGTTATCTTTCCATGGTTACCAAGTATGTTTGCGGTTATGTTTATGTTCCCATCTTGAAGGATGGTATGAATTCTTGATTTTACCGTAACATTTATATTCTTAAGTTAACGCTTACGTTATGTTCAATTGTCATTGTGAATGAGCTTTTACACTCCTTTAATTTTTAGATCTGAAATGCAATAAATATAATAACAATAATAATAATAATAATAATAATTCACAGACATACGTATCTGGTAGTTAACAGAATTATCTCGAATCCCTGGAGGAAATTCTTGTGCCTAGAACAGAATTTAAATTTAACTTCACAAAATTTATGTTTTGTTGTTATTGGTCCAGCAATTACATTTCTAGCCACTGAAGAACATGTTCAAACTGATATAAAGGTTTTTTTCAAAACTTACGAAAAATTTTTAAATCGTCCAGATTTGTTGAGAAGTAAGTTTATAGAAATAAGTGATGATTAACTTTTGTTTATAAAAATTGTTTTTGCTGTTATAAACTAATCCGTGAATTATGCCACTATGTTGAGTAGCTCATCTGCTGCTCCCGGCTTTTTTTTTTTTTTAATTCCTTGAATTTCAGTTACAAAATCAGCATTTACACTGTTTCCTATAGACTTTCATCTGCTGTAACTTTTCTTATCTGCCATGTAACCTGTCTCTTCATATGCTTTACATGATTTCACAAAGACGACAAATTTCAGGTTCTATACCTCAGCCCGTTTGGAGTTATGTATCTCAACATTCTGTGTTACATATAATTTTGTAGTAACACTCAATTAGGCCAATTTGGATATGTGGAGGTAAAACCTTTGAAATGAAACCTTCAACAATAGCATATACAAGGAAATGTATTAATGCTTCAATATACGAGGGTGGACCCAAAAGTAACAGGAACCGAGCTGTTGCGCAAGCATGCTTTGTAGTTACGAGTTGTGCTGTTAGGTGGTGTTAGTTTGGGGTCTCCCGCGACCGTTAATGAGCTGCAATCTGCCTGAGTTAAGTGGTTTGTTTGTGGTGCTGTGTTGTTTGCGTTCCTGTTTCAACCGTTTGGCGATTAGTGAGATCGCCGACCACAAGGAACAAAGAGTGTGTGTGAAATTTTGTTTTCTGTTTGGGAAAACTGCAGCCGAGACCGTTAATGATGGTGCCTTGGGCAATGACAGGTCTACGAGTGGTTTTCCCGTTTCAAATCGGGCAACATACCAACTGAAGACATGCCACGCCCCGGGCATCTTTCGACAGGAAGAAATGACGAAAACATTGCCAAAATCAAACGTGCAATTGATGAAAATCGTCTAAAGACCATTGACGAACTTTCTGAGCAAACGAACCTGTCATGGAGCATGGTCCAGCGAATTTTAACCAAAGATTTGTACATGAGACGGGTGTCTGCAAAATTTGCTCTTCGCTTGCTCACAGATGACCAAAGAGAAAACCTCGTGAGAGTTTACCGTAACTTGAACAATGAAGTGCAGAACGATCCAAATTTCCTTAAAAGAATTGTTACTGGGGATGAGTCTTGGTGCTATGGGTACGATCCAGAATCAAAGCAAGCATCGAGCCAGATGAAAATTCCAAATTCACCATGACTCAAGAAAGCGCGTCAAGTGCGATCCAATGTGATTTGTTTTTTTGATTGGAATGGCATAATCCACAAAGAGTTCGTTCCGCCAGGAGAAACAGTGAACCAACATTACTATTTGGATGGTTTACGAAGATTACGAGAGAGTGTGCGACGAAAACGGCCCGAAATGTGGAGAAATGGGAACTGGTTGCTACACCACGACAATGCTCCAGCCCACACAGCTCTGACGGTCCGACAGTTTTTGACACACAACAACATGGTGCTTGTGCCTCACCCACCCTACTCACCCGATCTGGCTCCGTCGGATATTTTTTGTTTCCACGGATGAAGAAATGTCTGAAAGGAAAGCGATTCAGTGATGTGGATGACTTCAAAGAAAACACGCTAACGGCTTTGATTAGTATCCTGCCTCAATAGTTCCAGCACTGTTTTCAGCAGTGGCAAAAGCGTTGGTACAAGTGCATTAATGCACATGGACAGTACTTTGAAGGGGACTAAAGTACTGTGAATGTAGGGTTCAGTAAAAATGCAAACAAACCGAAAAAAAAAAAAGCATCCCGGTTATTTTTGTGTCCCGCATCGTATAACCTTTTACTATTTCTTTGCACGAAATATTGTATTAAATTCTATTTAGTATTTTTGAGGACCTATATACATCACATGCAGATATTTTCAAGGCTGAAACTTGATTACAAATGTTCATCTAAATCCCTATTCATTATCTACTCACTTTTGCAGGAAGATTCGTCCGATCTGGACAGAGTTCACCAGGAACAGAAAATGGAAGCGTCTACAGAGGACAATGAAATGTTCTCTGAGAGGTGAGTGTACTGTGCTGGTTTTAGTTTATCCACTCTGATATCCTGGTTGGGATATAATAATAGTAATAATAACCAAGTATTATTCGAAATTTTGGTACAGATATTGACAAGTTAACCACCACTAATTTACTAAAACCTGATAAAAACTGAATATTATGAATCAGTATATATGGCCTAAGATCATTTTTTCGCTCCAAAGTTGTTGTTGTTGTTGTTGATGTTGTTGTTTTCTAATGCCAGGTGTTTGACAAGAAAGTCATTTGACCTCTTGCACTCCAATATTTTTCAAAGATATTATAATGGCCAGCCAATGAAGCACAGATTTTCAGGTGTTCCGAATCCATTTCTTGGTTTGAGTTGCACAATGGACAGTAAGGGGACTGATATATTCCAATTCTATGCAGGTGTTTGGCCAAACAATCATGGCCTGTTGCCAATCTAAATGCAGCTACAGACGATTTTTGTGGTAAATCGGGAATTAACTGTGTATTTTGGTGCAAACAGTTCCATTTTTTCCCTTGAGATTCTGTTATCAAATTTTGTTTGTTGAAGTCTAAGTATGTAGATTTAATAAATCTTTTCACAGAGTAATACATAGATTTAGTAACAGGTCTGTAAGTAGCAGTGCTGCCCTTCTTTGCTAAAGCATCCGCATTCTCGTTTCCCAGGATTCCACAATGGGATGGTATCCATTGGAATACAATTCTTTTATTGAGTGATATTAATTGAGAGAGCATTTTAGTTATTTCTGCTTTTTGAGATGAAGGTGTGTGTTTAGAGACTATTGATAGAATAGCTGCTTTGGAGTCTGAAAATATAACTGCATTCTTAAATTTATTGTTGTGGCATAGAAGATTCCTGAGACTTTCACTTATTGCAATGATTTCACCATCAAAACTTGTTGTTCCATATCCAAGAGATCTATAGAGTGAGAAGAGACAGCACGTAACACCTGCACCGGCACCTTGTTCTCTGGAGATGAAGGATCCGTCGGTGTATTAATGAAGCCAGTTTTGTGGAGGGTACCTAATATTAATTGTCTCTAAAGACAATTGTTTCAGTATTTTATTGTTTACTTTTGATTTCAGTATTTCTTCTGTTAAATTTAGATTATATTCTATATTTAATAGAGTTACAGGGTTTGGCTTAATTTGTAAGTTTTCTTTTAAATTCGGGATATTGATTTTCTGTTTTAATTCTTGAACCATGGATATGAAGCTTTTTTGAGTTTTCAATCTACAGAGAGGACTGTATGAATGCCAATTGTTTCCTGGTAATCTCATAAGTTTTTCATATTGAATCAGTGCTTTTTCTTCTATTGTCATTTTGATGATGTTAATATTAGTGAGGAATCTCATAGAATCTATTGGAGTTGTACACCACTGAATAAGATTTCAAAATCTTTCTTACACGATATTGATGAAATTGTCCGGACAGGTGCTAAGGAAATTGTGGGTTTACCGCACGATTGTCGGAATGACATGCTGTATGCTCCGAATAATCTTCGTGGCCTTGGTTTATTTAATGCTAAATGGGAAGTAGACCTCCAACACTATAACATTGACAGAAGTCTTTTAAAAATAAATGACGAACATCTCCATTGCTGCAGGAATCTTGAAACTGAAAAACAAGAAGCTCTTTCACAATTAAACCTTCCCAACAATGCAGAAGCACATTCAATGACAAGCCGAAGTTTAAAATCTGAGTTACGGCAGAAGTCGTTTAATAATTGGTGTCGTCTTCAACAAAAAGACAAAGGAGTGGTAACTTACAGTGAAGATCAAAAAACAACTCTTGGATTAGTAATAGAAGAGGGTTATCATCCTCAGAGTGGACCAATGCCTTAAAGATATCCACAAACGTTGCAGCAGTACGAACAGTGCCAGGTCGTTCCTTTCAAGATCAAAACTGTCGTCATCCAGGATGCAGTGAAGTAGAAACTCTTGGTCTTGTTTTGGGTTATGCCCTAAAGGAGGACTACTGAGGAATAATCGCCACCATAAAGTGAGAAGCTCCATAGCAACCACTCTTTGGAAACCAATGTGGGAGATTTACGAAGAAGTGCTTGGCTGAGAATGGGTCAACGAGAAGAGCAGACATTATAGCCATCGATCGCCGGAATCAAAGAAGCCTCATTCTTGACCCCACAGTCTGCTTTGAGAGGGATGATCAACAAGCAATTAATGTTAACGATGAAAAGAAGTCTATTTATATCCCATGTATTTCTCACTTAAGTGAGAGATACAAAATGAATATTAATACATGGGAAGTGAAAGGAATTCTTTTTCGCGCTAGAGGAACTTCATATAAGTTAACCAAAACCATTCTCGTTTCTCTTAAATTTTCTAATGAGGACATTAACACAATTGATCTAATGGTGTTCAGAGATTCATTATCCATTTTATGCAATCACTTGTATAATACGATGTAATTGTTTTTTACTTCATTTCATTACTCTTCTATGTATTTTCATCTCACGTTTCTCCGAAATCAAATTGTACTTTATCTTTAAATTTATCATTGATCCGTATTCTCTCCGCAATCTTATTGTATTTTTCATTTAACCTCTGCTTTTTATTCTCGAGCCTAGTGGTCAGCCGTAGATGTCGGCCAGATGTCCCAAATTGTGGAATTTGTTGTTGTAACATCTAATCTTCCTCAACTTGTTGAGGTGCCAAAGGCAAAGAATGTGAAACAATAACATTTAAGGTCTTACAAGAAATTTTTGGAACAAAAAATTGAAATTTACAGTAGATAATGTTTTAGAATAATTAAAATTTGCAGTAAAACAAATATAGACAATAAATGAAATAGAGGAGAAAATTAAACTGTAATTACTATTGAAGGAAAAGTGTCGCCGTCAAATCTGTAGAGAGTCCTTCAAAGCCATCATAGAAATTTCTTTTATTCTTGTTGTAGGAAAGTATTGTAAATATTTATTGTTTGAAGAATTTTCCGGTGTTCTCCCTTAACTCATTAAGAGCAAATACTGGATAACTTTAGGTGCTAGACCCTGTATTCATCTTACTAGTATCATCTTTATATCACTCAGATGTTAGAAATCCATAGCTCTTGAAAGAGCGACGTAAAATAGATAACTAAAGAACTTACTTACTTACTGGCTTTTAAGGAACCCGGAGGTTCATTGCCGCCCTCACATAAGCCTGCCATTGATTCCTATCCTGAGCAAGATTAATCCAGTCTCTACCGTCATATCCTACCTCCCTCAAATCCATTTTAATATTATCTTCCCATCTACGTCTCGGTCTCCCCAAAGGTCTTTTTCCCGCCGGCCTCCCAACAGTCTATATAGATTTCTGGATTCGCCGATACGTGCTACATGCCCTGTCCATCTCAAACGTATGGATTTAATGTTCCTAATTATGTCAGGTGAAGAATACAATTCGTCCAGTTCTGCGTTGTGTAACTTTCTCCATTCTCCTGTAACTTCATCCCTCTTAGCCCCAAATATTTTCCTAAGAAACTTATTCTCAAACACCCTTAATCTCTGTTCCTCTCTCAAAGTGAGAGTCCAAGTTTCACAACCATACAGAACAACTGGTAATATAACTGTTTTATAAATTCTAACTTTCAGATTTTTTGACAGCAGACAGGATGACAAAACTTTTTCAACTGAATAGTAACAGGCATTTCCCATATTTATTCTGCGTTTAATTTACTCCCGAGTGTCATTTATATTTGTTACTGTCGCTAATTTTTATAGTTCAATTTCGTACAATATTCTGGTCACGAGACATAATCATATACTTAGTCTTTTCAGGATTTACTTCCAACCCTATCACTTTACTTGCTTCAAGTAGAATTCCCGTGTTTTCCCTAATCGTTTGTGAATTTTTCTGCTAACATATTCACGTCATCCGCATAGACAAGAACCTGATGTAACCTGTTCATTTCCAAACCCTCTGTGTTATCCTGAACTTTCCTAATGGCATATTCTAAAACGGAATTAAAAAGTAGAGGTGACAATGCATCTCCCTGCTTTAGCCCACAGTGAATTGCAAACACAACAGATAGAAACTGGCCAATATGAACTCTGCTGTAAGTTTCACTAAGACACATTTTAATTAATCGAACTATTTTCTTGGGAATACCAAATTCAATAAGAATATTAAATAAAACGTCTCTCTTTTCCGAATCATACGCCTTTTTCAAATCTATGAGTAACTGATGTACTGTACCCTTATACTCCCATTTTTTCTCCAATAACTGTCGAATACAAAAAAATCTGATCAATAGTCAATCTATTATGCCTAAAACCACACAGATGATCCCCAATAATTAACTAAAGAACAATTTATGAAAATTAATTTCAGTAGAATTTTATACTTCGAAATATTTTTGTCATTACTTAGTATTTACTAAGTTTCATGTATGTGTTTTGGATATAGTTTTTTTTTTCATGATTTGTTCGGATTTAGTGTTTATTGCATGATCTAAGAGCACATTTTTTTACAGCATTGGAGTGAATTCATGCGACAGTATTACAAAAGAAGATGAATGCCTGGAGTTAGGTGAGAAGACATACAAATGTGATGTTTGTGGAAAGTGGTTTTTAAACTCGAGAACACTCAAAAGCCATGCTGTTCTGCACGAGCACAAGAGCCCGCAGAAATCCTCAAGTTCTGATTTATTTAGAAATAAATTTTCTAAATCGAACGATCTAGATAATCATTCGCGTTTACATACAACCGAGAAGCCATTCGATTGTGATACATGTGGAAAGAAATTTTCAAGATTTCGTAGTCTCAAAATACACTCACTGATTCATACAGGGGAAAAACCATTCAGTTGTAAAAAATGTGGAAAAAATTTTGCGGATCCTAGTGCCTTGAGAAGACATGCACTCGTACACAAAGGTGACAAGCCATTTATTTGTGAAATATGTGGAGAGACATTTTCGCTCTCTACTACTCTAAAAACTCATGTACTCTTACACACAGAGGCGAACGTATTTGGTTGTGAATCATGTGGAAAAAAATTTATGCAATCTTGGACTTTGAAAGAGCATGCAAGGGTACACACAGGAGAGAAGCCATTCAGTTGTAATATATGTGGAAAGAAAGTTTCTTCTTCTGGTTCTCTAAAAAGACATGCAGTGCTACACACAAGGGAGAAGGCATTCAGTTGCGATATATGTGGAAAAATTTTTTCGGCATTTCATATTATGAAAGAGCATGCAAGGATACATACAGGGTAGAAGCCATTCATTTGTGTCTTATGTGCAAAGAAATTTTCGCAATCTCGTACTCTGAAAAGACATGCAGTCATGCACACAATGTAGAAGGCATTCAGTTGCAATATTTGTGGGAAGAAATTTTCGGAATCTGATAGTCTAAATAATCATGCATTCATACACACAGGCGATAAACTAAAAAATCACGTACTCTTACACACAGGAGCCCAGGCATTTAGTTGTGAATTATGTGGAATCTCGTACCTTAATATAGCATGGAAGAGTACACCAAGGCGAGAAGCCATTCAGGTGTGATGTATGTGGAAAGAAATTTTCTCATTGCGGTTCTCTAAAATAACATACAGTCGTACACACAGGAGAGAAGGCATTCAGTTGTGATATATGTGGAAATAAATTTTCTGATCCTAGTACTTTAAGAAAACATGCATTCGTACACAAAGGTGAGAAAGCATTTATTTGTGAAATATGTGGAAACAAATTTTCGGATGCTGCTAGTCTAAAAACACATACACTTACGGGAGAAGGCATTCAGTTGTGATGTAAGTGCAAAAACGTTTTCTGAATCTCATATTGTAGAAAAGCATACTTTGCTACACACAGAAGTGAACGCATTGACTTGTCATATATGAGGTAAAAAAATTACCTGATTGTCTTAATCTAAAAAAGCATGGTTTTTTACACACAGGAGACAAGGTTATTCAGTTGTTACTTATACGAAAAATGAATCGGTATCTCGTAGTCTCAAAAAATATGTACTCATACACACACATGGGAGTAGGTTTAATGTTGTGTTATAAATGGAAAAAAATGTTCGCAAACCGGTAATTGTAAAAGGGTAGTTCTGATATATGTTCATAGAAATTTTCAGAATCTGGTAATCTAAAAAAATTCATGTACTGGGTCAATCTAGGGGGGGGGGAGGAATTGAAATATGCCATATCCGGAATAGAACATGATGCAACGAGCCTACAATGGTAGTAATTAAAACGCGAGTATGTTTCATAATTTTCATACTAGCGTCTTAATTACCATTATAGGCAAGTTTCATACGACTTTTTATGCTCGAACATATTTCTAACTTGAAATTATTCATAAGTATTCATGTTATTCCTTCCTGAGTTTGGAGTGGAACTGACCTTGTGCAATATCTCGTAAATTGTGAGATGTGCGCAGACGCGAAAGTATTGATTTTTTCCGTGAAACAAATGAGGGGCTTAGAACAAAAAGCAGGTAAGTGACGGAAACATAGTTGTGAGAAAATTACAGTTAAAGTTCTACATGCAATGAAATATTATACACTAGTTTGGTGAAATGATTCCCATACAGCAGCACTGCACAGTGTGATCACCAGGGAACGGATTTATATGGACTAAAAATATATGAAATATGTAAATATATATGTAGTTATTTTTACCAAAATATGGAATTAAATATGGATTTTTACCAAAATATGGAATTAAATATGGACTTAAAATTATAAAAAAAATGACTATGTACGTTAAATATTGGTACATTTTAATCAAACTAAACAAAAAATATAATGGACGTACCTTATCTTCCAATGTAGTTTCAACAAAACACAATTTTTATTGTCTGTTACCATAACAATAGGTTACAAACATTTCTTTCAAGTGCTGAAAAGTGAATCTTCTTCTATTGTCTCTGAGGATAGATTTATACTGACTAAAAGAGCGTTCGACGTCACAAGAAGTAACTGGTACATAATTCAATTTCACAATGTCTGCTGGGGATAAGTCCAAGTTAATCTTCACTGTTGATTCACCACTCATCACAGCAACAACCTTTTGTAGTTCTTCATATCCAGGGTTTTTTGAAAGTACAGTGTCCACCTTAGCTCTTACTGCATCTGCAACTTTACCTCTACCACGATTCAGTTGTTCCACAGTACTATTTATAATTTCAAAACTTTCAGATAGTGAAAGGTGCCTATTTTGGAGACTTTTGAGCGTTTTTATGATGCATGAAAATGTATGCTGAATGTGAGCTAAGTCATTCTTCACACTTATGTCACAGGTAACTGTTTTCGCAGTATCAATTGAGACTGCATCTTCAGAGTCCAATGCAAGGAGAACATTGTTAATAGAGTCTATATGTTCGGCATAATATTCAACTGCTTCTAGCCATGTACCCCATCTAGTTAAAATTGGCTTTGGTGGCAATGGAATTTCAGGGTACATTTCTTTCAACACGTTAACTCTACTGGGAGCTTTGAGAAATACTTTTTTCACTGATGAAATCAACAAATCTACTTTAGGGAAATTGTCTCTGACCACTTCTGCCACACGATGAAATGCATGCGCCACACAAGTAAAATGAGTCAATTTAGGATATACAACAGATAATGCTTGTCCAGCTTTGACCATATAAGGGGCAGCATCGCTAATAAAGAATAACACATTATCGTACATAATACCCTTTGGCCACAGGATACCCATAGCTTCGTTGAACAGTTTAACTATAGTTTTGTTATTGCACTTTTCTAGAACATCACAATGTAAAAGAATTCGTTCAGAATATTGTTCACTTAACAAACCGATAACTACATTACCAACAAGTCTACCTTCTTTGTCGGGAGTCTCATCAATGGAAACCCAAATTGAACTATCTTTAATTTCATCTCTTATCTTCTGTATTGTCTCATCGTAGATGGATGGAGCATACGTCTTCCTAAGTGTTGACTCATCCGGGATTGTATGTTGAGTATATTTTTCAAGGAATTCCCTGAAGACCTTATTCTTTAGTTTGTAGAGAGGAATATCAGCAGAGATGAGAGAACGGCACAGGTCGATGTTAAACTCAGATCTTACATTCGATGTTGTTGGTTGTGTTAAAAACAATTGTCTCTGCTTGGAATTTAGTTGTTTGTTGGCCTGATGTTTACTAGTTGTAATGTGTTGTTGCACCAGGAACTTTTGTGTAGATGATACTGCACACTGACACAAATTACAAAATAATATTTTATTGTCAGTTGATAAACCATCTTCTTTAAATTCTGAAATGTAACTTGTTAGTTTTGATTTTAAATTGACTGAATGACGTACTTTTGGCATATTTACCGTCTTTATAGTATGATTTACAAAACTGAACCTATGTGTACTCTGACTGGCATTTAACTGTTGAGCTGCACAACTGAAGTCTGTTAAAAATTTTAAATTAAATTAATACAGTTTTGTAACTTACTTTCCCATTGTTGATAGGACTGCTAATTTTCAAATAACTCTGATGTTAAAGGGATTACTGAACATGTGTTTAAATCTCTATTGTTGAAATGTATTTTTAAAAGTTAATGGAATTTTGTTTTGTTTTATTGTTAAACCTAATATAATATGGACTGTTTTATATGAAATATGGAAAATATATGGAAATTAACGAAAATATGTACTAAACTCTAAAATATGGAAAAATATGGAAAATAAAAGTAGGATTTTTCAACCCTGCACATTGTGAAACATAAAGATAATGCAAAATATAAATTATATTAGCTTTATAAGTAAATATGTATTTACATATAAATCCTTTCCCTGGTGATCACTTACCTGATTTTATCCCAAAGAAACATCCTTTTGGGCTATCACAACACGCAGTTATCTCAATTTTTTAATAATGTCACTTACCTCCTTTTTGTTCCAAGTCCCTTAAATGTCATTGACCTTTATATAATCTAGAGAGTAAAATAAAAATTAATCTTGATATAACCTTGAAATTAATTTAGACATTGAAAAACTAGATAACAAATTGAATTTATTTGAATATTATTTGCAATTAACGCTAATTATTATAGCAACAGAACATAATCTTGTGCGACAGTATTGGATATCCAGCCTCCGGGACGTTTCGCTAGTTGGCTTTCGATTGCATATCCGAGAATAATCGATACTTGCGCTTTTGATACTTGGTGTTTTCTGATTGGTGGAACACCTGAACTTTAATGAATAGGTGTACTTTAATGAGGTCCATTAAAGGGCTGCTACCAGGTGTATAATTACTACATTTCGGCATGGTCGAGCATAAAGATATTTCCGTTATCTATCCATAAGAAAAAATATGAAGTCTACACGTGAGAAGAAGGCAATTTAGTTGAGATACGTATGAAAATAAATTTTGGTAATGGAGTATTATTTAGGGCTTGGACGAGTGCATACGCGACAATCTACTTCGATGAGAAATATGTGAAAAAGAGTTCTCACAATCTAATAATCAATAAAATTATGAACGCACACAACCTGAATGCATATTACTGCTGTTTGTGTGATACAAAGGGTTGGGGTTCATGAAGTCTGATATTTCAAACAAACATCTTAAACCTGGCACACACAATCATGCTTCTCGATAATTTTGCTTCTAAAATCGTAAGTTGTGATGCAATATGAAACCCGATTGAGATCCCAGACATTCAGTTTATGACTTACGGTGAGTTATAAAAGTTAAACATGGCTGAATCACAGAAATGATCGCTGCTGGATTGATTTTGCTTATAATATAATGAAGAGGATGTGGAAGTAAATTGTTAGAAAAACTGTTGTAACAGCGGTTGTTGAAGGGAACGGTGCTAGTAACATTAAAATGGTGACTCCACATATTGAAAGGCATGAAACTGGAATGAGTGAACCAGTAACACCGTATGAATATCTTAGTGCTACAGTACGGTTTTTATATAATGAAACATGTTACAAGATTAAAAATATTGAGTTACATTCTAGATCATATATGTAACATATGTCGGGGTTATAGGCTTTGAGGTTAACAACTTTTGTCAGGTTTACTACGCTGCCATCTAGTTGTTATATAAGGAGTCACGTCATAATACCTATTTGAATTGCATTAGCGACTGTGCTGCCATCTCGTGTTCGTTTACGGCGGACGGGTGGCGATCCTGGCGGTTGTTCTCTTCAAAATGCTGCCGATTTTGGAGTTATCTGTTACATATATGATCTAGGGTTACATCCGCCCTACCTTTGGTAGAAGTTATACCAGACATTTTTGCCTCTGATTCAGATTCTGACTGATATGTACATGTATTATCAGGCTGTACATGTGACTTGATGATAGATGGAAAGGAATTGTTTGTATAGGGTCTATATTTGAAGTCTGATTAGTCAAATATGTTACTACACCAGATGGCATTTCGGAAGGCGGTTAGCTTTTATATGCGCCGTAGCATTTCTGGTATGTGACATCTCAAGCTTGTACAGTAGAACCAATCAGAATCAGTCTATAACAAGCACTTCCTGAGTTAGTTTGTTCACGTGCGAGTGTTTCAATACATTGAATAAGTAAAACTCACAATTACTGTGTGTATGTAAGGTAAATAAATGGAAGAAGAGACTGTAATAAGACAAGTATTACGCAAGCATTCGCGGAAAATAGTGTTTAAGGTGTATAATTATTTTAAAAACGTTAACGAGCAGAACGCTGCCGGCCATCTTGATGCTGGCCGCAACGTTGCCAACATGCAAGAAACGACTGCAGAAGCATGTGGTGTGGGATTGAGAACCGTGCAAAGAATATTGTTATTGAAGGAAAGAGGGTTTGTTTGGGCTAAGGTCTTTATTGTCTTTTGATAATTTAAATTCTCTCCTGCGCTATTTGTATTGCACGTGCTCGTGAAGTACGATTTGGCAATGTTGTACGCTGCCTTGCTCTCTCTATCTGTCTCCCTCGACGCAAACGCTAGCATATAACCGCCCTCCGAATTGCCGTCGACTCTAGGCAGTGATGTATGTAATGGATTAGGAAAGGAATTGCCCACTCTGATTATGGAAATAAATATAAAAGTTGTAAGAAAATCATTTTGCCGTTTCATGTGTAATAAAAGGGGTAAAAAACTGATAGAAGCAGAAGTTGACAACAGTAGTGAATATATTGGGAAATTAATAGCAACAACGAAATGTATCGAAACACCAAGGATCAGTTTGCTGTATAAATAGCGTTGGCGATGTCTGGCGCAAACCTACAAAAGTTGAAGACAAAGGTATACTAATTTTAAACTAGACAGAAGAGCAGAAGTGGATATATGTTCTTTTACGTGTAAGTAGTAAAAATAATTTGAAGAAATCTATTATTATCTCTAGAATATGTGGAAATTTCAGGCTTATAATTTTGTAACAATAATATAAAAATGGTAAGAATTTGTAATTGTAACTACTAAAACAAAGCTGGTACTTTTTTTTGGTTCATGAATTCAATTGTAGTTGATGGTTTGTGTGTTCTTCATGAAAAATATCTTTCAGATGAAAAGGAAAATTGTATTAAAACAAAGACGTATATTTAAGATTCGGTAATTTCAAAGATAAAGTAAATATGCATTAAAGGAATGGTCATTCCAGTGGCTAGACAATCTACAAGAGTTTCATTGCCAATTAGAACACATTCTGAGCTGTTTCTTTGCGGGGCGAGATGCAGAAAGGGAAAGTGGGCTGTCCTGGGTACCGCATGTGCCTACTACCCTATGTTCAAAACATCGACCTTCTCAGGATTGCTTTCGTCAGCTATGGAGCAAGATCAGCCATGGACAAGCGAATTTATAGGCTGTCCCCTCACAAGACAAATTATGTCCTCATCAATTCCTGTAACTAAACACTGATACCAGTGGTAGACTACAGTCTCTGCTTGAGATTATCGACCTAATCGCGATTACGGTTATCACGTGTACACATCAATAAACTCTTTTCTCTATGGCAGTGTTTCTCAAACTTTTTCCACTGCGAAACCCCTTTTAATCTAAAGTATAACTGCGGAATCCTTGTAATATTTTGTTAGTAATTAATAATTAATAGACAAGTGAAAGCTAGTATCTCAATAATTGTTCAGTGGGACGAATGTATTTGCTTTTTAAGCCTGCAATCTGGTTTTATGGCGGAGAGTTGTAGTCTCATTTCTACTGTACTTCTGCATTTTGTCTTTTCGGTATTTTGTTTTAGTCAAGAGGGCTTAGATCTAAGCCCTCTTGGTTTTAGTGAACATACATGCAGAGAATCCAGTGATGAAAGTGATAAGTATTATGGGTATTTTCCGTTTTAGATGTTCATCAAACATATTGTCATTAGGCATATTATTGGAATATTATTATTATTATTATTATTATTATTATTATTATTATTATCATCATCATCATCATCATCATCATCATCATCATTATCGGTGGTTTCATGATATTATGGATTCATACTTTCGTAATATTTATATATTTTTATGGTAACCACTAACGGTAGTATAAAATAGAGTTGGGCAACACGATTCTTTTTCAGAAGTCGATTCCAACGATTCAATCACACATTACGAATCGATTCTAACGATTCGTTCACGATTCTTCTCAGTCTGCGATTCCAACTATTCTTTTGAATCGTCAACGAGTTCACGATTCTTCCCAGTCTGCGATTCCAACTATTCTTTTGAATCGTCGCAAGACACTTTCCTTTGCAAACCACGCGTAGAACAAAAACGTTCTACATCTCTCTCATAGATGGCATAAGAGGCGAGACATTGGATTGTCTCTTTCTCATTGGCTGGAACCATTCAGTATGGACTCCATTAGTCTACAAAATTACCCAAGATAATGTCTCTAAATTATAATTTATCAACTGAACCTTATTATGAAGTACATTTTTTGCATTACATCTCTATTTAACTATGCAAATTTCAGGTTTGTGTTCATTATCTTCCATACTTAACAAATGCAGTACATATTTTGATTTCACTCTCGCTCGGGAGCATTCGACACGGTTCGGAAATGTCCGTTGACAGGTTACATCAAACAACGAATAGAATCGTGGGTTACGATACCATGCCGATTCCTTCATATTCTTTTGAATGACGATTCGTTACGATTCGTTTGAACGACGATTCGTTACGATTCTTTTGAACGACGATTCGTTGATACCACGAATCGATTCTTACGATTCTTTATTATTAGTCGTTCGAATGAACGATTCGTT
Source organism: Periplaneta americana (assembly GCF_040183065.1). Taxonomy (NCBI): domain Eukaryota; kingdom Metazoa; phylum Arthropoda; class Insecta; order Blattodea; family Blattidae; genus Periplaneta; species Periplaneta americana. The sequence goes on from NC_091132.1 coordinate 165,444,521, forward strand.
CACGAATCGACCCAACTCTAGTATAAAATAGCCACCGGAGCAGCTCAGTTGGCTAAGGCGCTTGCCTATCGATCCAGGGTTGCGCTTGGGCACGGGTTCGATTCCCGCTAGGCTGATTACCTAGTTGGATTTCTTCCCGAGGTTTTCCCCAACCGTAAGGCAAATGTCATGTAATGTTTGGCGAATCCCTGACCTCATCTCGCCAAATACCATTTCGCTATCATCAATCCCATCGATGCAAAATAACGTAGTAGTTGATACAATGTTGTTAAATAACCAAGTAAAAAAACGTATGGAATGAAATTTAAAATCATACCGGGATCACGGAACCCCGGAACATACTTTGAGAAATACTGCTCTATGGTAATTCAGCAGTTGTCCAGACTGAACGAAGAGTGGCCTTGTGTGTACATACATTTTCGGAAATCGTCATCAGAGATAATAGCGATAGTGGTAACCACGATTAGAGTATCCAGTATTATAAAGAGTAAAAACCCCTGTACTGGCATAGGATAATGTTTTCAGCACATGTAATATGCTGCCGTGCCGCTCCGAGCAGACCTAAGAGGCGTGGTTATAAGCACTAGGGAGCTCTCGGTTCAGGACGTGAGACACGGGCAGTACATCTAACTTGATGATAGATGGAAAGCAATTGTTTGTATAGGGTCTACATTTGGAGTCTGATTAGTGAAATATGTTACTAGGCAGTGATGGATGTAATGGATTAGGAAAGGAATTTGCCACACTGCTTATGAAAATAAATATAGAAGTTGTAAGAAAATCATTTTCGGGTTCTTGTGTGATAAAAGGGTTAAAAAAAACTGATGGAAGCAGGATGTGGTGACAACAGTAGTGAAAATACTGGAGAATTAGTAGCAACAGCGAAATGTATCGAAATACAAAGGAGCAGTTGTGCTGTATAAATAGCGTTGGAGATGTCTGGCGCAAGACTACAAAAGTTCAAAACAAAGATACTAATTTTATACTAGACAGAAGAGTAGAAGTGAATATATGTTCTTTTACGTGTAAGTAGTAAAAATAATTTGAAGAAATCTATTATCTCTAGAATATGTGGAAATTTCAGGCTCTTGTGAGTTGGTTTTATCAGCTTATAATTTTATAAAAATAATATAAAAATGGTAAGAATTTGTAATTGTAACTACTAAAACAAAGCTGGTACTGTGGATTGGTTCATGAATTGAATTGCAGCTGATGGTTTGTGTGTTCTTCATGAGAAATATATCTTTGAGATGAAAAGCAAAATTGTATTAAAACAATAACGTATATTTAAAATTCGATCATTTCAAAGATAAAGTAAATATGCATTAAAGGAATGATCATTCCAGTGGCTAGACAATCTGCAAAAGTTCCGTTGCCTATTAGAACACATTCTAACAAAAACTCTGTGAAATATGAATAATAGAAAATCTTAACGATCCGTCAGATTGGGTTGGCATGTTCGTAAATGTAGACAAATGTGATAAATTGCTGTCATATTGATGCCTTACTGACACTCTGTAACTATAATTACTACTATTATATTCTAAAACAATGATGAGGAATAAAATACGAACATAACCAGCTGCTAGGTTAGTGTGGAGTTTGTTCTTCTTCTGTTAAGTCATTAACTTTTTCAAATCCTACAATATTTTCCCTTATTGTATTTTTTATTTTATTGGGTTATTTTACGACGCTGTATCAACATCTAGGTTATTTAGCGTCTGAATGAAATGAAGGTGATAATGCCGGTGAAATGAGTCCGGGGTCCAGCACCGAAAGTTGCTCGTATTGGGTTGAGGCAAAACCCCGGAAAAAACCTCAACCAGGTAACTTGCCCCGACCGAGATTCGAACTCGGGCCACTTGGTTTTGCGGCCAGACGCGCTGACCGTTACTCCACAGGTGTGGACCCCTTATTGTATTTACATTGCATAGCTAAATACCCAATACACAATATCATTTGCTTACATGTGCTTTCGTAAGATGTCTCATCCTCTATTATTGTAAAGTAGTGACTAGATTTTACACGGCTACAATTTTATGAAAATGAAGGAGGGTTGGGGACAAATTGTTGCAGATATCATTGCAAGTATGCATTGCAATATGTTGTATAACGACGTCTTCTAGAATTGGATACTTTAAAGTAGAAGGGTGCAAAGTGCCAAAATAAAACATTTGAGATAAGATAAAAAAACCTAGCTATAAGAGTAATTGTACACATATTTGTGTCATTTTTTTTTTACTGATAGAAAACAGCAATAGTACAGTGTTTACACAGTCTACTATATACAGTCGCGAAGCTCAATATGTAGTAAAAATGCAAACATGGGTAGTTGCCTACCACTAGGATCGCTACTATCGTCTCATCATCGCAGATCTCTCTCGTACCAGACGACAAAATATGTTACACTTTTGTTGTCGTGTTTTTTTGGAAAAATTAACACCTTCCTTCCATTATTGAAATATTAAATGCATAAAGTTAATTTATTATTTTAATGAAGTATATTAAATTCCACCATAAACTCGAAGATACCTGCAAGAAATAGGTTAATATTTTTTTTGTTTGTGCAAAACGAACTGAAATTTACTATAATCGCTTCACTCATTCAAGATTATAGCGATATTTAACTATGAAACCAATAAATATTAATTTGCATTTCCCTTTACAGCAATAATAATGGAAATATGAATTAATGGAATAACTTACGTGTACCGGTACTTGTAGTGTAGGCTTACGTAGTTGACAAAGTGGGATGAGGTTAAGCAATAATAATCACACCAGAATTGGAAATAAAACGTGATCAATAAATTTTATTGTAACAGACTTTTTCTACGTCTCTAGTAAAGTAACAAATAAAAATGACAACAAAATTAACAGCTATAATTAAAAACATATCCTTTGAAAAAAAAAGTAGGCCTAAGCAATAATAATCCCACCAGAATTGAAAATAAAACGTGATCAATAAATTTCATTAAAACAAACTTAATTTTTCTACGTCTCTAGTATAATATTATTGTTCCAATTATTGTATTTTAGCCATTAACATTTTCATTACAACCAATAACGAACATTTCACAAGCATCAATGTGAAATACGCAACGAGCTAGCACTCGATGGAAATACGACACAGTCCAAAGTCGACCATGGATAGTCTATTGTTTCTAGTTGCTAGCTGCTTGGAGCGCTTTATCACGAGATTTGCAAAAAATCACCTCAAGCTTCGCGACTGAATATAGTAGACTGTGGTGTTTACTCATTAATAATAGTGGTATGTACAAATATTATTTCTCCATATTTAATTACATAACACAGATTGTGAAAAGGGTTAAGTAATGGGTACAGTTGCAGTCGAATGGTGCAAAGTCCTATACCTATTTTTTCCTATTCTGGAGAAATTTTTACTCCCATATCTGCCTGTAGAACTGCCTATGCTCCTCATTTGGAAGATAGGATGTCATTGCTAGTAGATCCCCCTTCTTTTCTTCAGTAATTTGCCTATTTTATGCTTTAACTTGAAACAATGCTCACTGCACATCTTTCATGTTTTTTTTTTTTCATTTTTTAAGCACTTTAATGGTATGTACTCCTTCATTATCATGGGACTGTTTCACACAAACACTACCTGCTTTACTAACATCACACTGAATGCAACATGCCTTAAAAATATTAAAGTTCTTGATGGAGATTAGTTGATCGGCAACATCTTGCATATTAAGGAAATATGACTCTAGCATTGAAACGGTTTGAAATGGTTTTACAACTTTAGAGTCTTGTACGATTTTAAGCAGGTCACTAGGACTGAAGGCTTTTGTCACGTTCTGTCGTTTTTCAATCAAAGCGAAATCAGAATCACATTGCAAGAAACTGTGACCACTGGGAAGGAAACGTTGTTCTATGTGCTCAAATAAACCAATGGCAACTAAAAAGAGACACATGAAAACCATTACACGATTTTTGTTTTCAGCTGCACAGTTATCAGATTCTTCTTCTTTGTTATGTCCATGTTCATCAGTTTTAGTACACATGAGGCAGTCTCATTGGCACCTCCACTCGCGATGCTTTCAGCCCACATACATGTAAGACTGCATTGTATCACATGCACAAACTCCAAAGTTATAACGTGAAAGCTGACATCTGTAAAACATTTCGCTGTGTGTAAGTTTGGGCACAAACATGACCTGTTGAAGATCCATTGCATTCTATGATGCAGCTCAATAGGGCGCTTAACGTCTGAAACTGCATAGTGCTGGCAACGTAACATCTAAATATCTCGCTTAAGAAACACAATAATACATCATCCTCCTTGGCACATTGCACTTTTCTGTACAATAATTTCGTTTTCTATGATTTTGGCACTTTGCACCTTTCTACTTTAAAGCATCCAATTAACCTCACAAATAAATTATAAATTTGTTAACTTGTATTATACAATGCTGGGTAACTTTCGGTGCTGGACCCCGGACTCATTTCACCGGCATTATCACCTTCATTTCATCCAGACGCCAAATAACCTACATGTTGATACAGCGTCGTAAAATAACCCAATAAAAATTCTTAATTGCATTCTCTTCAACACTAGACAGTACTCAAGAATGTGTGTATATTAGTTACCCTGTAAGACGTTGTTATACGTTTCGGACAATATTTTTAAGAAAGCTATGAGCTTCCTATCGATATGGCGATAGTTTTTTTTTATAAAGCATTTAGTAGATCCATTTAATCTTGTAATCTGTAATACTCAGTTTCAATTCGTTGGGACGTGAAGGATGTTCATGTAGCCGAGTTATGACATATTACTCTTCGCTTACTTGCACTCATTCTTGAAATTGCCGATTAATAAACGTTCTTAAATTTTATATAAGCTAATTGTTAACTATTTTAACTTACTAGGTTGAGGGATAACCGAAGGAAAAGAATTAAACAAGTAAATGTCCAGAGCCTTCTTCAGTTACAAGCCGGAGCCATTCGTCGGCAACACTGTAATTAACTGTCAACCGGAAGTCTACTTTCCATAACACGTGTTTGTGCTAATGCCGATTTTCAATGTAAATTAATGTTACAATATAAGTGTGTGTCGATGGAATTATGTTTGCGGTCGTACCAAACAAGACAATAAATGAAAATATGGCTGCAGTCGTTAGCAATTTTTACGGTTATTATTAATGACAAAGTGATAGACAATTCTTCTAAATATTAAATATTGTAAAAACTACATTCTTATAGTCTTACTTGTGGTTTGTGGTGTATCAAAATTCTGGTCAAATTTTTGGGTCTCGCCTGCTATATCAATAAAGTTACGCCTTGATTTTCAAGTTCATTGTAAACAGCTGTTTTGTGATCTCATAAATGTTACAGTTTTGTTGAAGATTCTGAATGCCTGCTATACGTCAGAACTACCTATAATTTGTAGGTGCGTAAACTGAATTTGTTCGTTTTCAAGGTTTGTTTATTAATATTACTTCTTTTGCAATAAATTAGTTATAAACATGTTTCTTTTCACTTTAGTATTTACAAGATTTATAGTCACTGTGTTTACTCTAATTGGCACATTCTTAATAGATGATGTGTTTTGTTACGTATTATGTTTAAGGTATGTTTCTTAATTTTTACATATATGTTTATGCTTGGCCTAACTGTATTTACATCCTCATACTTCATTATAATATGTCAGAAGTTTCCTCTGTTTACATTTTTATTTTATTTGCATAATTTACATTCTTAGCTTGTTTTCTGGAGTTGTATTTATTTAAAATTATATTTTAAAAAGTTTATAACAAATAATTAAGGATAACGGTATTGTTATAGTGAGTGGCCAGGTGTAAGCTAAAACTGGCTTCCTGGACATCTGAAATATTTATAGAAAAACATGAGAGATAATCACATGAAATTAAAATTGTGTGATATCCCAGACCTTTACGTGAGATGCAAAACAACATCAAGTGGCAAAACATTGTCAATTTACTAGCCACATAATGGTTAATTGATTGGAATAGGGTATTGCGAAAGTACGTCGTTATTTGATTTATTTCTGATACAAGTAACATTTCTTTAAGTATTTATTTATTTTGTCTTGTACCATGAATAAAATACACGTATGCTTTTAATTTTGTTAAATTATAAGTGGCTGTACTTACACGGTATTCTGAAACTCAAATAAAATACCATTTCGGATTCCGTAATAAATTACGTACATCAATACACTGAATCTTGATCATATGCACTTAGTTTCGTATCACTTAATGTCGAAAATGTACATGTGAGAACGAAATCAAAGCACTAAAACGTCAAAGGTCATGCCTTTATTTCGCCTCCATCCGCCTCCACTCAGCGTTGCCAAACCTACCCATGCTCCGGCTTGTAACTGAAGAAGGCTCTGAAGTCTCCCAACCAGTAAATAGATGAAACCAGTCCCACTCATTTACGGTCAGACATGCTAACTGTTACATCACTGAGGCGGATGAATTTGCTGAAATTCTATATTCTGACAACATCTAATACTGTTTCATTGAATGGATAGAAATTTTAATCTTGCCGTGTATTTAATAACCCAGTCTGCCAGGCAAAATTATAACTTACGCTATGACTAAAGCTACAGAGCATAGAGATTCCTTTCTCTTTCAGGATAATGATAATAATTAATATTTCTTTCTTTCCAATATTGTGAACGATTTGGAAATGTCAGCTTTGTTTTCCTGATAGTTTCAGTGCGAGGTTTTGAGGTAAGGGTTTCTCTGTAAAATTACAGATAATACCAATATAGATTTTGTCATGATAATGCTTACTATTAAGTGCAGGGTTGCCAGATGTCCCCATATGACGGGACATATCCCGATTTTCATATAAAATTCCCGAGTTCTGCTTCGATTCTGTGTGGGACGCAAGAAGTCCCTCCTTTAAAAAATTAACGTCACTTGTATAATTGTATCGTTACCTAGTAACTATTTTGTCCTAGGCATGAATAATTACATCAAATTGAAATTAATTTTCTTAACAATTTAGGTTTTCATATTGGAAAAAACGAATATTTTGGCAAGTGTAAGGTTTGTAACAGCTAATTCAGTGGTGAATATGATATTTCTAAACCTTTAAAAAAAGAGACGTTCATCCCAAATGCAGGCCAAAGAGAATGGAAAAAAGCTTGTTGAAAGCGTTGAAGTCCAGTAATATATATGGAGGAAGCTCTGAAAATGTATACCGCACGGTACTGTATGTTAAATTATGGGTTTCGAGGAGTAATATGGTACCGGTAAGTCACAAAATAAATATGAATTCAGGTTTCAATAAATTTTATGTTAGGGCCTAATGTTATCAATTAATAAACATTGAAATTTAAATACAGTATTTTGTCACATCTGGTGCCATCTTTTGGAATTTGTGCTTTAGAATTAATAATAACCAGCTGGGGAAATCTATGAGTCTAGCCAGAGCCTTAACTAAAGAAGGTTCTGGTCTACTCGTTGCTGTGATCATAGCCTCGTCATCAGTGTTGCCAACACATAAATTGTATTCCCGTCAGTATAACACCTAGAAATCCGTCAGAATCCGTCAAAATTAAAAATATAACACCCAATAAATAAATAAATGAATAAATAAATATATAAAGCAAATTTTAACACAACTTACTTACAAATCCTGATTAAAATAGGCTAATAATTCGTCAACATCTTACTTGATTACGAGGAAATCTGAAACGGGATTTTAAACATAGTACGGAACAGGCAGGGCTGTTCAAATAAAAAGCAAAATCTTCCAAAAATTAAACAATTAAAAATGACAACAGCTAAAAATGTCAAAAGACGATGTAAATCGTAATTTCCGCCAGAAAATCCGTCACCCGTCAAAGCCATTTTTTTCCCGTCCGCTACATTGAAATTCCGTCAATTTTGACGGAATTTCCGTCCAGTTGGCAACACTGCTCGTCATGTTAGAGCCCTCCCTTTCACGGCCCTTTTGATACCTGCGCTTGGCCGTTGTTTTGGGGCGTTTATCTTTGTCTCGATTGCTGAAGTGTTACTTTCTTGAGAAGGTGTGTTGCAACTTCTTACATTTAGTAATACAATAGAGATATGAGATCGAGATATGCAATTTCGGGATAATTCAGTATACAGATTCCTCACTGACACTTATACTCTAAAATACTAAAAAGAGCAGATTACTCTGCGTTTGTCGAATCCGCAGCATCGTGCTTACGAAAGGCACTTTTAAGTGCCAATAATTTATTGTGCATAGCACTTCCATTTTGTGAATAATTGGTAATTTCATAGAAGACGGGCACTTGGTTGAATATAGTAAGTATCACCAACTTCTTTATTTCAGAGTTAAATGTTAGTGATCTTTTAGTAACTTTTACATGTTCTAGGTTTTTTATACTAGGTGTCGCCGTGATTTTCTTTTAATTTTATTGGTAATAGTCATTTGTTCTAGAATTTTCGTTAATTTTGAGTGGATAATGACGTTATCAATTGTTCTTGCTTGTTTCATGTAAGTGGTGTTATGTTTTGTCTGATAGCTAAAGCTATTGAAAGTTTCTCATTTTATGATTTTTGTGATTTTCTTTCGATTTGATTGGTTACAATTGTCATTTATTCTAGAATTTTCATTAATTTTGAATGGATAATGACGTCAGTTGTTCTTGGTTATTTGACGTGAGTGGTGTTACATTGTAGATTTGTCTGCATTTGTCGAATGCGCATCATCATGCTTACGAAAAGGGACTTTTCTGTGCCAATAATTTATTTTGTGTGCACAAAGTTGGAATTTTGAAGTAAGAGGGAAAGGAAGGAATCCGTGTTCTGAAATTTATCTATTATATTTTGTGTTGATTTTGGTTTAGTTCTTTCGGTGGTGAATAAGGATTGTGTTGAATGTTGAGGAGAAAACTGTTTTTCTGTGGTTTAAAGGAATTGTTTACTGAATTTTCTGTAGAAATTAAGGTGTAATAAGTGTTCGAAGAGAATTTCATTTAGTGTAAACAAGTGGTTTATTTATGCAAAGTTGACTGTACGACAAAGTGTTGGTTATTTCTTTGCTATCTGCATGGTTTGGTTAGATTGCTTTAAAGCCTGTGTCATTTATACTGGAAGTGAAGAGGTTGTCGTTGAAGACGTCGATGAGAATAGAATTTTATTTGATAAGGTGATACATTATTATGTTTTGTTTTGTGTTTTAGTGATTTTTGGGGGTAAAGTGCGAACGAAAACTGCCAGAAAAGTACTACCAACTATGAAGTTTGAATGCCACGAAACGCCAAAAAAATCAAAGGAAAAAAATGAAATATATTTTCATTTTTTTTTCAGGGCTTGTTCTTCTTTAAAAATTTTAATACATATTTGATTTTTTATCTTTGATTTTGCGATGTTTGGTGAGATTTGGACTTCATAGTTGGCAGAACGTTTTTGGTAGTTTTCGTCAACCATGTTGGATTTTGCCCGTCTTCTAGGAAATTACTTAATAATTTTGTCGCTGAACGACCGCGCTCTTGTACGAATACAGCATTAATATTTTTCATTAGATTCGCATTGCTGGCAAGACGTGTGGTATAAAAAGGGTGATCATGTTAAGGGCGGGTGAGTTAATGTCTAAAGCATTGAGGAAGGTCTCTAGAACACAGGTAAAAAACTAAAACTTGCGTCGTAATTTTGCAAGAAATCAAGATCAACTGTACAGATAAGTTTGTAAAGTATTCATTCGAGCAAAATACTTCCCTATTTTTGTGGGTATAGAGTTGGTTCTATATGCAAAAATAAGGAACGCCTTAAATATCCAAACTTAACTTGTCACAGATGCCCATAATCTTTTCGCTGTAAGAAAAATCCTAATATAAACAATAGCACGTGACTGAAGTGAAGCTTCATTGGCCGCTGTTTGGCGCCATGGATTCTCAGTAAGTGTTCCCGCCTACTGTTGTACATTCTGTTTCATGTTAAACATTTCCCGTTACTCGTCAAGTAGGCCTAATCTCATTACTATGCATTCGTTTGCTTAGGAAACATTTACTTTATAATTACTGTAATTAAAACTCACATAACTTATTATATACATTTAAGACTACTTGTTTTTCTCCGCTTTTGAGAGGGTTTAATAACCAAACACACCGAGGATGCAGAAGCCATACTTCAGTATCACGTGCTTTTTCAATTATCATTTATTTTTTATTTTATGTTTCAAGATATTGGTTACAATGTGAGTTTATAAAGTAATATTTTAATATTATATTATATATTATACATATTATATTTATATTATATTATATATTGTATTGTATTGTATTATATTATATCATATCGTATCATATATCATATATCATATCATATCATATATCATATCATATCATATCATATCATATCATATCATATCATATCATATATCATATCATATCATATCATATCATATCATATGTCATATCATATGTCATATCATATCATATCATATCATATCATATGTCATATCATATATCATATCATATCATATCATATCATATCATATCATATCATATCATATCATATCATATCATATCATATCATATACTTTATGAAAATAATATAGCCTATAAACCTTTTGTATTTCATATTTCAATAGTGAAAGGAAGGTGTTAATTTTTCAAAAGAACACGATATCGAAAGAACAATACATTTTATCGTCTGCTAGGGAAAGGGTCTGTGATGAGGCGATAGTAGCGATCCTGGTGGTTAGCAACTATCTATGGATGCATATTTTAACTGTCTATGTATGCATATTTAGTAAGTATTGAGCTTCGTCACTGTATATACTAGACTGTGATTATACGTTTTCCGAACAGCTCACGTTCTGCAAATGAATGTCAATTTCTTAATTCTTTCAGTTACGATGAACGTGATCAAGGCGGAACTCGAAGTCGACCCTCTGGCTCTAGAAACAAGTGACGACTCCGATGAGAAGGAGAAAAAATGTGTATTAAAGGTATATTACAAGCTATTGTATCTGTTTTGTTCTTGCGACATTTGTCATTTAGCTACCTTATGACAGAAGGTATACACCTATCAAATTATAGTTAACAGAGTTAGCCAGACTGAAAAAAAAAATGGCCTGGAGATCCTATTCTCTTTTGTCATCATATCGCATAGTTTTCTGTATGTTTCACGTATATATAAGCAATTGAGAGTTGATCAAATCGTGTAATTTAACGTACAGTTTACAGTTAGATTTATTGTATGTTTATTTTATAAACCATACATACTTTCTAATTTTTCACATGTCCAATGCAATATGTTAGTAATAAACTAGGTCATCTTTTAAGTAAAAGTTCACAATTACAAGTACATATGTAGAATGCATAAGGTGCAGCAGATGTGGCGTGAACTTCAAGTTGAGACTGTTTATATATATTATTTTAATGTACCGAAGTACATATGATATTTCCATGCAGATATTCTGCGTCATCATGCAATGAAAGAGTAATGGAACAGAGAAAAATTCTCTCCGGCGCCGGGATTTGAACCCAGGTTTTCAGCTGTACGTGCTGATGCTTTATCCACTAAGGTCCACACCTGTGGAGTAACGGTCAGCGCGTCTGGCTGCGAAACCAGGTGGCCTGGGTTCGAATCCCGGTCGGGGCAAGTTACCTGGTTGAGGTTTTTTCCGGGGTTTTCCCTCAACCCAACAGAATTGTCTCAGATTAAGTTCCAACTCTTGGGTTTCCTCTAGTGGCCGCCCACTGCACTACGTCATAGATGTCTATGAACGTAGGACTGAAGTCCACACATGTTCTGAGGTGCACTCGTTATGAGTGACTAAGTTGGCTGGGATCCAACGGAATAAGCGCCGTCTTATATCACGAAGTGATTTACGCATATCATATATATTATTTTAATGTACCGAAGTATATATGATATTTCCATGCAGATATTCTGCGTCATCTTACAATGAAAGAGTAATGGAACAGAGAAAAATTCTCTCCGGCGCCTGGATTTGAACCTGGGTTTTCAGCTCTATGTGCTGATGCTTTATCCACTAAGCCCCACCGGATACCCACCCCGGCATCGGACAGAATCATCTCAGATTAAAATGTTAATATCAATGTAAAGAATTAATTTCTTATATTGCAATTTTTTTTGCATTTTTCGACATTTTGAACTAATTAGTAATTTTTTTTTTTCGGCATTTTTTGGTCATTTTTAATACTCTGAAGAACTTCTAGATCATTTGAAATGCATTTTACTTTTCTTCTTTACCGATAGGTCTGTTAAATCTTTTTCTAACCAAATAGGTCAGTAGTGATTACCTAGTGAATAAGTTAATAACAGTGAAGTTTGAGTTTTATAGTTTGGAACAGACTGTAGAGTCCATCTCTCATTCCACTGAGGGCTTCACCTCACACAATAGCTTAGTTTAAGAGACGGCTTTGAATGCTGCTGTTCTTTTGTCGGTACGAGGGTGTCCTTAGAATTTGTTTGGAAGGGGGGAAACTTTCACCATGTCCTGGACAGGACATGGTTCGGAAGGGATGTCTACTGTAGTACACAGTATTTTTAACACAAAGATTGTAAGAATGCACGCTGCACCCAAAATTTGTTTTGTCTTTCACACTCCCCCATCTGTAAGATCTGATAACAAAAGTGAACAACGAAAAGAGGAAGAGACGGAGAATGAAGGCGGTGACATGGACCATCACCGATTGAAACACATTGTAAACTCACATTAAAATCTATTTTTTTCCCTTAAAACTTGCATTTTTTTTTTGCATGCCTTTTCCTTTACTTAACCAAATTCCAGGAAGTTGCCTTCTCTCTCCGAGATTTGCAGGGCAGTCATTGAAACAAGGTGACTGATTTTTAAGATGTTGTTGTACGAGTACTTTGAATAATATTTAAATGTTATCTTCTTTTAATTTGATGCCATTTTTCCACTAGTTTAAGGGCATTTTAATGATCATTTTAAGTAGATTTTTAGGTCATCAACATCCACTCCCTACGCTTCCACCGTGTATAGTCCATACTACGGAAGGTCCATATGATAAAACGTCCATAAAGTCCAAATGTCCATATTGTCAAAATGTCCATACATTGAAAATGTCCATGTACTAAATGTCCATACGACAGAAAGACAATATGATAAAACGTCAGTTAGGTCAAAATGTCCATAGTGTCACACGTCCATAATGTCCAAGTTCAAAGGAAAATTCTGCTTGAATAGAACATAATAAGGGCGCGCTTCTGAAAAGGGTAGCAGCATTTCCCCTAAGGTTAGAGCTCAGTTTAGGTGTGTGTGTATTAATAGAAAATTAGTGGCTAGAAAATAGTGAGAATAGGACGCATGTTTATATGACATTTTTTTCGATTAATACACACATACCTTAACTGAGCTCTAACCTTAGGGGAAATGCCGCTGCCCCTGTTCGGAAGCGCACCCCATAATAAATTTTATTCCATAACTCGTACAAATAAGTTATTAATCTTCGGGAACCGGAGCCCCACTTTTAAGATGGTAACTAATACTTTTAAGATTTAAGAGAATTTCTCCCTTTTCTTTGTACCTGTTGTAGTTTCTCACAATCTGGAGAATTTGTCTCTGTTTCGTCAAATACGTTTCATTCCCGTCTCTTTAATTTGTGTATGCCTCACTCTTGCTTGCAATATTTGTGTCCAAATTCCATTTTCTTCGCGCTTTAGTCACTGTATAAATCGCCAAGTGGATGGATGTACAGCCATCATGCGTTGAAGAAGATTGTTCCAGTCTTCTACCGCGTTGTTTGTGTGCTGCATGCCTTTCAGCTTGGGAGGTTCATGTTCCTGTATCGCCAATATATTTTTGTCCTATCTCTATTAAAGTCATGATGTTGGTATAGGTATGCACGAAGAGAAAGAAGTGGCTTACCCTTCTATGATGGCACTAACTGAGGATTTCGTTCCGTCTTTAAGAAATTCAGTTCTGATTAGTTCTGCATTTGAAAATTTATACATAGGTTACTTTAACTACCATAAACAATGGATATAGTGTACATTATAGAGCTATGGACATTATGACTCTGGACATCAGAGTGAAGTGGACATTATACAACTATGGACATTTTGACCCTGGACATCAGAGTGAAGTGGACATTATACTACTATGGACATTTTGACTCGGACATCAGAGTGAAGTGGACATTATACTACTATGGACATTTTGACTCTGGACATCAGAGTGAAGTGGACATTACACTACTATGGACATTATGACTCTGGACATCAAAGAGAAGTGGACATTATACTACTATGGACATTTTGACTCTGGACATCAGAGTGAAGTGGACATTATACTACTATGGACATTTTGACTCTGGACATCAGTGTGAAGTGGACATTATACTACTATGGACATTTTGACTCTGGACATCAGAGTGAAGTGGACATTATACTACTATGGACATTTTGACTCTGGACATCAGAGTGAAGTGGACATTATACTACTATGGACATTTTGACTCTGGACATCATTGTGAAGTGGACATTATACTACTATGGACATTTTGACTCTGGATATCAGAGTGAAGTGGACATTATACTACTATGGACATTATGACTCTGGACATCAGAGTGAAGTGGACATTATACAACTATGGACATTTTGACCCTGGACATCAGAGTGAAGTGGACATTATACTACTATGGACATTTTGACTCTGGACATCAGAGTGAAGTGGACATTATACTACTATGGACATTTTGACTCTGGACATCAGAGTGAAGTGGACATTATACTACTATGGACATTATGACTCTGGACATCAAAGAGAAGTGGACATTATACTACTATGGACATTTTGACTCTGGACATCAGAGTGAAGTGGACATTATACTACTATGGACATTTTGACTCTGGACATCAGTGTGAAGTGGACATTATACTACTAAGGACATTTTGACTCTGGACATCAGAGTGAAGTGGACATTATACTACTATGGACATTTTGACTCTGGACATCAGAGTGAAGTGGACATTATACTACTATGGACATTTTGACTCTGGACATCAGTGTGAAGTGGACATTATACTACTATGGACATTTTGACTCTGGATATCAGAGTGAAGTGGACATTATACTACTATGGACATTTTGACTCTAGACATCAGAGTGAAGTGGACATTATACTACTATGGACATTTTGACTCTGGACATCAGAGTGAAGTGGACATTATACTACTATGGACATTATGACTGGACATCAAAGAGAAGTGGACATTATACTACTATGGACATTTTGACTCTGGACATCAGTGTGAAGTGGACATTATACTACTATGGACATTTTGACTCTGGACATCAGAGTGAAGTGGACATTATACTACTATGGACATTTTGACTCTGGACATCAGAGTGATGTGGACATTATACTACTATGGACATTTTGACTCTGGACATCAGTGTGAAGTGGACATTATACTACTATGGACATTTTGACTCTAGACATCAGAGTGAAGTGGACATTATACTACTATGGACATTTTGACTCTGGACATCAGAGTGAAGTGGACATTATACTACTATGGACATTATGACTGGACATCAAAGAGAAGTGGACATTATACTACTATGGACATTTTGACTCTGGACATCAGTGTGAAGTGGACATTATACTACTATGGACATTTTGACTCTGGATATCAGAGTGAAGTGGACATTATACTACTATGGACATTTTGACTCTGGACATCAGTGTGAAGTGGACATTATACTACTATGGACATTTTGACTCTGGACATCAGAGTGATGTGGACATTATACTACTATGGACATTTTGACTCTGGACATCAGTGTGAAGTGGACATTATACTACTATGGACATTTTGACTCTAGACATCAGAGTGAAGTGGACATTATACTACTATGGACATTTTGACTCTGGACATCAGAGTGAAGTGGACATTATACTACTATGGACATTATGACTGGACATCAAAGAGAAGTGGACATTATACTACTATGGACATTTTGACTCTGGACATCAGAGTGAAGTGGGCATTATACTACTATGGACATTTTGACTCTGGACATCAGAGTGAAGTGGACATTATACTACTATGGACATTTTGACTCTGGACATCAGAGTGAAGTGGACATTATACTACTATGGACATTTTGACTCTGGACATCAGAGTGAAGTGGACATTATACTACTATGGACATTTTGACCCTGGACATCAGAGTGAAGTGGACATTATACTACTATGGACATTTTGACTCTGGACATCAGAGTGAAGTGGACATTATACTACTATGGACATTTTGACTCTGGACATCAGAGTGAAGTGGACATTATACTACTATGGACATTTTGACCCTGGACATCAGAGTGAAGTGGACATTATACTACTATGGACATTTTGACTCTGGACATCAGAGTGAAGTGGACATTATACTACTATGGACATTTTGACTCTGGACATCAGAGAGAAGTGGACATTATACTACTATGGACATTTTGACTCTGGACATCAGAGTGAAGTGGACATTATACTACTATGGATATTTTGACTCTGGACATCAGAGTGAAGTGGACATTATACTACTATGGACATTTTGACTCTGGACATCAGTGTGAAGTGGACATTATACTACTATGGACATTTTGACTCTGGACATCAGTGTGAAGTGGACATTATACTACTATGGACATTTTGACTCTGGACATCAGAGTGAAGAGGACATTATAGAACTATGGACATTTTGACTCTGGACGATTTAACATGGACATTATTCCATGGACATTTTGACATATGGACATTATAATCCTGGACTTAATGTCTGGTAACTGCCCCCTACTTATGAGTAACGACTCTGTCCCCATAAATCCACCTGATAGAAATTAGCTTGAAATTGACATACGAAACAGAAAAGATAACGTTAGAGACTGAAGAATATAAGGGTGTGTGTATGAGCATGCTCATTCTCTCACTGAAGTTCTGGTGTTAGAATATGTTACGCTGTTATTCCTTCGTGCTGACCCAGCGAGAGAGCTTGGTTGAATGTGACAGTAATGATCTGCTATTCTCTCTCAGTTTGTAGTAGAATTTTCCTGCTTTCTGTACATTCTGTAAGATTATAGTCCTGTTGTTTTTGCAGTTAAAAGAATGTATTCATTCTGCATCTTGTACCTATATATGTATGTATGGGGTTGGGGACAACTGGCCACAGAGGTAACTCGCAGCATAATTGAAACTCGTATCAAAGACAATTAGCCACACATTAAAATTCAAGGCAATACTCAAATTCGCAACAATTCATAATACATTTCTATGGTAACACAAGACAAATCCAGAAGCTGTAAACTAATTCGCAACTATGGCGGAAGAAATTCGCTTCACAAAATCAGAAAGAGGCTCTGACAAATTAATATATCTTGGCTACATGTAGCCTACACGAGACTAAGAGAAAATAAGAATGGAGTTGTTTGGCGCTGTGACATGCGTGGCGGGTGTAATGCAACAGTCACGTTATCAGAAGATGGCAGCAGTGTCGTCAAAGAACCGTCTGAACACAAGAATCATTCTGCAGACTGGGGAAGGCTTAAGGCAAAGGAATGTGTAGAGAATGTGAAGGCAAGGGCGGGGACTTCCCGAGAACCAATGTCTGTCATTGTTCAAAATGAGTTACAGCGTATTGCAAGCGAGCCAATGTGAATCTACCGAAGAAACTATCTATTAAAAAAAGTGTGTGCCTTGACAGGAAGCTGCACCTACCACCTGAACCAAGGAATATTGACCAACTGAACGTTATAGCCGACAGATACACTAAGACCGTACAAGGAGAAAGGTGGTTGTTGTATTTCGAACCAGAGGACAACATGAAAGTTATCATACATTGCCACTAATTCACATTTAAATAAATTGTTATGGTCCCATTTTTCGATAATGGACGGTGTGGCAAATTGTCTATTTGTGGCAAATTGTCTATCTCTGGCAAATTGTCTATCTGTGGCGAATTGTCCCTATTACCAATTTTCTGTGGCCAATTGTCCCAGTTACCAATTTTCTGTGGCCAATTGTCCAGAACCGGTATGTATGTATACCGGCATACAGTTTTGTGTGTGTATGTATGTATGTGTACTATGTGTGTAAAAAGCTTTTCACAATCATTGTATACAGCTGTTAAGATCCTGGACTCCCTGTAATCCGCATTGCTTTTTATAATTTCTCTCCTGTGCGTGACATAATAGCCAAGCACTGATCTGGAGAACAGTTAAAATCAAGTTAAAAGTGGGTACCTAATAAAAATTACTCATTTATGATACCTCTTTCCTCCCCAGAGTGTGCAAAAATCCACTCAGATAAAGATTGAAGGCGAAGACAACATCTATGATCTCGCATCAGAGATGAAATATGAGTCTCAGGTGAGTGGAGCTTATTGGTTATAGTCCGGGTCAGCTTACTTCATACCCTAATGCACCATTCTCGATCATTTAGCCAGTTTATCAGCAATCACGGAAACATGGTTAATTCTTGACATTGATCAAGTTACAGGTGCGGTGCACCGATATTTTCCCTCGATCAACTCAGTCAGCTGACGGTACGCTCGCTTGAGGAGAATCATCTGAGCGCTAGGTTACCGCGTATAAAACAGCGAACGAACGCACTCTGTCAATTATTGCTTCGTTTTTGTTTGTCGGACTGTTTCAAACATCCTCGCAGTTTTCAAATAACAAGTTTCAATAATCATGGAAGAAAAAAAGAAAAGAGCACCGAACTTCTCACACTTCGAATTGGGAATTCTTTTAGAACTCGTCAGCAATTCTGCATCCATATTAGAGAATAAAAGTACTGACGGAAGTTCTCTAAGAGAAAAGCTGGCTCCCTGGTTGGATTTAACCTCACAGTTCAACATGAGTTATACATAATTCCACATAATTTGTAACGTAATTTATAGAGTGATTATTTCATATTATTGATAATAATTGGGAAATTTTCAGTATACGGATACCTCACTGACCATTATCTCGATATATGCTACTAAAAAGAGCAGATTTGTATGTGTTTGTCGAATGCTCATCATCTTGCTTACGGAAAGACATCTCAGTGCCAATAATTTAGTTGGGAAAATTTCAGTATACGGATACCTCGCTAACCATTATTTTAAAATTAAAAAAAAAAGAAACAATTCGTCTTTATATGTTGAATACGCATCATTATGCATACGAAAAGGAAGTTTTTAGTGGCAATTTATTTTGTGTGCAGAAGGTTGGAATTTTTGAGTAAGAGGGAAAGGAAAGTATCCTTGTTCTGAAATTTATCCATTTATTTTGTGTTCACAAGGTTGGAATTTTGGAGTAAGAGAGAAGTGAAGGTATCCGTGTAATTTCTCTTAATTCAAGCATAAATAGCCTAATTGTTCAAAAAGTCATGTAGGTCCTAATAGTTTCAAACGGCAAATCTATAGCTAATAAGTGATAATCTCGTATTCTACAAAATGATCATTTAGTTTTACTGTATTATTACCGGCATAGAATAGCTACTTTATTATTATGTTAACAAAATTGGACAGTTAGGCCTAAATAATATTTTGTGCTCAAGTATAGTCCCGATCCTCCAAAGCAGAAACACATAAAAAAACATTTTTATTATTCATCTACAAACTTACTCTTTCTACAATAACACAAATTCTGTTGTTTCCGCAGTGATTTGCGTGTTCAAGATACATAATTTCATCTTCAATTCCATCAAGTACGTCAGATCATGCCGCCATTTTGGTATTCTCGCCTTGACCATGTTCAATTCAAGATAATCGGTCCCACACCCGTGATCAAATTTGATCATTATCATCTCGCTTGTTTAACTTATTATTGAGATTGATACTCCGCAAATTGGGGTTGAAGATGGTCAAGTGTCGACTTAACCTTGATCAAATTTTAATCGAGAATGGTGCACACGGGCATAAGGGTGAAAGCTAACCATTTTTCCCCCAATACTACATATGCTACTGGATTGTGGTGATTTTCTAGTTTGCAGGTTGAATTCCCTTTTGCAAACTTCGTTTCGAATTCCAAACATGATGTAGAATATAAATCAGATTTTGTTGCACATAGTACAGTATGCAAATTGTTTTCAGATGGAACACCTGGTCTATTATTTCTACTTTAAGTTCTCGATTCTATTCTGTCTTAAATTTTCTTCTCTAATTTGTTGCCTGATTTGAGGGAGTTAGCCAATGACTGTCGGCTCTTACACATGAAGTCAACTTTAAAATAGCTAAATAAATGTATTCACGATGTCTTTATGTTTTGTAGGAAGGGAATTTATCGCATCTGGAAGTGACGGACATGAAGGCAGAATGTGGGGACAATAATTATGTTATAAAAACAGAGATAAAAGTTGAAAACACCACTCCAGTGCCTACTAGCTTTCCTGTGGTGAAATCTGAAGTTGATGTAAGTGGTTCTTTATCATTTTATATATTTATAGCAGCAGTGCATTTTACTTATATCGGATCTATTAAGGGGTTACAGGAGTAAAATTTTTAGGAAATATTCACCATTTTTTTCCTCCATTACTGTATCTTGTATAATAATGAAAATTGGTAAATATAAAATACTGTCTTTCTACTATATGAAATAAATATCTTTACGATTTTTTTTTTTTTTTTCAAAATTGTGACAGGTCACTGTGCAGTGATGAAGCCTTTCCCTCATAACTCATAAACTTGTTAACTTTTTCATGATCTCGTTTATTCTATTGTTGAAACGCATGTTTACAACATCATTCTCTTTGAAATACATTTCTTAATAAATAATATTTTCTTTTATTTTGTATTAGAAGGAAATAATGATATTTGATCATTTTTTAAAAAGAATGTATTTTTTATCAGACAATCTATCAAAGATAGAGAAATGATTTAGCATAATATTGTAGATATGACATGCATCAATACAAGCAAAAAATTTTATCATAGAATGTTGGATAATTTTTAGTTACGAGGGAAATGCTTCATCACTGCACAGAGAATTTTGAAAAAAAAATATATGTGTGTGTGTGTGTGTAAATTTTTTTTTTAATCGTAAAAAATATTTTTTCATATACAGAATGAGAGTGTTTTACACATACTAATTTTCATTATTGTAAAAGATACAATAATGGAGGAAAAAAATGTTGAATATTTCCAAAAATTTATTGCTATAAGGTGTACCTAACACCTTAACAGTCTTGAATATGTTTAACTGTTGTCTCTCTTTTCAGTATTCTCTAAACTTACACTCCTTTAATTTTTAGATATGAAGTGCAATAATAATAATAATAATAATAATAATAATAATTATTATTATTATTATTATTATTATTATTATTATTATTATTATTATTCTCAGACAGACGCATCTGGTAGTTAAGAGAATTATCTCGAATGCCTGGAGGAAATTCTTGTGCCTAGAACAGATTTTAAATTTAACTTCACAAAATTTGTGTTTTGTTGTTATTGGTCCCACAATTACATTTCTAGCCATTGAAGGACATGGTCAAACTGATTTTTTTCAAAAGTCACGAAAAATTTTTAAGTCGTCCAGATTTGTTAACCCTTTCCACTCAAAATATTTTTAGCCTTTCCTTCTTATACACTTGTATTTATTTATGTGCAAAATCTAACATAACACAACACTTTTTGAATGCTGTAACAGAAATAAAAATCATACAAATAAAATCATACAAATGACACTTTCACATTATTTATCACATTTTTCACTGTTTTCTTTACAGGAAGTGTTCTGATTAGTTTTACTTCTTGATGGTGTGATACTTTTCGAAACATTCACCTGGTTGCAGTCCTGGTTTTCTTGTCCAAGTCTTGCAAAATCTAACATAACAGAAGACTTTTTGAATGCTGTAACAGAAATAAAAACATATAAAAGACACTTTCACATTATTTATCACATTTTTCACTGTTTTCTCTACAGGAAATGTTCTGATTATTTTTACTTCTTGACGGTGTGATACTTTTCGAAACATTCACCCGGTTGCAGTCCTGGTTTTCTTGTGCAAGTCTTGCAAAATCTAACATAACACAACATTTTTTGAATGCTGTAACAGAAATAAAAATCATACAAATAAAATCATACAAAAGACATATTCACATTATTTATCACATTTTTCACTGTTTTCTCTATAGGAAGTGTTCTGATTATTTTTACTTCTTCACGGTGTGATACTGTTCGAAACATTCACCCGGTTGCAGTCCTGGTTTTCTTGTGCAAGTCTTGCAAATTCTAACATAACACAACACTTTTTGAATGCTGTAACAGAAATAAAAATCATACAAAAGACACATTCACATTATTTATCACATTTTTCACTGTTTTCTCTACAGGAAGTGTTCTGATTATTTATACTTCTTGACGGTACTTTTCGAAACATTCAACTGGATGCAGTCCTGGTTTTCCTGTGCAAGTCTTGGAAATTCTAACATAACACAACACTTTTTGAATGCTGTTACAGAAATAAAAATCATACAAAAAACACTTTCACATTATTTATCACATTTTTCACTGTTTTCTCTCCAGGAAGTGTTGTGATTATTTATACCTCTTGACGGTGTGATACTTTTCGAAACATTCACCCGGATGCAGTCCTGGTTTTCTTGTGCAAGTCTTGCAGTAGAAGACAGTTTCTCTTCTTCCACCTTCTACCTTCTTGTTGCTACTTACAGCACAGTCCTTGCTGTTACTCTTCTCATTTGCATATATGAAGTGTGGTTTCCTATTCAGTCTTTCTTCTTGTTCAGACGTGGATGGTCTTCCTCTCTTCCTCCCCTCTCTGTTTCGGACATCACCAACCAAGGATCTGATGCGTTGCAGCTTGTATTTTTTGTGTGTGAACTTGGGTTTCTGATTTGCTACAGCATTCAAGTTGTATAGTATGAGCTGTTCACTTCCGCCACCTCCAGCAACCAGAAGAACATCTTACGCCACCACTTCTTTGATTTTCGGATGAAACTGTAGGATGATATGTACTGGTCAGATACATCGGCCCCTCCCACGTGATTGTTGTAGTCACATATGACTGCAGGCTTTTCTATCTGCTTTTCTACGTTATTTTTTGCTTTCCTTTTCAATTGCTGGGTACTATTGTTATGCCACGTACTCAGCATCACAACATTTCGCTTGTCTTCCCATGCGAGAGCAAGCATTTTATCGTCTTTCCTGTATGCTGCTATTTCCTCTTTCTTTAGTTTCAGTTTCTTTTTAGAAAGTGCATCAGGCAAACCTTTCCTATTTGCTGAATAGTACCTGTGAGATGGTACCCCATATTCCATAACTCTACCGCAAGATCACATCCTGTATAAAATCTATCAACGTAGCGATGGTAACCTCTAGCATTTGCAGTAGCATTTACTAGTTTGTCACACAAATGCAAAACTATTCTAGCCGTAAATGGCTTTTGGGGTCTTGTGAATGCCTGTGTAGTCTGTGAACCAAAATAAGGTTGAATACCCACTATATAAAATGAGACACTGTCAGCCTATATGTAGATTCTCATGCCCCACTTTGTGGGATTCATTGGACTGAAACATTTGAAATAAATTCTGCCTTTGAATCCAGTTGTACTCTCATCAATACAAATGTTCTGCCCTGGAATGTAATACTCCCTAAATTTACTATCTAGATACTGGGTCATATCCTTCATTGTTGAACCCCTTGTATTTACAGTAGCAGACTTCCTGGTTATTGGTCCGGCATGAAACATCCAAAAAATCTGAAAAAATCTCTCTCTCTTATAGACGTCCTTATAAAATGAACAATTCTGAATCCAGTCTTCAGTGAAATAATCCTGAATTGCAGGTTTGGGTTCATGCCCATATTCAATATGACACCTAAAAATGCCCATACTTCTTCGTCTGTAACATCCACCCAATTTCTCCAAACAGATCTTTCCCTCAGTGGTGTGTTTTTCTGTATTTGCTCCTTGGCATATTCATTGGTATTTTTCGTAAATTCATTGATCAAGTTGGGAATGAAAAATAGCATAAAAAATTCTCTTTCCTCATTAGGAGCAGGGTTAGGTGGTTTATATCCACTCTACGCCGTATAATTGAATTTTACAAAGTCCGGTTGCAGTCTGTATTTATCCCAACCATCTGCAGAAGGGAGGCCATCGTCTGTATCATCACTTCCTTCGTCGTCGTTCGTGTTGTTAGAGTCATCACTATCTACATCTTCTACCTCACTATCTCGATCATGATTATTATTATCTCCATTGTAAATACTTTCAGTATCTCTCTCACTACTGTCAACAATAATATCTTATATAGTCTTCTTGTTGTTCGCCAGGTTCGCCATCTTACTTGTTGACATAAACACAGCATGCACGATCAGATAAAAACCCGAAAGACTTGAAGAATAGAACGGAAAAATAATACTGACGTAGTTCCATTCGTTCCCGAAAGATAGCAACAGGTGCTAGCATAAGAAAAATTGCGGTGCGAGCCCCGACAAACGAGTTACAACAAAATAAAAGTTTGGCGGGGCACGCCCGACATGCTAGCTAAACATCATTTTTTTTAATGTCGGGACTGTCTTGCCTGTCGAGTGGAAAGGGTTAAGTAAGTTCATACAAATAAGTGATGATTAACTTTTGTTTATAAAAATTGATTTTTGCTGTTATAAACAAATCCGTGAATTATGCCACTATGATGAGTAGCTCATCTGCTGTTCCCAGCTATTTTTTTTTTTAATTCCTTGAATTTCAGTTACAGAATCAGCATTTACACTGTTTACTATAGACTTTCATCTGCCGTAACTTTTCTTATCTGCCATGTAACCAGTCTCTTCATATATTTTACAAGCTTTCACAAAGACGACAAATTTCAGGTTCTATACCTCAGCCCGTTTGGAGTTATGTATCTCAACAATCCGTGTTACATATAATTTTGTAGTAACACTCAATTAGGCCAATTTGGATATGTGGAGGTAAAACCTTTGAAATGAACCGTCAACAATAGCATATAAAAGGAAATGTATTAATGCTTCAATGTACTGGGGTGGACTCAAAAGTAACCGGAAGCGAACTGTTGCGCGCGCAAGCTTTGTAGTTACGAGTTGTGCTGTTAGGTGGTGTTAGTTTTGGGTCTCCTGCGACCGTTAATGAGCTGGAATCAGTCTGAGGTAAGTGGTTTGTCTGTGGTGCTGTGTTATTTGCGTTCCTGTTTCAACCATTGTGGCAATTAGTGAGATGGCCGACCACAGGGAACAAAGACAGGCAATGACAGGTCTACGAGTGGTTTTCCCGTTTCAAATCTGGCAACATGTCAACTGAAGACATGCCTCGCCCTGGGCATCCTTCGACAGGAAGAAATGACGAAAACATTGCCAAAATCAAACGTGCAATTGATGAAGATCGTCGAAAAACCATTGACAAAGTTTCTGAGCAAACGAACCTGTCATGGAGCATGGTCCAGCGAATTTTAACCGAAGATTTGCACATGAGACGGGTGTCTGCAAAATTTGTTCCTCGCTTGCTCACAGGTGACCAAAGAGAAAACCTCGTGAGAGTTTACCGTAACTTGAAGAGTGAAGTGCAGAACGATCCAAATTTTCTTAAAAGTATTGTGACTGGGGATGAGTCCTGGTGCTATGGGTACGATCCAGAATCAAAGCAAGCATCGAGCCAGTGGAAAACTCCAAATTTACCACGACCCAAGAAAGCACGTCAAATGCGATCCAATGTGAAAACAAAGTTGATTTGTTTTTTTTTTTATTTGAATGGCATAGTCCACAAAGAGTTCGTTCCGCCATTACAAACAGTGAACCAACATTTCTATTTGGATGGTTTACGAAGATTACGAGAGAGTGTGCGACGAAAACGACCCGAATTGTGGAGAAATGGGAACTGGTTCCTTCATCACGACAATGCTCCACCACACAGCTCTGACGGTCCGACAGTTTTTCACAAACAACAACATGGTGCTTGTGCCTCAACCACCCTACTCACCCGATCTAGCTCCGTCGGACTTTTTTTTGTTTCCACGGATGAAGAAATGTCTGAAAGGAAAGCGATTCAGTGATGTGGATGACTTCAAAGAAAATACGCTAACGGCTTTCATCAGTATCCTGCCTCAAGAGTTCTAGCACTGTTTTCAGTAGTGGCAAAAGCGTTGGGACAAGTGCATTAATGCACATGGACAATACTGTGAAGGGAAGTAAAGTACTGTGAATGTAGGGTTCAGTAAAAATGCAAACAAAAAGAAAACATTCCGGTTATTTTTGGGTCCCCCCTCATATAACCTTTTACTATTTTTATGCACGAAATATTGTAATAAATTCAGTTTAGTATTTTTGAGGACCTATGTACATCACATGCAGATATTTTCAAGGCTGAAACTTGATTACAAATGTTCATCTAATTCTCTATTCATTATTTACTCATTTTTGCAGGAAGATTCGTCCGATCTGGACAGACTTCAGCAGGAACAGAAAATAGAAGCGTTTCCAGAGGAGGATGAAGTGTTCTGTGAGAGGTGAGTGTACTGTGCTGGTTTTAGTTTATCTACTGTGATATCCTGGTTGGAATATAATAATAGTAATAATATCCAAATATAATTCGAACTTTTGGTACAGATATTCACAAGTTAACCACCACTAATTTACTAAAACCTGATCACAAACTGAATATTATGAATCAGTATATATGGCCTAAGATCATTTATTCGCTCCAAAGTACACCACTGAATAAGATTTCAAAATCTTTCTTACACGATATTGATAAAATTGTCTGGACAGGTGCTAAGGAAATTGTGGGTTTACCGCATGATTGTCCGAATGACATTCTATATGCTCCGAAGAATCTTCATGGCCTTGGTTTATTTAATGCTGAATGGGAAGTACACCTCCAACACTATAACACTGCCAGAAGTCTTTCAAAAATAAATGACCAACATCTCCATTTCTGCAGGAATCTTGAAACTGAAAAACAAGAAGCTCTTTCACAATTAAACCTTCCCAACAATGCAGAAGCGCATTTGATGACAGGCCGAAGTTTAAGATCTGAGTTATGGTGGAAGTCGATTAATAATTGGTGTCGTCTTCCACAAGAAGGCAAAAGAGTGGTAACTTAGAGTGAAGACCCAAAAAAACAACTCTTGGATTAGTAATAGAAGAGGGATATCATCCTCAAAGTGGACCAATGCCATAAAGATGTCCACAAACATCGCACCAGTACAATCAGTGCCAGGTCGTTCCTTTCAAGATCAAAACTGTCGTCATCCAGGATGCAGCGAAGTAGAAACCCTTGGGCATGTTTTGGGTTATTGCCCTAAAGGAGAACTACTGAGGAAGAATCGCCACCATAAAGTGAGAAGCTCCATCGTAACCACTCTTCGGAAAGCAAAGTGGGAGGTTTACAAAGAAGGCACTGCTTGGCTGAGAATGGGTCAGTGGGAAGAGCAGACATTATAGCCATCGATCGCCGGAATCAAAGAAGCCTCATTCATGACCCTACTGTCCGTTTTGAGAGGGATGATCAACAAGCAATTAACGTTAATGATGAAAAGAAGTCTATTTACATCCCATGTATTCCTCACTTCAGTTCAGTTCACATGGGAGTGAAAGGACTTCTTTTTGGCGCTAGGGGAACTTCTTATAAGTTAACCAAAACCATTCTCCTTTCTCTTAAATTTTTCTAATGAGGACATTAAGAAAATTTGTCTAATGGTGTTCAGAGATTCATTATCCATTTTACGCAATCAGTTGTATAATACGATGTAATTTTTTTTTACCTTATTTGATTACTCTTCAATGTATTTTCATCTCACGTTTCTCCGAAATCAAATTGTACTTTATCTTTAAATTTATCATTGTTCCATATTCTCTCCGCAATCATATTGTATTTTTCATTTAACCTCTGGATCCTAGTGGTCAGCCATAGATTTCGACCAGATGTTCCAAATTGTGGAATTTGTTGTTGTTGTAACATCTAATCTTCCTCAACTTGGTGAGGTTGCCAAAGGCAAAGAATGTGAAACAATAACAATTAAGGTCTTACAAGAAATTTTTGGTACAAAAAATTGAAATTTACAGTAGATAATGTTTTAAAATAATTAAAATTTGCAATAAAAAAAATACAGACAATAAATGAAATAGAGTGAGAAAATTGAACTGTAATTACAATTGAAGGAAAAGTGTCGCCGTCAAATTTGCAGAGAGGCCTTCAAAGCCATCATAGAAATTTCTTTTATTCTTGTTGTTGGAAAGTATTGTAAATATTTATTGTTTGAAGAATTTTCCGGTCTTCTCCCTTACCTCGTTAAGAGCAAATACTGTGTATCTTCAGGTGCTGGACCCTGTACTCATCTCACTAGTATCATCTTTATCTCACTCAGATGTTAGAAATCCATAGCTGTTGATATAGCGACGTAAAATAGATAACGAAGGAACTATTTATGAAAATTAATTTCAGTAGAATTTTATACTTCGAAATATTTTTGTCATTACTTAGTATTTACTTCCATCCGACACTCCAGACAATATGCTTTGTTCACCTAAGAAATACAAAGGACTTGGTCTTTATAAAGGAAGCTGGGAAGTTTTTCTACAGTTTATCAACGCCTGCAAATTGCTTGCAAAGACAAACAACATATATGTTTCAAATACACATAATTTGACCAATAAAATACAAGCAAGTCTGGATAAACGTGGATTGGCAAATATGGACTCCTCTGATCAGATAAACGTATCATCTTTACGAAAACTCCTACGAGACAAAGAATTTGATTCCTGGTGTATGTTGCCTCAGAAAGGAAAGGGGGTCATTCTATATAAAGAAAACACGCCTGGTAATAAATAGCTATCTAAACCGAATGGATTGACCAGCAGCGAATGGAAGGACGCTATTAAGATGACTGCCAATGTATGTCCAGTACGTGCTCTACCAGGTAGATCTCAGAATGGAGTGCCGACATTGTCGGAGTGAGAAAGAAACACTTGCTCACATTCTGGAAGCCTGTTCTCATGGAGAACTACTGAGGAATAGTCGTCACCACAAGATTCGATCCCTCCTAGCATTGGCCCTACGAGGAAAAAACTAGCAAGTAGAAGAGAAGGTCCATGGTTTGTCCACAAATGGGTCTTCAAGGTGCATTGACATCATTGCTATCCCGACAAGATCAACAAGCGGATTCATAATTGATCCAACTGTAAGAATGGAAATGTACGAATATCAACCTGCTGAGTTACATCAGGAAAAATGCGACATATGCGACCCCACTATACGACATTATAAGGAAAAATATCATCTAACGTCGATTGAAGTTGTTGGATTATTGATTGGGGCTAGAGGAACCATTACAAAAAGATTCGCGCATTTTTGTAAGCAGTTTGGTGTAGGACAAACTCTTGTCACTGAAGTATCTATGTCTGCAGTGAAAGGATCTATAAAAATCCTAAGAAACCATCTCTACAGTTATATAGATTGATCTCTTTGCTGTGGTGATCTGCTCACTTAAGTTGGGTCTTGCAAATAGACGACTGTGATCACCCAATAGCTAATAGATACTAGGAAATTTTATGTTTCTTCTGGAATTAATGATGTTTTGTTTAGTCTTTTCCAATTATTTCTAATTGTGATATTTCTTATTCTTTTTCTTCTCCATTGTTTCCTTTTTTTTTCATTATAACAACAATTTTATGGTAAGCTTTGTCTTCTAGGCAGACTTCACTTGGAGGAAGCTGAATAAAATTCAGTCGAAATAAAAAAAAACATGTATTTGTTTTGGATATAGCTTGTTTTTCGTGATTTGTTTGGATTTCGTCTTTATTGCATGATCTAACAGCACATTTTTTTTACAGCATTGAAGTGCCAGCACCCTGCAACAGTATTACAGAAGAAGATGATTGCCTAGAGTCAGCTGAGAAGACATACAAATGTGATGTTTGTGGAAAGTGGTTTTTGAACTCGGAAAACCTCAAAAGCCATGCTGTTCTGCACAAGCCCAAGAGCCCGCAGAAATCCTTAAGTTCTGATTTATTTAGAAAGAAATTTTCTAAATCGAATGATCTGGATGAATATTTACGTTTACATAAAACCGAGAAGCCATTCGATTTTGATATATGTGAAAAGAAAATTTTGTTATCCCATAGTCTTAAAGAGCACGCTCTCATACACAAAGGGCAGAAACGATTGAATTGCGATATATATAGAACGAATTTCTCGGAATCTGGTAATATTATGAACCATGCAGTTGTCCATTCTGGAGATAAGGCATTCAGTTGCGATATATGTGGAAAGAAATTTTCAAGATTTGGTAGTCTAAAAATACATTCACTGATTCATACAGGGGAAAAACCATTCAGTTGTAAAATATGTGGAAAAAAATTTTCGGATCCTAGTGCCTTGAGAAAACATGCACTCGTACACAATGGTGACAAGCCATTTATTTGTGAAATATGTGGAGAGACATTTTCGCTCTCTACTACTCTAAAAACTCATGTACTATTACACACAGGGCCGAAGGTATTTGGTTGTGAATCATGTGGAAAAAAATTTACGCAATCTTGGACTTTAAAGGAGCATGTAAGGGTACACACAGGAGAGAAGCCATTCAGTTGTAATATATGTGGAAAGAAATTTTCTCATTCTAGTTCTCTAAAAAGACATGCTGTGCTACACACAGGGGAGAAGGCATTCAGTTGTGATATATGTGGAAAAATTGTTTCGGCGTTTCATATTATGAAAGAGCATGCAAGGATACATACAGGGGAGAAGCCATTCAGTTGTGTTGTATGTGCAAAGAAATTTTCGCAATCTGGTACTCTGAAAAGACATGCAGTCATACACACAAGGAAGGAGGCATTCAGTTGCAATATATGTGGAAAGAAATTTTTGGAATCGGGTAGTCTAAATAATCATGCATTCATACACACAGGGGAGAAACTATTCAGTTGTCATATATGTGAAAAGAAATTTTCGCATTCTCGTACCCTAAAAAACCACGTACTCTTACACACAGGAGCCCAGGCATTTAGTTGTGAATTATGTGGAAAAAAATTTGCCGAGTCTCGTACTTTAAAATTGCATGCAAGAGTACACACAGGCGAGAAGCCATTCAGGTGTGATATATGTGGAAAGAAATTTTCTCAGTGCGGTTCTCTAAAAAAACATACAGTCGTACACACAGGAGAGAAGGCATTTAGTTGTGATATATGTGGAAATAAATTTTCGGAATCTGGTAATCTAAAAAAACATTCACTGATTCATGCAGGGGAGAAACCATTCGGTTGTAAAATGTGTGGAAAAAAATTTTCGGATCCTAGTACTTTAAGAAAACATACACTGGTACACAAAAAGGTATTTATTTGTGAAATATGTGGAGAGACATTTTCGCACTCTACTGCTCTAAAACCTCATGTACTCTTACACACAGGGCCGAAGGTATTTGTTTGTGAATTATGTGGAAAAAAATTTACACAATCTTGGACTTTAAAAGAGCATGCAAGGGTACATACAGGAGAGAAGCCATTCAGTTGTGATATATGTGGAAAGAAATTTTCTCAATCTAGTTCTCTAAAAAGACATGCAATCGTACACTCAGGAGAGAAGGCATTTAGTTGTGGTATATGTGAAAATAAAATTTCGGAATCTGGGGCTCTAAAAAAACATTTACTGATTCATACAGGGGAGAAACCATTCCGTTGTGATATATGTGGAAAAAAATTTTCGGACCGTAGTACTTTAAGAAAACATGCATTCGTACACAAAGGTGAGAAGGCATTTATTTGTGAAATATGTGGAAACAAATTTTCGGACCCAGCTAGTATAAAAGCACATACACTTACACATAGGGGAGAAGGCATTCAGTTGTGATATAAGTGCAAAGACGTTTTCTGAATCTCATAGTGTAGAAAAGCATACCTAGCTACACACAGAAGTGAACGCATTCACTTGTCATATATGTGGTAAAAAAATTACCGGATTGTCGTAATCAAAAAAAGCTTGGTTTGTTACACACAGGAGACAAGGTTATTCAGTTTTGACTTATATGAAAAATGAATTGGTATCTCGTAGTCTCAAAAAACATGTACTCATACACACATGGGAGAAGGTTTTCTGTTGTGATATATGTGGAAAAAAATTTTCGCAATCTGGTAATTTTAAAAGGGTAGAAAAACCGTTAAGTTTTGATATATGTGGATAGAAATTTTCGGAATCTGGTAATCTAAATAATCATGTATTCGTACAGTTGGGGGGTGGGGGAGGTTGGAAGAATTCAAAAATGCTATATCCGGAAACACATTTTCGTTATCTATCCATAAGAAATAATTTCAAAGTCTCCACATGGAGAGAAAAGCATTTAGTTGCGATACATATGAAAACCAATTTCCGTAATGGATTAATTTTAAAGCAAATGGACGAGTACACACGTGACAATCTATTTCGATGAGAAATATGTGAAAAACAGGTCTTGTAATCTAATAATCATTAAAATTATGAACGCACACACTCTGAATGCATATAACTGCTCTTTGTGGGACACAAATTGTTGTTGGTTCATGAATTCTGACATTCCAAACAAACACCTTAAGCCAGGCACACAGAATCACCCTTTTCTATAATTTTGTAAAATCATAAGTTGTGATACAATATGAAACCTGATTGAGGTTGTAGACATTCAGTTTATGACTTACGGTGAGTCATAAAAGGTAAACATGGCTGACTTACAGAAATTATCACTGCTGGATTGATTTTCCTTATATATGATCGAGAGAATGGGGAAGTAAACAATTAGAAAAACTGTTGTAAGAGAGGTTGTTGAAGAGAAAGGTGCTAGTAACATTAAAATGGTGACTCCACATATTGAAACGCATGAAACTGGAAAGAGTGTATCAGTAACACCGTATGAATATCTTACAAGGAGAGGACACGCTCTGTATATCACCGCATTAAATAAGATTGTGTAAGATGAAAGTACAAGACGTACTGTTTAAAATCATACCTGATATGGGTGGCCAATGACCCCTCCTTTTGGAAATATTGGTTACTGTTTGTGACATACTTCCGTTACGTGCCTAATAGGGAAATATTATATTATGTAACAGCGTAGCTCATATTGTTGGATGCTGAGTTGTCATCCAGGCAACCCCAGTTTGAATCCTAATGCCATTTCATTTTTAAAACTTGATATATTATTATTATTATTATTATTATTATTATTATTATTATTATAACCAAAAGGACAATTTGGCCCAAGAGTGCAACGTCAAGTAGATGAACTCGCTTCTAAATTCGGAAATATATGTGTAACACGTTCTTCATCAGGAAAGCTGACATCTCAATTCCATAAGCAATACCTGGAGAAAGTAATAAAGACATATGTGAAAGAGCAGCCATTTCTTCTAATTCTGGACTCGTGGGAATTGCAGGTAAATCCTTCTTTGTATAATGAAATATTTACAAATGAAGAAAATGAAGTAACATGCGACCTTAAAGTGATTTCACCCAAATGTGCTTGATGATGCCAGTCCTGTGATGTTTATCTTTTTAGACAGGTGAAGATTTTTATCAAATATTTGCAAAATAGCTCTTTCCTTTTACAAACTGGACGACAAATTGCTTCAAGGGAGGATGCCCTCAAAATTCACTCCTTAATTCACTTCCAGTTGTCAGCTCCTATATTCAAAGCCATGTTGAAGTGTGCGTGGTATGGATCAAAATTAATAAACGAACTAGAAGTGTTTGTGAATGTGAAAGATGTCTGTTTCGCAGCAGAAGTGCGGAAAAATGTGTGTGACTGTGGACAACCTTCTTTCATTTGCTGTGCATGGTGCAGGAAATATGTATGTTTTATGTGTTTTTATGATATTTATCATAATGAAACATGTACAAAATGATGGGGAATAGAAACAGAACAGACACCAGTGACCTGCCTACGTGAGCAATATTTCCTTGTTTATCTTTTACAGTGCAATGCTAGTTAATTAGTAATTAGTTTAAAACTTGAAGCGTTCAATACATTGAGAAATATGATATATGTAAATAGATTACTGTGATGACACTATTAATCTTTATTAAAAGAAAAAAAAATATAGGACCAGTTAAGATTCGAACTCAGGTTCCCTGAATAACAACTCAGCACCAAACCATATGAGCTACTCTTTTACACAGTCCAATGCTTCCCTATTAGGCACCTAACGGAAGTATGTCACAAATAATAGCCAATATTTCCAAAATGAGGGGTCATTGGCCACCCATACCAGGTATGACTTTAAACAGTACTTCTTGTACTTTCATCTCACACAATCTTATTTCATTCGGTGATATACAGAGCGTGTCCTCTCCTTGTTAATGCTACAGTACGGTTTTAAATAATGAAACATGTTACAAGATTAAAAATATTGAGTTACATCCACCCAACCTTTGGTAGAAATTATACGAGACACTTATGCCTCTGATCGAGATTCTGACTGTTATGTACATGTATTATTAGGCTGTACATCTGACTTGATTATAGATGTTAGATGGAAAGCAATTGTTTGTATAGGGTCTACATCTGATGTCTGATTAGTGAAATATGTTACTAGGCAGTGATGTGTGTAATGGATTAGGAAAGGAATTGGCCACACTGCTTATGGAAATAAATATAAATGTTGTAAGAAAATCATTTTGCGGTTTCATGTGTGATAAAAGGGGGAAAAAAAACTGATGGAAGCAGGATGTGGTGACAACAGTAGTGAAAATATTGGGGAATTAGTAGCAACAGTGAAATGTATCGAAACATCAAGGATCAGTTGTGCGGTATAAATAGCGTAGGCGATGTCTGGCGCAAGACTACAAAAGTTGAAAACAAAGGTATACTAATTTTAAACTAGACAGAAGAGCAGAAGTGAATATAATATGTTCTTTTACGTGTAAGTAGTAAAAATAATTTGAAGAAATCTATTATTATGTCTAGAATATGTGGAAATTTCAGGCCCTTGTGAGTTGGTTTTGTCAGATTATAATTTTGTAAAAATAATACAAAAATGTTAAGAATTTGTAATTGTAACTATAAAAGAAATCTGTTACTGTGGTTTGGTTCATGAATTGAATTGTAGCTGATGGTTTGTGTGTTCTTCATGAAAATTATCTTTCAGATGAAAAGGAAAGCTGTATTAAAACAAAGACGTATATTTAAGATTCGGTAATTTCAAAGATAAAGTAAATATGCATTAAAGGAATGGTTATTCCAGTAGCTAGACAAACTGCATGAGTTCCGTTGCCTATTAGAACACATTCTAACAAAAACTCTGTGAAATAACAATAGAAAATCTCAACGATCCTCAAACTGGGTTGGCATGTTCGTAAATGTAGACAAATGTGATAAATTGCTGTCATATTGGTGCCTTACTGACACTCTGTAACTATAATTACTACTATTAAATTCTAAAACAATGACGATGAAAAAAATACGAACATAACCAGCTGATAGGTTAGTGTGGAGTCTGTTCTTCTTCTGTTAAGTCATTAACAGTTACAAATTCTACATTATCTTTTCTTATTGTATTTACATTGCATAGCTAAATACCTAATGCACAATATCATTAGCTTACATGTGCTTTCGTAATATTTCTCATCGCCTATTATTGTAAAGTAGTGACCACGTTTTACATGGCCTACAATTTTATGGAAATGAAGGAGGGTTGGGAACAAATTGTTGCAGATATCATTGCAAGTATGCATTGCAATATGTTATATAACGACGTCTTGTAGAATCATGCGCGTGTACTCCTAAAGTTAATAATAACAATTATGCTATTACATAAATCTTCAGGGCAATAATAAAGTCCCAGCCCAATCCAAAAGTGTTATTATGTAATTTATGGCAGGTAAACTGATGTCGAGCACTCTCTCATCTGTAACTTCAGCCACGTTGCTTTCAAGTGATAAGGTCTGATGTCCATTTATGAGTATGAAAATATATAGTGTTGGACTAAGATATGTGGAATAGATGATTTAAATATTGTCCGTGCTTCACTTGGATGTTTGTTGTGTGAATTATTCTTCCACTAACTGTAAGAACGGAGGCTCATTGATCAAATTATCGAAATTTAATTACTACTTAAATATACGTAATTGCATATAAGAAACATGTCAGAATAAATATTGTTGCACCAAAAACTGATCCTCCCTGGACCTTTGAAATATTTGAACATAATAACAAATAATCGATTTAAATACTTTATGGAAAGTTTTTCTCGTAAAGTTGCAATTGTAAGTGCGAATTTCTCAAAGATCTTATGATCTAATGGTTACGATGAGAGACTATTAAGCAGAAGGATTCTTGGATCGATTCCCGTTGATTCCAAGATGGAATATGGTAAGTTATAACAAATATATAGCTACTTACAGTACGTGTTAATATAAAAGTATACAGTGAAGCTAGTATAGAGTAGTAGAAAGTGAGAAGAAATGGAGGAAAAGGAAGAATAGGGTAAGGAAATGAGAAAAGTTTTCTTCTAGCGCTTTACTAACACAATCCCGTAAGACACGTGAGTTAATGTAGAACTTGCAAATGTAAAAATGTGGTGGCTGCTGTATTGTACACCTGTCAGAGTTTCGTATATGCCAGACAGCGTGAGTCTATACTTGTATGGAACTTTTGTCATGTTCCCTTACGACTGGTAACATAGTTGAAGGTGTATAAGCGGGAGTAGAATGTGATCTAACTCAGTGCTAGGTAAACCGAAAATCTAATGTTACGAGAGTTGTATAAAAATCTAAACAAAAAATAGCAGGCCAAGATGAAACTGTAGGAATAAAATTTTATTCGAAGAAACTAAGACATATATATAGTAAAGGGGATTTGCTAAGTCTACTGTCATTTATGATACAATATATAATATATATATTTTTTGTAATGTATGTCACACTTTCAAAACTTGTTTCCGTATCACGGCACACTTAATCGTAGTGTAACACCCAACGAGCCTAACTCGTTGGTAACACCGGAACAGTTTATTCAACAATGCATATACATTGCGACGGACAGACGGGAGAGAGAGATCATCACTAATAAAAGTGTGGTTAATTTTCATTTTAATATTTCTTAGTGGTAAGTTCGTCATTTTGTGTTTGGTGTAATTATTATTGGACTCTTATTTACCTATCTTGTTATTGTGCAGTTAAGGCACTCATTAATTTTATTTTCATGCTAGGTACTTTGTAAAATG
The DNA here is from genome assembly GCF_040183065.1 of Periplaneta americana. Taxonomy (NCBI): domain Eukaryota; kingdom Metazoa; phylum Arthropoda; class Insecta; order Blattodea; family Blattidae; genus Periplaneta; species Periplaneta americana. The sequence goes on from NC_091132.1 coordinate 165,481,651, forward strand.
GATGTCTTATTTGTAGGTTATAAGCTTACACTAGTTGAGGGTACTGGTATAAATGACAAAATGAAAGTGTGCATAAATTATACTTCAGCTTACGCTTTGCTTTCTGAATGCCATACAGCACTTTATATAATCTACACAAAATGTAAGCAACAGAAAATGATTGTGATTTTTCTTCTTGAACCAATGTACCAGTAAAATGGTCGCTAACAATGGCGGATTGTTGAGACGTTTTCAATGTCATCGTTGTGCTAGGTCACGAACATAAGTCTCTTTCAGCAGTTTACGTTCTGCAGATATCTCAACACTTAAATATCTGTTACAGTCGCGATGGATGTAATCAAGAAGGAACCTGAGTTTGTCCCTTTGGCTGTGCAGTGCAGTGATGAGACTAATGCAGCTGAGCAGATGCTCATACCAGAGGTAAACTGAGAATTACTGGTTGTAATTTCTATGTAAAACATGTATAACATTGTAGAACATTACATGACGTTTTAGCAGCATATTTCCCAGTTTATAGTTAGCTTACTTTCAATATAGTGCAAGAAATTTCAAATCCAATGTGTTTTTTTGTCGTGTTTGACTTCATGTCACATGTTACTTGTTTCTTTTATACTCTTTCATAGTATTTTAAAATTTGATAATTGGCGCAGTTTTAAGCTCAGTTCTAAAATAACCTTAAATGAATGTTGTATTAATATAGCCTATCCTCTTATTTAGAGTCTTCTATTTTTAATGAATATAATATTATTATTTTATTATATACTAGTCTTTATAGAACAGGAGGGGTAACATTAGTAGCAAAAGAACTCGCTAGATATAGAATAGACTTAGTGGGAGTACAAGAAGTTAGGTTAGATGGGAATGGCATATCACAAATAGGCGATTACTTATTATGTTATGGGGAAGGAAATGATAATCACCAATTAGGAACAAGATTCTTTGTACATAAAATAATAAAGTCAGCAGTAAAAAAGGTCGAGTTTATCAGTGACAGGTTATCGTATTTAGTACTTAAGGGTAGATGGTGCGATATCGTAGTTATAAATGCTAACTCCCCTACAGAAGAGAAAGACGACCATATAAAAGATAGCTTCTATGAGGAATTGGAACACACTTTTGATCAGTTAACTAGATATCACATGAAAGTTTTATTGGGGGATTTCAATGCTAAAGTAGGACGGGAGGATATTTTTAAACCAACAATTGGAAAAGAGAGCCTGTACGTAAGTAGTAATGACAATGGAGTTAGGTTAGTCAACTTTGCCACATCAAAAAATTTAATTGTCAAGAGTACAACATTCCCCCATAAGGATATACATAAATATACGCGGACTTCTCCAGACGGAATGAGACATAACCAGATAGATCACATCTTCATAGATAAAAGAAGGCACAATAGTATAGTAGACATTCCAACTTTCAGGGGGGCAGACTGTAATTCTGACCATTATTTGGTAATTGGAGAATTAAGAGAAAGACTGTCAGTAGCCAAGCGAGTAGAGCAACAGACTAATATTAGTAGATTCAATATTCTGAAATTAAAGGACGAGGAAACTAAGCAACGTTATCAGGTTGAAATTTCAAATAGGTTTGCTGCTTTAGCAATTGCTGACGAAGCTGAGGATGAGTTAGATGTTAATAGCGTGAGGGAAAATATCCGAGATAATATCAAAATTGCAGCTGAGCAGAGCATAGGTTATCATGAAACTAAGAAAAAGAAACCATGGTTGGATGAAGATTGTTCCATTGTGTAGATAGAAGGAAACAGGCAAAATTGAAATTCTTACAGGATCCAATCGTGGAGAATAGAGATAATTATTTCAATGAAAGACGGAAGCAAGTCGTACACTTATTAATAAAAAGAGAGATTACTTGAAGGAAAAACTGAATGAGATAGAAACAAATAGTAAGAATAAAAACATTCGAGATTTATATAAGGGTATAAAGGAATTTTTTTTATTGGGTTATTTTACGACGCTGTATCAACATCTAGGTTATTTAGCGTCTGAATGATATGAAGGTGATAATGCCGGTGAAATGAGTCCGGAGTCCAGCACCGAAAGTTACCCAGCATTTGCTCGTATTGGGTTGAGGGAAAACCCCGGAAAAAACCTCAACCAGGTAACTTGCCCCGACCGGGATTCGAACCCGGGCCACCTGGTTTCGCAGCCAGACGCGCTGACCGTTACTCCACAGGTGTGGACTAAAGGAATTTAAAAACGGATATCAGGCAAGGGTAAACGTGATCAAGGATGAGAATGATGACTTGCTTGCAGACTCTCATTCGATCCTGAACAGATGGAAAAACTATTTTGAGCAACTACTAAATATACATAGCCAAATAGAAATGATCGGGACGAAATTCAAATACAAACTGCTGAGCCATTTATACGGAACCCACAATTTATGAAGTCGAAATTGCGATAGAAAATCTGAAAAATTACAAGTCTCCAGGTATTGATCAAATTCCAGCTGAATTAATACAAGAGGGTGGAAGGGCATTATCTAGCGAAATTTATAAACTTGTACTTGCAATTTGGGAAAAGGAAATTGTACCAGAACAATGGAAGGAGTCCATAATCGTACCTATTTTTAAGAAGGGGGACAAGACTAACTGTAGTAACTTTCGAGGAATATCACTTTTGTTGATGTTGTAAAAAATTTTGTCGAATATCCTTTTGAGAAGATTAACTCCATATGTAGATGAAATTATTGGGGATCATCAGTGTGGTTTTAGGCGTAATAGATCGACTATTGATAAGATTTTTTGTATTCGACAGATATTGGAGAAAAAATGGGAGTATAAAGGTACAGTACATCAGTTATTCATAGATTTCAAAAAGGCGCATGACTCGGTTAAGAGAGAAGTTTTATATAATATTCTTATTGAATTTGGTATTCCCAAGAAACTAGTTCGATTAATTAAAATGTGTCTTAGGGAAACTTACAGCAGAGTCCGTATAGGCCAGTTTCTATCTGATGCTTTTCCAATTCACTGTGGACTAAAGCAGGGAGGTGCACTATCACCTTTACTTTTTAACTTCGCTCTAGAATATGCCATTATGAAAGTTCAAGATAACAGGCAGGGTTTGGAATTGAACGGGTTACATCAGCTTCTTGTCTGTGCAGATGACGTGAATATGTTAGGAGAAAATCCACAAACAATTAGGGGAAACGCGGAAATTGTAGTTGAAGCAAGTAAAGCGATTGGGTTGGAAATAAATCCCGAAAAGACTAAGTATATGATTATGTCTCGTGACCAGAATATAGTACGAAGTGGAACTATAAAAATTGGAGATTTATCCTTTGAAGAGGTGGAAAAATTAAAATATCTGGGAGCAACAGTAACAAACATAAATGACACTCGGGAGGAAATTAAACGCAGAATAAATATGGGAAATGCCTGTTATTATTCGGTTGAGAAGTTTTTGTCATCTAGTCTTCTGTCAAAAAATCTGAAAGTTAGAATTTATAAAACAGTTATATTACCGGTTGTTCTGTATGGTTGTGAAACTTGGACTCTCACTTTGAGAGAGGAACAGAGATTAAGGGTGTTTGAGAATAAGGTTCTTAGGAAAATATTTGGGACTAAGCGGGATGAAGTTACAGGAGAATGGAGAAAGTTACACAACACAGAACTGCACGCATTGTATACTTCACCTGACATAATTAGGACTATAAAATCCAGACGTTTGAGATGGGCAGGGCATGTAGCACGTATGGGCGAATCCAGAAATGCAAATAGAGTGTTAGCTGGGAGGCTGGAGGGCAAAAGACCTTTGGGGAGGCCGAGACGTAGAAGGGAAGATAATATTAAAATGGATTTGAGGGAGGTGGGATATGATGGTAGAGACTGGATTAATCTTGCTCAGGATAGGGACCAATGGCGGGCTTATGTGAGGGTGGCAATGAACCTCCGGGTTCCTTAAATCCAGTAAGTAAGTATCTTGCTTCTGGACTATATTAGAAAGGAACCTATCATGTTATCATTGATTCTTTGTGAAGCATTGTCCTCCTATTGATGCGCAGGTTTGTGACCTTTTACATTAAAATATATTGGCCATAATTATAGCGAAATTTTTATGGGAAGATGCTATATTGTATATATTTGTGATATAGAACACATTATTGCACAAGACACTACGACTCATATTGATCTTCAAATATTGAGTCCTGTGAGGGAAAAAGAACGAAGTCAGATAAATGTGCTTCATATTTACAAAAGTGCATATATTCATACATTAATATTTTTAAGTACACATAAACATACATATTACTGAGAACATATGAATGCTGCTAAGCGCTGTAGCTCTTCCATCGTATTTGCGTACTTGTATAGGTACTAGCTGGTATCGAGGAGAGGGAAGTAACTGTAACTTAAGTACCATCTGCGTCAATGTTCGATATCCGATACAGCATAAAACACTGACAAATGATCTGGTTGGAAGGCAACTGATATTTCCTGCATAGTATATTGTGTCACTATGGACATAATACAGTAGTTTGTAAACTTTATCCCGGCAATGATATTATTTGTCCTGGTAACACATACCTGCGTACATAGAGGATCATAATGAAATTATCGAAATATTTTCATTTAATATAGGGTGATACCAAACACAAATTTTAGATATGGAACCTAAGTTCTCACGTGAAATGTCTGTAGTACAGGACATTAAAATCATAGCAGTTTGGTTCTTATTAACTAAGTGCAGGTAGTTTTATTGATGCTGTTGCCAATTGCACTCAATTCCTGGCTAATACTGCTATAGATATTCCTTTTGGGCTGAAAAACCCTAAAAAAATACGAACTAGGGAAATATAATAAAATGTTAAGAGGACACTTATGTGAGTTTTAAATCTTTCACAATTTTCATCCAAAATTTATAAATTTTAAACTACATAAACATGCCTACAATGCTATCATCTTTACAAAATTTGGTGCCATTAGGGCTAATAGTTTTGAAATAATATTTTTAAATTATTCTATTTTATATTTACGTCACTAAAAAGGGTCCTTGCACCACAATTTTCACAATTTTTAGTTCATATTAGCTCAAAAGCTTCAAAATAGTAATGGGAACATAAATTAATTCGATTTTTGAGCTCGATGTAAATAGAGAGTTACGATAAATTTGTAAGTCGATTTTCTTAATTTTTCGCCGTTATTTCACCATAGTGTCCTCTTAATATTCAACAACAATAATCGCAATCCACTAATCCCGAAAGAGAAATAAAGCATGATAGAACTAAAAAACAATTCAAAATACTTTACCAAATGACACACTTTCAATCTGATAATCAGTGACCTGAGGCTGACGATCACATACTTGGTAATAAGGAACTGCAATGTAATATTTCAACTTCGGAATTATAATTTATTTCACAGCTTGTTCTAATCTACGTAGGAAGGACTCCGTCAGAAATAACTATCCTAATGCTCTATCGGATTGCAATAGGCTCGTACTTTAAGATTCCTATCTATTCATCATTTCAAAACTGGAAATGTTACTGGCTATTTGTACCTTTGACGCATCTACACTTCTTGTTCACGTCTTAATGAGAGTCGGTAAAGACTTCGTTGTGGATGGTGAATAATTCTGTAACTCATATTGAACTAGAATACTTAGGTTACCAGTGTCAGTAACACCACTTTTTTTCCACTTTTTCCTTCTTTCTATAGGAATGTGTTGTCTTAATTTATCTTGAGGTATTTCGTCCCAAAGAAAATATGTGCGAACAAAGTACAGTGAAACTTCCCTTAACGGACACTTCCCAATAGCGGACTCCTCTCAATAGCGAACATTTTAAAATTCCCCTGCCAAATAACATTGGCCCTTACAATAAAATTCTTCCAAATAGTGGACATTCTCAATAACGGACGCGGAGACTGAAATGTATCTCCCAACAACAATTAAAACTTCCAAATAACGGACAGAGTGAAAGAAAAAAAAAAAAAAAAAAAGAAACAGTTGGTTGTAAATGAAGCGGAATTCTAACGGAATTCTTTGAAACAATCATTGTCGTGCATTTGAACGTTCTTGTACTTTATTGAAGGTAAGCAGCACAGTTGTTAGTTGTTATATTATAGTTTGTCAGGTTGAGTGTTCGGAAGTGCAATCACATTAAAAATGCCACAAAAACGTAAACGTTTGTCACTAAAGGAGAAAGTAGATATTATAAAGCATAGTCAGAAGGAGAAATTAAGTGTTTGTGAGCTGGCCACAGGGTTTAATGTGGGAAAAACTCACGTTAGTGAAATTTTGAAAAACGAGGATGTTATTTTGAAATCATACACTGAGAATGCAGATGAGAACACTAAAAGAGCTTTTCCTAAAACTGAGGGGCTTGCCATTGACAATTTAACATATGAATGGTTCTGCCGTGCTAGAGCAAGATGCCTTTATCTGGGACCTTGATTAGAGAGAAAGCCTTAGAAATTGCAAAAGAGTTGGGTTATTCTAATTTTAAAGCTTCGGGTGGTTGGCTAGACAAGTTTCGATCACGACACAATATTTCCTACAAAATTGTATGTGGTGAATCCGCTTCTCCTCATCCAGAAATTGGATCTGACTGGAAAAGTAAACTTACTGATAGGCCTATTTGTACTTTGATGTACTGTGTACATACGATTTTCTAAATAGTGGACACTTTTCAATAATGGACATTTATCATATATATTATTTTAATGTACCGAAGTACATATGATATTTCCATGCAGATATTCTGCGTCATCATACGATGAAAGAGTAATGGAACGGAGAAAAATTCTCTCCGGCGCCGGGATTTGAACCCGGGTTTTCAGCTCTATGATATGCGTAAATCACTTCGTGATTTAAGACGGCGCTTATTCCGTCGGATCCCGGCCAACTAGTCACTCATATCGAGTGCACCTCAGCACATGTGTGGACTTCGGTCCTGCGTTCATAGACATCTATGACGTAGTGCAGAGGGCGGCCACTAGAGGGAACCCAAGAGTTGGAGCTTAATCTGAGACGATTCTAACCGGCGTCGGAGTTGTATCCGGTGTGGCTTAGTGGATAAAGCATCAGCACGTAGAGCTGAAAACCCGGGTTCAAATCCCGGCGCCAGAGAGAATTTTTCTCCGTTCCATTACTCTTTCATCGTAATGGACATTTAATTTTCCCCCGGCGGTGTCTGCTATTGGGAAGTTTCACTGTACTATGATTTTTTACTCTTCTTTTTCCTCACTCATAGGAGTAAATATTTTCTTTTTCTATCGTATAAATCAGGGATTGCAGAAACTGCACTTGTCAGTATTTGTGGCGAAATGAGTTTATTCGAGTTTCATGGACTGTTGATATAGGGCTAGCACTCCATGCAGAAACCACATATATGTCAGTATAGCCGTCTCACATTTGGAGACCTGTGAAATGCTGGAAGCGCGCATGTGCTGACACATTGGTTCCGATTCCAGACGGCAGACATCTACGACACAAGGATACAAAAATTGATCCCACTGAATGACAAATGTCTCAATTCTGATGGTGAATACGTTGAAAAATAACTCAACAATTGCTATATCTTTTCGAATAAAACAGTACATGAAATTTTGTTCGTCTTTCTGTAAACGGCCCCAGGGAAACTTATTTTTTACGGCCTTCGTAATTGTGCTCGAGTGGCCAAAATTTGTGTAACCACTTCTTTTGACATTTATTAAAATGATGGAAGAAAAAACATTAATTTTTTATCTGCTCCCATGAGAATGTTTATTGGCAAGTTCAAAAGAGAATACCATATTTACCATTTACCTTCTTCATTGGCATATATAGACCAAATCGTGCCGATTCAAAGAGAGAAGTTTATTTATTTATTTATTTGTTTATTTGTTTGTTTGTTTGCTTGTTTGCTTGTTTGTTTATTTATTTATTTATTTATTTATTTATTTAATTATTTATTTATTTATTTATTTATTTATTTATTTATTTATTTATTTATTTATTTATTTATTTATTTGTTTGTTTGTTTGTTTGTTTGTTTGTTTGTTTGTTTGCTTGTTTATTTATTTATTTATTTATTTATTTATTTAACAGGGCAAAGCCCCAATTACAATAGACAGTACAGATATTTGTTAAAAAAAACATAGAATTGCATATAACATGAAAAAAGAGATGAAACAGATACAAGTGTAAATACAAATTAAAATGGAAAATGAGAAAAGGAAAAAAAAAAAGAACAGACAAATAGATGCTACCTAAATAAAAGACACAGATATAGATATAAATGAAAAATACAAAATAAAATTAATGAAAAATAGTTAAGTATAGATATCATAGCCAAAAATGTAAAATGTAGCTGTAATTGGCAAATTACGAGTAACAAATAGCAATATTATATAAAATCAACTACTTTCAGTATATTAATAAGAAAATTTTTGTATTACATGTAAGAAATTCAGAAATCTATATCCCATGTTTTACATATTTCATTGAAATTTGAACACATTTTTAACCTTGGTTAATTTTTATGTGATGAATTGTTTGGTTTTTTTATAATATAACAATTGACGATTTCTTAAATGTGATGTTCTAGCATTAATCTGGATTTGTGATAATATTTCGCTGTTATCCAGTAGACCGTTGAATATTTTATACAATAAAAGTTGCTCAGCAAGTAATCTACGACTTCCAAGAGACATTAAATTAAATTCAGCAAGTAGATTGTTTGACGATAAAAGCAAAGTAATGCGTTACATACCACACGGACATGAAAAATTTTACAATAATACTCTTCAGTGGCGTATTGTGGGAAAATAAGTTCAGTTATATCCTGTACTTATGTAGTAAGTACACAGTAGGCCTATGCATATATTATATCCCTAATTTGACAAATAAACTTTAGTTGAACTGAAATTATTATACTACAATTTTGTCAAGCTAATATATATTGATTTATTTCATTAACAATTCATTAGATTCCAATAAATTTGGTATAAAACGACACATCTATTAGGCTTCTGTCTGAAGAAGCCAGTACTATAATCAGTTCTGTGTTCTACCACCAATAATACCGTTTTTTGCGTTTACTGAAAAATTTAGCTTTCATGGCATGTGCCGTTTCTGCAATCCCCGATTCGTATGTACAGTAGATGTTAATGTGTTGTTCTCATTTTACTATCCATTAATTTTTTTATACGTATTTCGCATACGTCTTACTTAGCAATCAACCCAATATGAGGACCAAAGTGCAGCATGTAGCATTTGGTATCACGTCCATACAAGCCGTCATATTTTACATGTTCATTATATCTGTCTTCTGCAGAAAGGGAATTTATTGGATCTCCACGTGGCTGGAATAAAGACGGAAATGTTGGACCACAGCTATTATGATCCCACATGAGATATGAAAGTTGAGGAAACTGCAGTGCCAACTAATTTTGTTACGGCAAAGTGTAAACCTGAGGTATGTTGATCTCATAGGTTTTTCTGGCTGTTCTTTCGATTTCAAGTTTATATCCTTTTTCTTACAATTATATCAATGAGCCCTCAGGGATTTTAGCATGTGAAAAAGTCATTAATATTTTCTGTAGTAATGTCACGGAAGATCTGAGATTTATCTGGGAAATCTCACACCTCGCGTGACATTTATTAGGACTATTTCGAGACATTGTGAACTTGAAATACTCGTAGATGAATATCGATTACTGCAATAAAGAAATTCGATGTTATTATTCAGTAATGCCAATTGCGAAAAGCGAAATACAGGTTTAACAATGTTAATTACATGTACTGCACTTTTCTCTTATTATTATAACATAAATACATTTTCATTATCTGCTGAAATCATAATTTAATTTAACAGTAACAGTGGGGACAGCTATATACCAATACTTATGTATTCACAGCGAGACATGTTACTACACAGTGAAGCCATCTCTGTGTAGATAGGCCTAATTAAAACACGAATTTTATTACGCCGTATGGAAGGCAGTTTGATTAAAGACCTTATTATTACTATGCAAGGTCTTTGGGTTTGATATGCGATGTTACATAAATTTGAACATCTGACTTTCTATTAATTGTTTAATTTCATTCACAAAATACAAATTTTATAGGCTACAATTATAGGTTGAGTTACCTATGGGAGCAGGACCAATGTCAGCTGTGCCTTATTTCGACCGTACTCACAATCAGTGCTACACGAAAGCATTTTTTATAGCTCGACAAACGCATTCTCGCTGTAGTGTGTAACGGAACTAAAGCTGCATCTACACAGTTCAATATGCCAATCGCGTATGCGTGCAATCTGGGAAGACTATTGAAAGAATCAAGTTAAAAAGGCACGTTCAATTAAGATGCATGAAGATTTTGTGTCTACATGGTGCACCGTTTTGAACGTCGTCTTCACTGCGTAAATATATTAATTAATATTAAATATCAATCTTGCATTCATTGCTTTAAAGTTGAAAGAAACGTTTAACCGTGTGGTTGCATCTTAATGTATTCATGATCATCAATTTATGGGGAAACAGTTGGCGACAACGACTAAACAAAAGAACGACCATGCGATAAATTGATAGCGATAAATCTAGCTGCAAAAATGATCGCAAAGTGTGACTGTGATTGGTTGGAATTCAAAATTTAATTACACTTCATTGGTCGAAAATGGAATGACGTCATTTAAACGAAATAGTCTATGTAAAATTATTTAATCCTTTATTCAGTGTACTCTAAATTTAAACTACGCACACTGTAGGATGATTCAAGAACATCGCGCGATATACTAGGATCTCATTTCTAACCTCATTCTGATCAAGAAAGGTTTATATAAACATAATTATATCATACTGTTAAAATTGAGTGAGCTACACCTGAATATCATAGGTTAAGGGTGTTTGAGAATAAGGTGCTTAGAAAAATATTTGGGGCTAAGCAGGATGAAGTTACAGGAGAATGGAGAAAGTTACACAACGCAGAACTGCACGCATTGTATTCTTCACCTGACATAATTAGGAACATCAAATCCAGACGTTTGAGATGGGCAGGGCATGTAGCACGTATGGGCGAATCCAGAAATGCATATAGTGTGTTAGTTGGGAGACCGGAGGGGAAAAAGACCTTTGGGGAGGCCGAGACGTAGACGGGAGGATAATATTAAAATGGATTTGAGGGATGTGGGATATGATAGAGACTGGATTAATCTTGCACAGGATAGGGACCGATGGCAGGCTTATGTGAGGGCGGCAATGAACCTTCGGGTTCCTTAAAAGCAATTTGTAAGTAACTAACACCTGAATATAATTATAAACATGAAAGCTTTTAAGGTTTAAGTATTTCAGCGATCTACGAAAATTGTAACTTCGTTTATTATCATTGCACAACATTCACGTTATTATTCACCTAAGGAATCTGTATTAAAACCGGTTTTGAAAGCATCCATTTTCTGCAGCAATATACACAGTTGTCCGAGTGCAAATTGCACTCACTATCCTATGTTGTAGATCAGAAATTTCCTCAGCTGCCAGGCAGATACGTTGTGCCAACTCTTGTTTGGTGTTCACTCCCGTACTATACACGGTGGGTCATGTGGATAAAGTGAGATGCAAAGAGTGAAATTGAAGTTTTGAGCTATTGGAGATTCAAGCCGCCTTTGAGATCTTTTCGAAATGGACGTGGATAAAAAAAGTATTCCCCGAATGAGATGCATTTTTATAACTAGAGATGTAACTAAATCCAGCTCAGTTAAAACATCTCGTGTTTTTAATACAACTTAATTATTGCGTCGCTGTTCTGAAATAATAGTACATTATGCAACGAGCCTATAATGATAGTAATTAAATAGACGCAATCATTTGTTTTGATTTCATTGTAGCCATTGTCGTCGTTCCTGCAATAACTCCTATGTTACATATCGATTTTCAATAAGTTAAATAGTGATGCAGGAAATAATAAATCTACTACATATAACTTAATTATATTTCTTTCTTTCGAAAATGTAAGAATTCACGATCTCCTATGCACTACTGCCATAGAATGAATAAATTTGTTTTTCTTCCTACTAAAAAATTTAATATTTTGCACATAGAAGTTACGGAACAACGACACTTTAATCTGAGGCAGCAGTGGAAATGTATTGTATTGTTATTTTAAAACTCTTGTATATCCTTAAATATCAGCCCTATCAAAATTTTGCCTGGAATAAAACTTATCGGAAATCATTTTTAAAGAAACTTTTGTTATATAACATTTTCCACAAAAATCATTAATAATTATTTAATTCAGGCCCCCCTTATAACCCCCCTTTTAAATAAAGTATTTTGAATGCCATATAGCCTAAAATCTAAGTTACAACGAACTTAATTTATGTTCTAATTTTCATCGAAATCCGTTCAGCAATTATCACGTGAAAAGGTAACAAACAGACAGACAGACAAACAAAAATTAAAAAAAAAGCGATTTTCGGTTTCAGGATGATTAATTATACATATTAACACCAATTATTTTTAGAAAAGCGAAAAGTACCAGAAATATTTCGCTTACAGATTTATTATTAGTATAGATAGTAGCGTGTACCTGTCACATTATTATTAGGTACTGTAAACGCTAAGTTAAACAGGTTTGCCACACACCACTGCTTCGATCAGGTCAGGACTTGAGAGTCTATCTGGATTGCTACGGAGAACGCCATGACGTCACAGAGCATTGAGTTGGAAGTGACTGCTGTAATAATTAAAGTACTGATATTGCTACTACTGTCTCTACCACTATTACATTTGAACCGTATTCTATCAGGAAGTAAAAAGGGATATTTGTAAAAGACTTGTGATTTTACAGAAACGTTGAGGATTTATATTGGTTGAAGATCTTATACCGATACTTTTACTTTCAAACAAAATATTATGCAATATTTACATTGAGTGTTACAAATTAATGGAATCATATCAATGCATTACTTCATATTTTTCAGATTAATGCAGAGCGTATTGAGATCGTTTCTTAATTTTTGTTTCAGGCTGTAGTTGTCTTTTATAGATGTACTTTTCTTTGTGTCTGAAGTGCAAATAGAACTGATACATCTCTGGCTTACTTTTTATAGGCCTGTATGAATGTTAATTCTATTGCAAGTGACAAATTTATCTGAGTTCGGTAACTTAAAACCAATATTAAAATTTTCGCAAAAATTTGCCGGAATTCTCTTGTGATTTCACTTTCCTTCACACTACTTACGACAGTGCCCCGAGAAGAGGGCCTTAATGGTAACATCACAATCTAAATATAATGTATGTGCCTACTTTATTGGCTTTGATATTTATGGTAGTTGATCTATCAAAGTTTCTACAGATTCTGTTCAATATTTGTTGTATCTTTTGCCGCGAAGCTGTGCTGCCATCTTTAATCTGCTTCCGGATAGTCTATATCCACTACAGCTGGGATGCAGTCTTTGAGGAAGCGAACATGCGTTTTCATAGATTTGTTTGAACTCCTTTTATTTTCACCGTATGCATAAAGAACACTATTCGACGCGATTTCCTTTTCTTCACGTACCTGTATTGGAAGATACAAATATAATAAAATAGTCATAGAAATATCTAAGACCACAGTATTGGAACTAATCCTACATGTAAGTCTGTACAATGTTTACTTACGATTTCTTTATTGCTTACATTTTTATTGCCTGAAACAAGTACGTGTGGTGGACAAGATGTCTTCCCATATCGCAAAATGAATTCAGCCTCCGATTTAACGTATTCCAGTACTGGTTTTGGCGCTCAAATGGTGGCCAAAGTTGTATTCTTGGAATCGCATTTTCTCTATGAGCTCTCTTATGTTGAAGGCCTAAATTCACTTTTCATTTTCTTTTATTTCTATTATTTTCATTTCTCTCTTTCTCTCAACCCACCCCCCTCTCTCTCTCTCTCTCTCTCTCTCTCTTTCGACTCCTTTCTCGTTTTTCAGGCGAGAGTTCAACTCCTCGTGAAAGACTTAATCCAGAAAACTGAAAGAGAGGAGGCTTATGTGTTTCTACTTTATGCACACACATTCCATGATGCACAACACACGATGTTTCATAATCACATACTAATTAAAACATACCTGCCGATCGCTGTTCGTAACATCTACACCTGAGGAGTAATTGTTAGCGCGTCTGGCCGCGAAACCAAGTGGCCCGGGTTCGATTTCCTGTCGGGGTAAGTTACCTGCTTGAGGTTTTTCCGGCGTTTTCCCTCAACCCAATATGAGCAAATGCTGGGTAACTATCGGTGCTGGACCCCGAATCATTTCACCGGCATTATCATCATCATCTCATTCAGACGCTAAATAACCTAAAATGTCGTTAAAGCAAAAAAAAAAAAAAACATAGCCTGTATCTGGGTTATGATCAGGATCATCTATAGAGCCGTTCGGGTACATATAAATAAAATTTACAAATCACACCACGAGACTTTACTACTTAAGCAGAAGAACGTCAGTCCTCGGTACACCCATTACGCTGAATTCCGAAGTTGTGTTACGCAATATAAATGAGTGAGTTAGAACTTCTGTGCCACAAAGCAGCGGCAAGAAAACCATCTTTTTAATGTGTTATTATTCTCAGTACAGATGCAGTGAGATACTGGAGGGCGGTTGGAGAAGCTCCACATGAGGTCGAAGACATTCAAATTAGAGTCGCTCACAACCAGTTACGAAACGTAGGAATGATATATTGCTGCTGAACGCCTGACGCTATAGACAGTACGCGAAGCTCTTCCGTCTCGCAGAGTAGTCCAATGTTCGGTTTAATAATGTCCGATTCTTTCTCGGATGGACGATTCTGGATCATGAAAGACAGATAACATTGAGTTGCAAGAATTGTTGGAAGGACGCGATTATCATCGTGTACGTTTCAGTTGATATTTCCGAATCTCTCCGCATTGGTTGGTTGATTGATTGCATTAATTTATTAATTAATCCATCCATCCAAAATATTATGTTTTATTTAACCACGCTCGCAAAAGCCGAGGTTATATCAGCGTCGCTGGTGTGCCGGAACTTTGTCCCGCAAGAGATCTTTTACAAGCCACCTGGCCCGCGATCGAACCCAAAACCTCGGGCATAGAATGGCATCGCTATAGCAGCTGAGCCAACCAGGCCGACTTCATTAATTAATTAATTCATTCATTCATTCATTAATCCAGGAATTGAACAGCACTCATCATGAAGCTGCAATCATTAGAGCTTGAGGGTGCTTTTATTTTTATTAACAACTTTATCTCCTTACAAATAATTTATTAGTAAAATAATAATACTCCACTTAAAAATCTAATTAAAAGACTATATATTGGCTATATTAACACCTACTCTTCCAGAGGTAGCCAATGCGTTTTGAGTTTAAAGTATGAACGTTAAAATAGTGAGTACTTATTTGCTCCTCTATTTTGTAAGTGACTGCAATTTATTTTATTCTTGTATTTGTTTACATGTGAGATTTTATCTAAGCTTTATGCTTATTTCCTTTGTTACCATGTCCATTAGTTGATTTATATATTAGTTATGAAGATAAATGTGCCAAAGTGTCCAATCAATGATGATCTTATTCCAATCTAACACTTTTTAATTAGGAAAAGTATATTTCCTTCAATTTTTACTCCATTAGTGTAGTTTGAAAATGTCATCAGTGTTCCTGTAAGATGAAGTGCACTTGGTGTTCTGTCCTATATATCTGTGGTTCTGTCTAGCCAGCAAGACATCAGGCGCAACCTCTTGAAAGGCGGATATTCGGTGGGATGCTCAACCTCGCCGGTTGTTGTGTGACCGGTCAAATATAAACCGGTTTTAAGCGCTGTTCTGTAGCTCTCTAATTCAAATACAGCAGTGATGTTAACGTTCCTGCCACTTTCAGTTTCTTGATTCATTTTGATTTTACTGTGACCTTGAAGTCGGGATGAATACATATTATTAGCAACAGATATACGAAAAATGTTTCTCAGATTGTCACTCATCCTCAATCTTGTTGATTTTTTAGAAGTTTCGTAACAGAAAATGTCTGTTCACAGCATACAGTATGTACTTCCAAACATGGCTATTATTCTTGCAGAATTTTGCTTCAGGTTTACGAATTGTGAGTCCGGAAGTGCTCTGTAAAATTCTATTAGATCGGTACTTCAGGTACTAATGAACTTTTCAGGAAGCCTACAGTCGTATCTTAGGTCGGTCAATTCCATTTGTAATGTTTCATCCCGATTACTCTTAAAACCTGTTGTGAATGACGTATCAAAGACAGTGAAACCAGATTTAATTTAACTGTATATCTTCTTGATGGTTGAGTTTTTTTTAGTGTATTTTTAGTAAATTATCTTGATGAATGTTGATATTAGCACCCGCCCTTCTCTCTGGTAATGTTCGTTACTTATATTTTTATATTCTTTCAGTTTTATTTTTACTGCATAAGATTCGTTCAACTATTTCTTCGATCTCTTATGGCTGATTTTTTCATTCCTTTGCCACTACATTCATGCTATAAATCATTATTTCTTCTGTGTTATGGAAGTTTCATTTCGTTATATATATATATATATATATATATATATATATATATATTAGCAGTCTTTTAACTGTGAATTTTCAAGACCATTTGCACTCTTTTTCTAAACATTTTTAAAGCCAATATTGTTGGGAATCCAGGATAAAATACTGGTTGCTAAGATTCAATTTTTCAGTATGTGAGGTTTTACAGAAGACATTAGAATTTCATTTAGTACTGGTTAGGAATTTTTCTTTATGAGGGTTTTTCTCCTTTATGATTGATTGAGTTTCTAGAAACCGTTTTTTAGACTGTCTTCATTCATATTTGAGTTTGCCTTCGTCAATCTTGCACTATTTACTCTGAAATAATAGTATTACTTCGGAGGAAAGCTTACATCTTTCCTTTCCAAGCACTATTCTTAAAAGAAGGTAGCAAAATTATAGATTTGTCCTACTCCTAAATATACAGTAGCTTTACAGTGTTGATCTTGGTAGCCCAAACTTCTTAGCAGAAGTTTCAATCTTGTGAACATCCTGTACTGGTGCAACTGGTAACATCAATTGATCTATGTTTTTGATTAATTTTTCCAACATTGTGCGTTTTGAGATTGCAAGGAAAATAGACCTCAAGAGTTCGACTTCCGCTGTAACCTGCGATAAATAATAGACTAATCATGAAGGACTAGTTACGAATGACTGTCAGTTTAATATCATTGAACTAATAATGGGCACTTAGAAATATTTAGTAATGGGAGCTGTCCATCACTGTATATCACACGAATTTTAGTACATAGTGATGGGTATGGGCCATTAAGACACAATAAATCGTTATTTCATTATTAAAACCACTTGTCTCTACTGAGACAAACTAAACGGTGTTAAAAATCAAGCTTTGAACAAAATACAGAAAAAAACAAAACTTCCAATACTATTTATGACAGCAACGAACACTAAAAAATAATTAATATTAAGTGATGATAAACATGGACATGCAAATGGACACAATGAATTTTAAACTGAAGTTTCCCATACACTCTCAGGACATAGATTATGCGCGGGGATGTAGGCTACAATTTTTACAATATTTTAAAATTTTTACAGTTGTACAATTTATTAATTTTCTACAATTTTTACAATTTTCTGCAATGATTTACAATATTTTGGCGAGATGTAGTGAGATGTGGTGAGGTCCGAGGATTCGCCAAATATTACCCGGCATTTGCCTATTGGTTGGAGAAAACCTCGGAAAAACCCAACCAGGTAATCAGATCAAATAGGTGAAATGAAGTGATGCCGAGGACTCGCCATAGACCATCCGGCTTCAGTCCCACGGCTGGGGAAAACCTCGGAAGAAACCATTCAATGAGACCAAAGGGGGATCCAACCCAAGCCCGAACGCAGCTCCGGATCAGCAGCCCAGCGAGTCTGCCGACTGAGCTACATCGATGGCTCTACTAAAAGTATACAATACATAGCCAATCAAATTATTAAATTTACAAACTCAAACGATCATTCATCAGTTGAGCTATATGTATAATACAAAACAAGTAAGTTAATTAAATTTAAGGCATAAACAATTCAATCAGTTGTGATATACAGAAATTGATAATACTTATCATGCAAACTACTTCAAATTACAAACACAAACAATTTATCAATAGAGCTATACATATTACTATTCCATTTAAAGCATACACAATTCATCGGCTAAAACTATACAAACATATAGCCTACAATATAAATTAATCAGATTAATTCAATTTACAAGCATACTTTCATTAAACTATACAAATTTGTGCAATTAATATCAAGTAGATTAATTCAATTTATAATCGTAAACAATTAAATCAGTTGAGTTATACAGACTACTAGCCTATTCAAATTACAGCATATACAATTCATCGGCAGAGCTATACAGACTAGTATTCATTTTAAAAATGGTGCCACTACCCTATTCGGATTTATGCGGATCTAACCATAGGTATTCAACGTATGTACAGTTACCCTTAAAAGGAATGAGACGACTCTTGGTCGTCGGAAGTTTCTACAGCGCGGTTCACTCGATATCGACGTATAACGATACATAACATGAGAAATACAGCAAGAATTGTTACGAGGACCACAACAAGGACAAGGACCAAAATAAGAATCACGAAGACGACAGCCATTTAAGGCCACGATTTCACAACATAGCTCGGGTCACAAACTATCATTGCTTCTCTGTACCGAATGGCAAATGCCTGCTATGGGATCTACATTCTAGACTGCGGTTGTCACTGTCTTGTCTCGGTAGCTCATATAGTAGCGTGTCGGTTCCACTGCTTAACCGAAACGTCTCGTGTTCGATCCCAGGTAAAACTTTTTTTTATTGAGGTGTAATTAATTTCTTCAGAGTCCCTAGACTATCTAATTTGTCGAAAAATATGAATAATTTATGCCCAATTTCTGGGTCTTACAAGTGGGCTGAACCTCTTAAAAAAAATAAATCTTATTTGAAAGTTAAGAGTATTTTTCCTCAAACAAAAATCACAAGAAACAAAAAGAGACCTGTCAACTTAAAATCTTGTCCACATGCCATCAGCTTCTATTACAGCTCTAAGTCGGTCCGGCATGGATGTCACGAGATTGT
Organism: Periplaneta americana; assembly: GCF_040183065.1. NCBI lineage: Eukaryota > Metazoa > Arthropoda > Insecta > Blattodea > Blattidae > Periplaneta > Periplaneta americana. Next base: position 165,500,743 of record NC_091132.1, read on the forward strand.
GGAATAAATTCTAATCCCCGGCGAGATCTTCCCAGGTTTCAACAACTTGATCCCACAATTCGTCTCGATTTCGAGAGCGTCGGTGGGCATAGGTGGCTATCCTTCTCTTTTTCAATTCCGCCCATAAATTTTTGATGACATTCAAATCGGGTGACTTCGGAGGCCAATTAATGATTTCGATCTCGAGTCTACTTTGAAACCATCTTTGAATGCTTGTGGCATAGTGCACGGGATGGTTATCCTGTTGGAACAGCAATGTTCCTTCGGGAAAACGTTCTAGGGGCGGAAGGAAGGAATATATTTTCCAGAATGTGCTCGTAAGTTCCCGTATTAAACCGGCCATCGATGCGTTCTATAACGCCAGGTCCATCGTAAGACATCCACCCCAACACGATATCACAGTCTACTATATACAGTCACGAAGCTTGAGTTTTGAGGGTGCTAGAAACAATAGACTATGACGGTACTATTTTGCATTGCCTGTAATGAGGCGATATTAGCGATCCTACTGGTGAGCAACAATCTAATGTTTGCATATTTACTACGTATTGAGCTTCGCGACTGTATATACTACACTGTGACAATATGCTAAAGTGCCCCGATCTTTCACGTCGGTGCACATAGCGCTGATCATGTGGGAGACCATCCTCACGATAGACACGGACAGGACTTTAGTAATCACTCGAGATGGTTGTTTCGTCGGAGAAAATTACATTTCTCTAATCGAAATCCACTCGATTGGTAACGAAGGCAAGACGGTTGACAGCTTGTGGTTCCCGCAATATTTCCATTTGCGCAACCCTCCGGCTCCTAATACCGCGGTTCCTCAACCTGCTGATCACAGTCTGAGAAGAACCGGGAAAGTTAGATGCTGCTCTTATTTCGTTAGCAGTCCGAAAGGGGTCCTGTCGAACTTCCTCGAATAAGAGAGCATCCTCTTCCAATGAAGAAATCCGGAGACGCCCAGGAATAGGGCGATTTTCGACCTCCCCTGAATTTTGGTAACGTTGAACCCACCTCTCGGCTGTACTTCCAGGAACACCGACCAAACGGCCAGCAGATCTAGCCCCATATCCAGCCTGAACTAGAGCTATAACTCGCTGTCTCATGTCACGTCGGTTCGCCATTAAGATGAGAAATGAGGGATGATGATAATACTTTAGTGTAGACAATGACTATTTAACGTGATATAGAATTATTGAAATAAGGGTCATCTTGCACAGTAAGAGTTAATAAATCAACTCTAACTTAAATATTTAAATAACAGGATATAACAGGAAGTCCAATTGTTGCGAAGCTAATCAAATTAAATCTAATTACATTAAGTAAACAGACCCCAAGTTATGACACCACATTGCTACAGCTAAATTGTAGGTTATTAACATAAGCATTGAATAGGTCTGTGCTTATGTGTTGGACGACAAAACCAAACATCAAAAAGTTCGAATCTTGCCGAGGAATGTAACTTCTTACTTTTTATAATGTAAATCAGACTTCTAACTACAATCATTCATATTTATTAATATTTATAGCCGACATTGAATTTGTAAAGAAAAGACTTTAGAAATCTCATATGGAAGTTGTGATCTGTAGTGACATAGACATAGATTATCTCTCGGAACTTTTCCGCAAAAGTAAATTAAATTCACTCCTTGAAACTGGAAATCTTAGTCCCCACCAGCATACAAGCTGAAGTGGCACAGCCATTGATAAAAGTTTTGTACACTGAATTAGACTGAATTCCTATTCGGCAGCACATATAATCAATGGCTTGTATGAACATGATAAACAAATCCTGTTTCCAATGTTACTGAACAATGCCAAAATATTAATTTAAAAACTAAAAAAGGGTCGTAAATGCTGTATCTAGTGATTATTTACATTTATGTCTACAAAATGAATATTGGAAAAACGTATAGTGAGGATCACGTAAGTTCAGTTCCCAAACAGCAAATATTTCCGCCTTGTCAGTGTTGCCAACTGTTACCAGATATCACCACATGTAGTAAAATCACGATCCTATGTACTGAATGATTTCTTTACTCACCGTACTTTACCTTAATGTTGGAAGGTTATTCTAAATAGTTTCAATAATAATGAGAAATGTATTGCTATGTTCTATTCTTTTATTCCTTTACATTATTATTAGTATTAGCATTAATAGGTTACTAGACGTAAATATACAACAAAGTATAGTATATAATATTCAAGAATCAAATCTGTTCCAAGACCAATTAAATTATTGTCACTTCACTTTAAAGATTCCAGCGTACATATACTGTACTTCCTAAAGGTAGATAAATTAATAACCAATTGACTTTTGGTTGGAATTCGAATGACCTTCTGATTATCTTTTGAAATTAGTAAGGAAATGGATAATACAACTAGGCTAAAACTGAAATAATAATAAATCAACTTACAAAAATAATTTTGGTCCTTAAAAGCCATAAGTAATTTCACTTCTAGATACCTTTTTAAAGATTTCATTTGTTTGTAAATTGCTTAATAATGTTACACTTACACTTATTATTTCTGGAACTCCACGTCTGTCATTGAAAAAATGTATGATACATAACTGTGAAGTCTCTTTTTGGCTCTTGTGTCCTAAATTTAAATAAGAAAAAACAAATGATTCAAGAAATGTGAGCTGGTGAAAATTAAATACTCAATTAATAAAATAATTACTACCAAAAGAGTATTTTATTAATTCTATACAAAAGATGGATTACACAGAACAGATGGCCAGAAATCATAGATTTATACACAACATACAGCATGAAACGATCATCAAAAAATGCTTTTTGTACACAATAACATCTTTCAAACGAAGTGAAATAGCCAATAAGTTCAATAAATATTATGCTAATAAGTAATAACTATAATTAATAATTATCTACAAGCTGTAAAAGGGAATAAAATAGTATATTGTTGAAATTAGGGGGTATGGTTTATTACGTGTATTTATAATTTTAATTACTTTTTCTACATTTAATTATATTTTAATTTCTATTAGATTAGTTGGTGGTGTGGGTGTTAGTTTTATCTGTGTACGTCAGACTATTAAGGAAAAACTGAAAGAAATATTAAATCTACAATCTACTTTATATAACAATATTTAATCAAGAACTGAATATTACTATTAATTTAATAACATAAGACCCAAAACATCTCCAAGTCCAGACAATACACATGCTGATTTTCTTAAATATGTTGGCAAACAAGCAAACTCACTACTTTTATCTTGTAATCTCATCTAAAATACAATATCTGTCTGGAGAAAATCTATCATAACATTAATTTTGAAAAGCAATTATTCAACTAATATCTTTTCGAGTTATCGACAGATACCACTTACCAGTATGATAGCCAAAATTATGGAAGAGATGATTTCATAGATTGAATTGGTTCCTGGAATCTAGTAACTAACTTTCATCTTATTGAGTTGACTTTAGAAAATTACATTCAACAAACGGACAGATTTTAAATTTTAGTCAAGATATTAAAGATATTTTAAACAGAAAACAAAACACCTTAGCAATTTTAATTTATTTTCAAGGATCATATGGCTCTGTAAATATAAATCACTTAAGAAATTGCAAACTTAGGGTGTCCATGATAAAGTGTTACACTGGGTCAGTGACTTGATTATTTGATTCATTGTCACAAATATGTAAATAGAGACAGATTCATCTGGGCTTCCCACATTGTTGTTTTCAGGAATACATTTTCCAATATTAATGTCGATGGTCTAACTAGAGAAATAGATCTTATGATAATCTCATCATTTGCAGATAATATGGTTGTCTAGAACAAAAAATCACAGTCCACAAATATTAATAAACTGAGCCAAAATCCCAACAGACTTTTTGACTCTACTTGGAGAACTCAAACTTGCTCAATCAAGGGAAACTTTACTAATAAAACACAATCCCAAGTTATTTCAAAATGAATAGTATATAAGTTAACTTTAACAGATGATGTTAAGAAATGTGATACTTCTCCAGACATTTTAAAAATCATTAGAAACGATAAATGATCTGGTCAGTGAGTGACTACATACAGTATTTTTTATAGATGGATCCTGTTTACCAAGCCATAGATGTAGTGGTGTTGTAGTACAATACCAGTATATTCACTTTTACAGGGAATTATATTCAAACACTTGTTTGCCCCATTTTAACCGTGACAACGCTTTTTAGTTTTTTAAACTTTCTGGTTATTGTATTGTGTTTGTGTTTAGTGAAAGATTTTAGATAAGGGCGCAAATAGCCATAGTAGCTGACGCGCCCTTTTTAAACGCCACTAACTAACAAACTAACTAACTAACTTCAAACACTGACTAATTTTGATAGTGAAAATTTAGATACACTTTTAAGCTTACAAAATCTCCAGTATCAGCTTCATAAATCTGAGAAGGCTGTCATACTATCAGATTCAAAATCAGATATTCTTGCTGCAGTATTGGACGTAACAGCATGAAATCTCAATATTTTACAGTGTTTTAATATTTTAAGCAAAATGGTCGAATTACATCGACGACTGGTACTTCCGTGGATCCATGAACTTTATGGAGTGGGAGGTAATGAGGTAGTTGAAAGGTAGCAAAATTACTGTAAGGTTATCTATACCTGCATCTTACCACACTGTTAAAAGAATAACAAGATCAGAACATGACAATATGGTAACATAAATCGGAATGATTCTAAAGCAAATGAAAAAATTGCAATAGGCCATCCGGCATCCGCTCCACGATGGAGGAAAATCCTCAGAAGAAACCAACTAATCAGACCAAATGGGGGATCCAAACTACCCTCGAGTGCAGCTCTGAATTTGCAGGCCAACGAGTCTACCGACTAAGCTACATTGGTGACTCCACTAAAAATATGAAGTACATGGCACTCAGATTATTAAATTGACAAACCTAAACAATTATTCATCAGTTAAGCTATAAAATATAATACATAGCAAGCAAGTTAATTCAATTTAAAAGTATAAACAAATCAATCAGTTGAAATATACAGAAATTGATAATAAATATCATGCAAATTACTTCACATTACAAGCATAAACAATTCATCACTTGTGGTATACAGCCTACTATTTAATTTATAGCACATACAATTCATCAGTTAAGCTATAGGCCTACAGTCTACTATTGAATTTATAGCATATATAATTCATCAATTAAGCGAAACAAAAATATAGTACAATACATAGTAAAAATAATACACCTAATTTAATAACTGAACTTCTATGAAAATCTACAGTGGCAGTACTCATATTATTACAGGCCATGATTGTCTCAAATATTTACAAAGAACTGATATTTCAGAATCTCCCCATGCCATTTCTGAAATCTCAATGAAGATATGGATCATTGTCTTGACTGTTTAACTTTACACAGCTTTCAATCATCTGGTTAAATATTGGAGTGCAAGATAACAAATGACATCAACTGCTGAACACTTGGTATCAATCAACCAACAACTTCATTAGATTAAAGGGGGGAAAAAAAAACTGAAAGAATTAATTGTATATAGACACAACACATAAGACAAGGCCGCTTCAGAACAGTAATTGGCAAGGCTCTGTTGTTTTAGGATTCTTATGTAGATTCAATTTCACCTGAAAGAAAAAAGTAGCATCTATAAGTATGCCTAATTATGAGAAATAAGAGAAACGATTGCAATAGTAGTAGTAGTAGTAGTAGTAGTAATGATAATAATAATAATAATAATAATAATAATAATAATAATAACTGCAAAGTATGGAAATTAATATTGAAATATAATATCAAAAGGTGATTTCACACCATCAACTCTTATCATTTAGTACAACAAATCTATTATATTCAGTTGCAATCACCAGTAGCTGTTCTTTCCTCCATTTTGTTGTTGGCTGATTTTTCACAAGTCTGCTATGATATGCAGCACTATCCATGACAATAACGCATTGCCCTAATGTTCTCAGGTCAACAACTGTGTTTGCACCCACTTCTCAACTACAGGGCACTATGGTAGTCCTGACTTTTCTTTCAATTGCATGAAAAAATTAAATCAGCACCTGCAATAAAAATTATACCTGGGCATATAATTACGTCACATGAATTCACAGCATTTAAATAAAGAAAATAAAACATAACATAACATAACATGACATGAGATCCTCTTTGGTGAAAGGCTTTCCCACGTTTTTATTTAGTCACCAATTTTTATATTTTTGTACCCTGATTTAAAAAATTACTCTTGCCAAATTTATGTAAAATATAAATCAATATAACTTACCGAGTATAAATCCACCTTTCGTTCCGGCATCTAATCTTCCACCCTCATTTGTTGGTCTATGAATAACACCATTCATGTCACTGGAAACTTCACCTGGTTTATTTCATGAATAAGTGGGTGATCCTACTTAAAAAAACAGAGAGAGAAAAGCAATTCACATTGACACTCTAAGAGACACAAAAATTTTAAAGACAGGAAAACCGTTCAAGAATTTTATAACTAACCTCTAGTTATAATATGAAACTATTAATTGCAAAACATGTTGTTCCCACCTGAATTCATTACTAGTAGCCTATATTAATTGCAATTTCATATTCCACATAAGTGTTAACCTATTTGTTAGTAAAAAATTCAATCACTCAATGTCTCACAATACATTGAAATTTACCATTCATAAAAATCCAAGTCTCATCCAAGAATACTACCGGTTTAGGGTTCTCACGCTCCACATTTCTTATATATTCTCTTAAAAACGAATAACATCACTTTCTCGTACATGTGTATAAGGATCCCCTTTGCTCCATAGAAATTTCATCTCTTTCAAAATTTTTTTCACCGATGATAAGGATACTCTAAATAAATATGTTTCATAATCATCATTCATATGTTCCAGAACTTTTGCTGCTGTTAGTACTTCCCCTGTAACAGTAAATTAAAATTATGCCATATTTTTATACATATGACTAATATCAGAATTACATTGCATAAATCAACACAATAATTCCTGTAACTTCCCTACCTTTATGTAACTTGTCATAAATAAATCTCGCAATTGCATCTTTCGTAAAATCATCAGCATCAGTCACTGGATGTTTACGTAGTCTATGTTTTCCTGGTGTCACAAGTGGGTTCCCCTTCTGTGAATTTATCACATTCGTGGCTGTAGTGAAGCCAAGCTGTAATAACAAACAATAACATAACACTTCTAAAAATTGTTATATCATAAAATTCATGCATGATACCAACATTTGCAGCTATATGAATAGAAAATGATCAACATATTAGGTTGGGTCTACGATAGGTTTAAGTAGGCTAATATTTAGGTAATTCTCCAGAAAAGCTACATCAAAGAAGGCATAATTTTATTTTGTTTAATTGATTTCTGTGATATTTACATAGTGATGAACACGTGGTTTTAGTGCACAGCCACAAATACATTCAGCACAAAAATCCTTTGACACTTACCTGTATATTCTAATGCATTGTTGTAGTCCCTCCCTCAAACTTGTTACTAATTACCAATATAACATGCGAGAGGTCCATGACTAAGAGAAATGGTTAGTTTCCCAGTAGTGCGTCCTCGTCCTCTCGAGTGTTATATCTTAACAAGTACTTTGGGTGGGGTAGCTTTTCTGAAGAAACACCATATTTAATATTACTTAGACCAGTCATGAATAAATTATTCAGCCAGAGTCAACGTTCCTATGCTTTATAGAGTATGTTATATAGTTATTATATAAAACTGAATTATTTTTAAGCACCATAACAGGCCAACATTCATGTAATATTTGCTGCAATATCAAGTTAATAATTACAATGACTTGTATTTTCTTCGGCCGATGTGGCATGTAAATTGTGATCTGAACGGTTAATTTAATACTAAAAGAGAAAACTTTCGTGCTGTTTGATTATTTGTTCGTCTAATTTGTAAATGTATTTAAGCTATCACCTACTGCAGTATTACAGTATCTTAAATGTATTTAGTTTGGCAATATGAAAATCACTGACTTGATTAAACATCTAGGCCTAACTTAAAAATTTGTTTTGTTTGACCACAATCATGAAATTATTAGTGCAAACTCCTAAAACTGAATACCACTTTGAAATGTATGCTTAAGAATACTTACTCCTAATAATTTTCCTATTCTGGTTGTAATTGCTGTCTCCGTTAGCATAATTCCTTCTTCATTATCTTCTTTCTTCAACTCATTATACACGTGAACTACAGATTTCTGAAGCGTACTCTGAATGCCACACATTTTCTTCCTTGGAGGAGTCACTGCAACACTATTTCATTTTTTTGACATAGTAATAAAAATCTAAACACGAAAGAAATTCATTAAAATTTGAAATAATATTTCTATCCATTACCCACGTGCATTATCACGCCCAAGTATATTATATTTATTCGTACTTATCTGACTATTCTTGAATTATAACCACAACGCAACACATAAAATAACTATTATGTATAAATATTAATACTAATATTAATTAATTATTAATAAGTTCGAATTTCACTATCTTCCAGTAACCGGCTGAGAAATCGAGTACAATTTTAATTTCATGGAACTCCAGTACCGGCAAATATTGTCGATATTTGCCTCAGCTGCCAACATACCAGTTACAAAATCACTACCATTTATAGTATTTGTCAGTATCGAAATTCGAAACGAAGTTGGCAAAAGAAAATTCAACCTTCAAACTAGAAAATCACCATAATCCACTAGCATTTGTAGTAATGGGGGAAAAATGGTTAGGTTTCACCCTTAGGGTATCAAGTTACCTGGTCTTCCCTATATATGTTACTGGTACTACTGATATTAAGAGTAAATGTACCGTATTGTATTTTTCACTTCATTTCAGAATCATTTCGGTGGATATTCTCCACTCAATGTTGTGAAAAAATTTAAAAGTAAAAACATGTAGATAACGCAGGGACTTAAAAATCTCATGTATTAAAAAGAAGAATCTATATGTAATGAGCTCCAATATAACTATCCTCATATTCTTAAATACTACAAGAAGTACAGTGTAATTTATCAAAATTTATGAAAGAGGGAAATAGAACACATTTGAATAGAAAAGCACAAAATCCAGATAATGCAATTAAAGCTATTCGGAATATTATTAAAGTTAAACTTGTAGATATCCTAAGAAAGAAAATATTTTTTCATTAAAATTAGTGATTATAAAGTAGAGGATCCCAAATCTATTGCAAATTCTTTTAACGTCTTATAGTATATAGTACAGAAATATTATTGACATCTTAAACATTCAAGATTTTGCAAAAGATACTGCAATTAGTTACTTAACACATGCATTTAATAGTTAGTATTAATATATGTAATTAATCAATAACTGCAACAGTGCTTATACATTCAATCATGACATGAATTAAATTGAATGCACATTAAATTAAACACGTAGATAAAATAGTTAAAATCAACTGAAGGGGTGAGAATGAAATAATCGAAAGCCACACTTTTAACAAAAATTGTTTTGTGCGAGTGCATTTATTACACATATGGGAAAGCTACTAATAAAATATTGTAATAATTACTCAACAAATGACATGGCCTAAGGACTCTAAACCTTTGTAATCGTTTATCAGTGTGGCTTAGGAGTATATTTTTAATTTCATTTTAATTGTTAGTTTTTAATATATATATATATATATATATATATATATATATATATATATATATATATATATATATATGCATTTACATTGTATGTGTGTGTGTAATATTCTGAGCAAACACGCGATTGGCTCACTGGCCGGTAGTCTTCTGAGCAAACACGTCTCGGTTCAAGTGCCGGTAATATTCTCCGGACGCACACGATCGGCTCACGGCCGGTAGTATTCTGGGGCCGCGTCTCGGTACGCCGTCCTTTTAAATACTAGCTATGGTGACGCGCTCACCAGACGCTACTATTGTTTGCTAGCCTCAGACAACGCTACAAGCGCGTTCCTAGACAAGGAAAAACCCCCGCTTCTGAAGCCTATGCTATGCTAAAGTTCAATATCCTACCTCGTGGGGTTTTCCAAACTGTGTGGGTGCTCTCGATGGAAAACATATTCGAATCAAACGGCCCAATAATTCGCAAAACAATGTATGGGAACTACAAAGGTTTTTATTCAACAAACTTGTTGACTGTGACTGATGCACATTACAAGTTTGTTGTAGTTGATATTGGTGGTCATGGCAAAGACAGCGATGGTGGAATGTTTGCTGCCTCGGCCTTAAGTGAACAACTTGAATCAAAAACATTAAATCTTCCGCGCCCACAAAAACTGCCAAACTCAGAAACTGAAGCACCATTCGTTATAATTGCAGACGAAGGCTTTCCTCTACGACCATATCTCTTACGACCTTTCCCAAGAAACCAATTAGTAGAGGGTGGTGAGAAAGATGTTTTCAATTATCGATTGGCCAGGGCTCGAATGGTTGTTGAGTGTTCTTATGGAAGTCTCCTATCAAAATTCAATATCTTATCATTCCCTATTGCAACCGATATTCACAACACTATACATATAGTCCAAGCCATGACCCTTCTTCACAACATTATCAGAGACCGAAATGGGTTTACGGATGAAGAAATTTCTACATTCATTAATGTTGAACGTGATCCACAAACTGCAATGGCAACTTCAAGAAAACACAATAGCATGAAGAAACGTGCTAAGGAGATTCGAGAGCTGTTTTCCTCATACTTCATCAAAAATCTCCTCCCTCATCAACAGCCAGCGTGAGAATTACACTAGTGGATGACTGTTGGGTAAACATTAAACATTCAGTGACTGTTGTGTGCGCAATGTGAGCAAAGACCCTGGTTTCAAATATTGTAATGCAGAATTGTTGTAAATAAAACCATATAAGATTAACCATATTTGCAGTATTTATTAAGTTTCCGGTAAAATTGTACATGACTGTTATACTACGACAACCAAAGTAAACATAAACTTGTACTAACTTAACCTTACTTTTGTAAGACAATAATTAAACGTTACTTACTGGATTCATGAACTTCTTCTGCTACTTTATTCCACAATCGTTCATTCATCAACTTATTATGTTAAAGCATATTCCACAATGATGGATACTTTTGCACCATTGAAATAATTTCTTCAACAGACATAATGATTACTCATGAAGTCACACAGACCGGAACTGTACTACACTGTTTTCTCAAGTCCCATCTACCGGCCAACAGCTGACATCGGTGGCGCCGTCAGCATCGCTGGCGCATCACCGTACTACGTGGGCGACACGAACGACAGGAGCGACGCGACTCGAGCGGACGAAGCGACCAAAGACAAACTGATTTGAATTTTCAAAATACGCTCGCATCGCCCGCTCATGTCGTGTCGCTATGTTCGGTCACATTGAACGCTCCCATGCATTGCCATTGGTTTGTAATTTCGTCGCTCATGTCGCGTAGCTGCGGTCGCCCACGTAGGAACCGGCGTTAGGGAGGCCGAGACGTAGATGAGAGAATAATATTAAAATGGATTTGAGGGAGGTGGGATATGATGATAGAGAATGGATTAATCTTGCTCAGGATAGGGACTAATGGCGGGCTTATGTGAGGGCGGCAATGAACCTCCGGGTTCCTTAAAAGCCAGTAAGTAAGTATTTGTTAGTCCCGCGCCGTGACGTCGTGGTCTAAGGCATCCTGCCTAGGACTCGCGTTACGGAATGCGCGCTGGTTCGAATCCTCAGGGGGGGAAGAAATTTTCTCATGGAATTTCGGCCAGTGTATGGGACCGGTGCCCACCCAGCATCGTGATACACTTGGGGAGCTACGATGGGTAGCGAAATCCGGTTGCGAATGCCAGCTATAACGCCTGGGGGGGATCATCGTGCTAACCACACGATACCTCCATTCTGGTTGGATGATCGTCCACCTCTGCTTCGGCATGTGGGCGTGAGGCCAGCAGCCGGCTGGTCGGTCCAGGCTCTTCACGGGCTGTAGCACCACGGATTTTATTTATTTGTTAACAGTCTTTACCGCACATTTACGCTGAATTCTTTTCCCTGGCACTAGTTCTAACTACTAAGGGACGACATACAACTGCACATTGTCTCCTTTCTGGGACTATACGACAGAACGTTTTTTCTAAGACAGTACCTGCTACATCATTTGCATGCAGGCCAACAATGAAGCGGTTACAAAATAATAGTGAATGGAGAAAAAAGTACTATTATTATTATTATTATTATTATTATTATTATTATTATTATTTTCGCCATAATTATAGCTTTGTAATCATTGCATTCCTGATTACAGTGGTGACTCATTTGAGGCAGGATGATATTTTGTATACAATAACTACAGGGTTGGGCAGATAAAACCGGCCCGTGTTATGACATTGATAGGTACTAATGATTTGAAACAAACTTCAAATGGAATGAAAATAAAACGCATTTACCTTAATAATAAATGTTGGAAGTGCCCTCCATCTGCATCTAGACACGTCTGTGCACGTTTTAACAGGTTCATGAAAACACGTGTCAATTCCTCATGGGTGATAAATTCATTAATTCGCGCCATAAGGTGAGGAGTCCAGACAGAAGGAGTTCTGTTCCTTGTTACATTTTTTATGGATCCAGTCGTACGCCAGTTTCGCACCAAATCTTGAATGCTGCTTTTCGCTGGTACTGAGCGAAGCGGATATTTGTCTCTGAATAATTGTTGTGTTTCCTTAATAGAGCTGGTCTGTAGGCCTACGTACGCTATTCGCTCTGGTATTGAATAAGTCATGCTTATTTAAAAAACAACTCTTTACATGTGTTTAGAACGTCTGACTTTTAAACAGCAACCAGAAGAGGTTATAAGCAACAATGGCGTAACAACAATGACACAAAACACGCGAAAGGTACAGTATAGCCAACATAATTACATTTTCAAGAAAAAAGAAAGAAAAGAAAACAATACTCTATATAATTTATTTTCCAAATCATATGACATGAGATGGGGCCGGTTTTATCTGCCCAACCCTGTACAATTTAGGTATTTTAATATACAGAGTTAGATCAAGTCCCGCACCACCTAAATAACTTTTGAAGCATACGGTTTAGTGACATGAAACTTGGTATGTGAGGATAACCATATACTAAGAACTCAATAATGGTATTACCGAGTTTATTCTACTTCCGGTTTAACCGGGAGTAACTCCAACTCTCTTATTTTAAATGGAACACCCAATATATTATTTTATTTTTGAATAGTACTCATTAAGAGATTTTCAAGAATTACCCACACTTGATACTTTTGTACAAATTCAGTGTTGCTAAGTCAAGAAAACAGAAAAGTGTATCAAATATTAAAATAATAAATGCACTACCTAAATAACTTTTGAAGCATACGGTTCAGTGATATGAAACTTGGTATGTGAGGATAAGCATATACGAGTACTAAGAACTTAATAATGGTATTACCGAGTTTTTTCTAAGTAACTCCAACTCTCCTATTTTAAATGGAACACCCAAAATATATTTTTTTATTTTTGAATAGTGCTCATTAAGAGCATTTCAAAAAGTACCCACACTCGATACTTCAGTACAAATTCAGTGTTGCTAAGCAACTTCAATTTCAGTGCGTCTAGCATTTGTAATGGTCATCTTAATATATAAAATCGAATGTGGGTATGTATGTGTGTGTGTGTGTGTGTGTGTGTGTGTGTTCTCTATACAAATCTACACGCTTCGACCGACATGTGCCAAAGTTTGCACATTTTTTAATCTTCATAACCAGGAGAAGAACATAGGCTACATTAAAATTGTGCAAATGGAAGTTAAATTCATTAAAATTATAAAAAAATAAAAATAAATAGATCAAATCTTCATGTATAATATTAAAACGCAAAATCTGCTACAGTCAATTGTTCTTTATTATTGTCTGATATATTCAACATCGCCTTTCACGAGGCCATGGAAATTTTAACACGAAATTAAATTACATTGTTGTTGCAGATCATGAAGGCTAAAACTAGATAATTCATTCAATAAATATCTTTACGCAGTCCAGGACCGTATTATGAATTCCTCGAAGCAGTTTTGTAGATAGTGAGCAAATTGTTTTATACAACTGAATTCTAGAATTCTTTGAAACTACAAGGATTGCTACCACATCATTTACTTAATATTGAATAACCAATAGTACTATTGTGAAATATTGACCCAGCAAAATTATGCACGAATAAGAATTGGTGTGAAAAACTCATAAGAAACGTAATAGAATTGGCAATATTAACTGCAAAAATAAAAGGAGATGTTTTTATTCCACGTATTGCTAGGATACTCATTCAACTGCAATTTCAATGCCACAAGCATTTGTAATGGCCATATTAAAATGAAGCTCAAGGACAGTTGCTCAAAGTTGCAGACATTAACTTAAAAACTGCGTGTTTTTCACATCCTCAACTATATATTATACAAAGAAGTGAAAAAAAAAAAAAGATTTTACACATATCAATAAGCAATTCAATGATACTTTTGCCATGTTGCTAATGTGGTATGTGAATGTACATAAGCCTACTGAAAATACATTGCATTAATTCCCAAATATTGTTATTCACGTTGAAAATTTAGTATGTTAAGTGTTGTGGAAATAAAAATCTCTTAATTTCTAAAATACCGGTAGGCCTATACTTTTCTCAGAATATTAGTCTTTATGTTAAAAAATGACTTATTGCGAGTTTATATTGTATCTGTATTCTGTGTGTAAAATTAGAATTAATATAATATGAATAATTTCAAGGGAAAAATTGTTCCGGGGCCGGGTATTGATCCCGGGACCTCTGGTTGAACGTACCAGCGCTCTACCAACTGAGCTACCCGGGAACTCCACCTGACACAGTCTCAACTTTTCCCTTTATATCCACATAACTCGCGTGGGCTGACGAAACGCCAGAGACCCGATGCACTCCATTTTACAGTAAATTAACTCGACGATCCTCTTTCTTCGCAAACCGATCAAGTTTAAACACTCCTCTAACCAGCTATCTTATTGGTTGAACTGCTGTTGTCATGGTTACCGGGGAGTAGCGTCATGTAGCCGACTCCTCTCTCCCGCTCTCGCATAGACACTGCAGGCTGCTAGATGTCGACTGTACAGGTTACAGCGCTATCTGTTATTTTTCAGTACGAATTATTTGTACTATCTACAGTATAGCGAGCGGGCATCACCAACTGGATGTGGTCGACTTTACGTAACTTACAGTACATCTTAGTCGTGCTGAACAGTAATATTAATATAAAAGGAAAAATGTTCGTAATTTGCTGTAACTTGTCTGTGATCTTAATCCTGCTGAAATTATTACTGTCATATTGTGTTCTGGTAAAATATTAGGGGAGGCACGGCCTCCCTTGCCTCCCCCGAAAATCCGCCGCTGCACCTCTGCAAACCACAGATCTGGATCGTCCTTGTAGAATGGAGATGGCTTCTCAACACATTGTGCACACACAACCACTACCAGTTGATATAGAACTTTGCTCTGTATCTTTATGAATGTTCGCTGTTTCCATCACGTCGGGTTCACCAATATAGTAGTGTGAATACAATATAATAAGTAAATCAAACTCAGGAACAGTTTTATTTCTAGTAAGAAAGATTCAAATCAATTAACATTTAACAACAAAGCGTTGTCAAGGAGAGCTAAAATTTTCATGGCCCACTCCGTTGTGTAATGAACACAGACGTAGGCCAGTCATGAATTCATAACTCACAGCCCCACACTGTTAAAAACCATCAGGGAAAATGATTGTGTAGATTAAGCACAAATTATTCTTATAATTGACAATACTATTACCTTTGCCGCCTATACATAGGAATAATAACTAAAGACAACACACTTACACCAATAAATTATCGATCGCAATAATTGTGATGCACTTATGCAATATGGAACCAACCACCATTTTATGAATATCTGGATTTCTATTGCAAAATGTGTCGTAACGTCTATAGTATCTGATACAAAATAGAACCAACTCCTATCTGTAACATGCTGCCCCATAGAGAGATCTGAACCAACCACCAAAAACAGAATCCATAGTGCAGTGTTTTGCAATTTAGAACCAACTCCAAGCTCTCAGTTCCCATGTTTGTTTTGTGTAAATATGGGAGTTTGAATACAATTTTTTGCTAATAGGAGTGATATATTATATTATATTATATTATATTATATTATATTATATTATATTATATTATATTATATTATATTATATTATATTATATTATATTACAGCAACAAGAGTTATGTTAATGTATCAAAGAAAGTTATAGAAGCGGAGATGTTTAGGTATCAAATATGTAACTGCAGAAGAAAATGCAATGAAAAAATGGCTATAGATAATAGAAAAGAATAGTATGAAAGGTTCTGGAACACTGGTGATTACAACATCCAATCATCATTGTTATGTACTATGGTTCAACAACATCAAATAAAACGCCATAGAGGCAATGACAATATCAAACTGAGTTACAGAAGAGTTTACATGCTTGGTGATGTTGAAGTTTGTAGTGACCTTTTCTGTCAAACATTACGAGGGCAAAATACAAAATAATTGGTTTTGATGCTGAAGACTGGTTTACAGGAACATGGAAGTCTGAATACAATTGCCATGAAGTTTCTGATTTCTGGCCACTCGTTTTTGCCAAATGACAGTGACTTTAGTGACATAGAGTCCGCGCTAAAAATGCAGCAAAGGCTCTATACCCTAGAAGATTATGTCAGTGTCATGCAAAAATGCAGGAAGAAAAACCAGCTTCGTGTCCATAGGATGACAAAGGATCATTTCTTCGGCACTTCAGAAATATAAAAGGCCATAGTCAACCGAAAACATGACACAGACAACACCAAAATAAACTGGTTGCAACTCCGTCAATTAAGAATTATAAAGGACAAGCCTTATTCAATATTTATGGACATAGACTTTGATGTAAACTTTGTTGAAGTAAATATCAACAAACGTCGTCCAAAGTCTTCTCCAGACCTAGCAGCGCTCCAGGTACCTTTATGGCCAAATGGTAAACCTGTGTCACTGCCAAAATTGCAAGAAATAACGTCAAAAATGCATCTCATACCAGGTGATGCTAAACAGTTTTATTTAAACCTGATTTCAGATCCTAACATTGAGGGTGATGTTGATGGAATCGATGGTCCCCTTGACTTCACCTTTGAATGATAAGTCAATGTATGAACAAATGCTAATGAATATATATTTTTTAAATTTTATTTTTAATTCCACAATTAGTGTCTTGGATGTTTAGTTTTCCAATAATAAAGTGTTAAACATGGATTTGAACTACAGGGACATCATTTTATTTTTACTAACATTTTTAATATTAACCTGGCTATACCTTTAGAGAACCGGAAACACAGTTTGCTATCCCCTTCCACGACTGTAGTTCGATGATACTGGCGTAAAACACAAACAAATCACTCTACTAGGTATAGGAGGGAAGAAAAGTAGTTCATCCATTTACGTAAACTAGGAAATATCGCGATTTTGAGTTCGATAATTTTCATTAGGTTTTTGTTTAATCAAAATACAGTACTATATTAAGAATAAGTATTTTTACTCACGAACTGAGCTATCAATGCGAACGTATTTATTATGCAGTGTATATTATACTGTTTACAGCACATTAGCATACAATATAGAGAAAGAACTTAAATTGAAAAATAATCATAATACGGATATTTAAACACATTTTTGAAAACGGTGGCCGTTCATTTCGATACAGGCTTCAGTTCTTTTGTGCATGTTATAACACTATAGACTATTGTACCTAACCCCAATTGTCAGTTTCGTCCTTCGTACTAGTAACTCATGTTGAAATAATTCTGTTCCTACTCTATAAAAGAGTACCTTACGTACTGTAAATTCAATCTTCACTTCTGCCCGACCCGCACAGATAAAATTACTCAGACATGCTATCTACTGTCCGTCCAAGTGGTTATGCAGCAGGATCGTAGAAAGGGAGGAAATCACGTGACAGTTAATTACTTAACGAGGCCTTTCTATTCAAGTTATTTTAAACAGTTGTATAATATTATGTAAACTTGCAATTCCTAACAGAAATTAATGTTTTCAGAAAAGAGCTAAGACAGCCCAGTTTTTACATTTTGGCGAACAGAAGCAGGTGGGAGAAATCGGGATGCGATGTAGTCAAACGGACGACAGTACCTGTGCGAAAATATGATTCAATATTGAAAGCTCTTTCGTCACTGGAAAACGCGAACATATTTCTGGAACGTACTACACTCACTAACTCAGTGCTGTTTACTGTGTGGAGGACAGTTGGAACTTCATTAGTAGAAGGGGTGGGAGTGAAGTACATTCAAAAACTCAGGTACAATAAAAATAGAAGTAAAAATAAAATGATGTCCCTGTAGAATGTTGCCTCATCTCTCTCTCTCATTTGAATCACACAAGTAGGAACAAAGTGCCAATACCCATTTTTTCAATAAGCAATATGGAACCAACTCCAATGTTGGCCTTCTACTCTGTGTGAGTCAAAAACTGATGCGAGCTACACCACTGATCTGAAAGAGCATTTCAGAATGTTAATAATGTAATCATTACTTTCGTAATAGTATTGATGTTGAATTTTATTTGTAACGATTTGCTAAACAGCTGTAGCTCAAAAGCTGTATTTTGGACTTGGTTCCATATTGCATAAGTGCATCCTAAAGATTAGTAGAGTCAGAACTTCGGTACAACATTGGGTGAAATCTAGGAACATTCAAACAGTTTCTTGTTTCTCATTTTCAGATTTTATTGCTTCCGGGATTTAAATGAAAGTACAAGATTTGTTTCTACATTTACTTATAGGCAGAACTTCACTTTTGTATAAAAAATCGCTTTAATTTTATGGCTTAGCCCACGAGACAGACTGCCTCGACTCTCGTCCTGGTATTGCCCTTGCATAGCCTAGTTGGTCGCCACATCGTGTGGCGTGCTTTTCTAACAGATGTAGGGGCGGCAGCATGAGGAGCGTAGATGGCTGGAGCGGCGGCAACCAAGAGGGCGGCAACAGGGGCGGCGAGGGCGTGGCTGATGGAGTGCACGCTTTAGGATGTTCAGAAGGGGGCGACGGTGCCACTCCGGTCGTGGTGGTACTGACCAGCACCAGGAGGGCGGTGAGGGCGTGGCTGATGGAATGCACGCTGTAGGATGTTCAGAAGGGCGTGGCTGATGGAGTGCACGCTATAGGATGTTCAGAAGGGCGTGGCTGATGGAGTGCACGCTATAGGATGTTCAGAAGGGCGTGGCTGATGGAGTGCACGCTGTAGGATGTTCATAAGGGCGTGGCTGATGGAGTGCACGCTGTAGGATGTTCAGAAGGGCGTGGTTGATGGAGTGCACGCTGTAGGATGTTTAGAAGGGCGTGGTTGATGGAGTGCACGCTGTAGGATTTTCAGAAGGGGGCGACGGTGCCACTCTGGTCGTGGTGGTACTGACCAGCACCAGGTGGGCGGCGAGGGCGTGGCAGATGGAGTTCACGCTGTAGGATGTTCAGAAGGGGGCGACGGTGCCACTCTGGTCGTGGTGGTACTGACCAGCACCAGGTGGGCGGCGAGGGCGTGGTTGATGGAGTGCACGCCATAGGATGTTCAGAAGGGCGTGGCTGATGGAATGCACGCTATATGATGTTCAGAAGGGCGTGGCTCATGGAGTGCACGCTATAGGATGTTCAGAAGGGCGTGGCTGATGGAGTGCACGCTGTAGGATGTTCAGAAGGGGGCGAGGTGCCACTACAGTCGTGGTGGTACTGACCAGCACCAGGTGGGCGGCGAGGGCGTGGTTGATGGAGTGCACGCTGTAGGATGTTCAGAAGGGGGCGAGGTGCCACTACAGTCGTGGTGGTACTGACCAGCACCAGGTGGGCGGCAAGAGCGTGGTTGATGGAGTGCACGCTGTAGGATGTTCAGAAAGGGGCGACGGTGCCACTCCAGTCGTGGTGGTACTGACCAGCACCAGGTGGGCGGCGAGGGCGTGGTTGATGGAGTGCACGCTGTAGGATGTTCAGAAAGGGGCGACGGTGCCACTCCGGTCGTGGTGGTACTAACCAGCACCAGTTGGGCGGCGAGGGCGTGGTTGATGGAGTGCACGCTGTAGGATGTTCAGAAAGGGGCGACGGTGCCACTCCAGTCGTGGTGGTACTGACCAGCACCAGGTGGGCGGCGAGGGCGTGGTTGATGGAGTGCACGCTGTAGGATGTTCAGAAAGGGGCGACGGTGCCACTCCGGTCGTAGTGGTACTAACCAGCACCAGTTGGGCGGCGAGGGCGTGGTTGATGGAGTGCACGCTGTAGGATGTTCAGAAAGGGGCGACGGTGCCACTCCGGTCGTAGTGGTACTAACCAGCACCAGTTGGGCGGCGAGGGCGTGGTTGATGGAGTGCACGCTGTAGGATGTTCCGAAGGGGGTGACGGTGCCAATCCGGTCGTGGTGGTACTGACCAGCACCAGGAGGGCGGCGAGGACGAGGATCTGGAAAATAATGCAGTAGGGTCAATTGCGATATTATTGCACAGGCTTGAAGTCTTTTGACATACCAGATACTGTTAACACCATGGTGAGAACACATTAAAATTATCACGTGGTTTATATTAAGTATTTCATATTAGCATATTTGGTATTACTTTGTTTTAACATAATATGTTACCATTAACTACAAAGCAATATAGTACTATGATATTTTCGGTGCTTAAACTTAATGATATGATCAAGTAGAACAAGATTTGAAATATCTCAATTCATAAGTTTTATATGTAGGTACTTGCAGTGGAAGTAAATAATTGCCATTAAGATATTCGTCCTTCTGTTGACTGGCTTCGTGTAGTTAAAAATTTGAGAAGTGTTTTGAGAAGCAGCATGGGACTACATTAAACAAGTTCAAAAACCTAGCACAAACATTTGCTAATATACTGAACGAAAAGATATCTAGTAGGCCTATAGATCCATTCGTTATTGAATGTTACTCCACAACTCGATCATCATGAAAGCCCTCAACAAACGCCGGCAAGGGCAGAAAAGTACAACTAGCCATAAAACAGCGAAGAAAATTAAGAAAATCGTCAAGTATGTAATATGAACACAATAACATAATATTCTTCTTAGAGAGTCATTCTGTATTATTTTCATATCCTCACATAAAGTGTTTAACGAAGTCTAAAGAGTCCACAATGCTTGAAAAATTGTTTGCGTTCACAATGGTATTTTTGTGAGTGTCATAAATATCTTCGGTGCATTGCTTTCCATAGTACTACGAGGCATGTTAAAAGTCCAGCCTTGACGGCAAATGACGTCACGAGGGGTGTGATGGCCCCTACATTCTATTCTATTTTCCTTATTGGAGGAGGCTAGCTAGGATAGCGAAGTATAATATGTAGAAAATGAGTGAGATCTGAAAATGAAATGTACACAAGAAACAGACATAATAACGAAGATATTGGACAATGGACCAGTATGTTTTAGTAACAAGTATTATTAGAAACAGTGTGTGTTCGATATGAGTGAACTGAAATGCAAGAACAGAGTCCTAAAATTGTCAATTTTGAATGTTCTAAATTAACATGTATAATTAACTACCCTGAGACCAAAAATTGCATTTTTCACATTTTTGTGTGTATGTCTGTCTGGCTGGTTGTTTGTTACCTTTTCACGCGATAATGGCTGAACAGATTTATATGAAAATTGGAATATAAATTAAGTTCGTTCTAATTTAGATTTTAGGCTATAAGACATTAAAAATACTTTATTCAAAACAGGGTTATAAGGTGGCCTGAATTATATAAAGCGAAATAAGTATATCCAATTTTACTGAATGAAAAATGTTACACAACAAAAGTCTCTTTAAAAACTATGTCCGATAAGTTTCATTCTATGCAAAATTTTGATAGAACTGATATTTAAAGAGATATGAGTTTTAAAATAAAAATACGTTTTATCAGTGGCGCCTGAGACAAATAGGCTATAATGAAATGAAAACAAATGACTCCGCCTATTTAAGTCGAACTTGCATACAAAAAGCGGGGAATATTATTCATTTAACATTATTCCTATATGGATACATTTTTATTCTATGATAAATGTTTTTTCAATATTAATATATAGAGTATGTTTGTGTGTTTTTATGAAGTAATCTCAGTAGCTACTTTCCCGATTTGGATAATTCCTTCACTATTTGAAAGTGTAATTTCTCTAGATGGAGATAATACTATATGAGGACTGAGTTAAGATTAACATAGATACTTATGCACAGAAAACTTGATATTCTGTCGAAACATTGCATAGCTTGACTATACAAACTTCATTAGGTTCACGTAAAATAGGCCTACTCTTAATTTTATACACTTCAGTTTCTTTTTGTCCAGAGAACATAATGGTACTTTTAAAGAGTTTTGTCGCAAAGGTGAATAATTTTACTGAACCAAAAATATGCACATATGAAGTAAAAATTAGTATTTTACCGCTGAGCTCCCTGCAGCTGAGTTACTTTAAAAAGTGTCACGAAATTGCATTCCTGCGCTAATAATTTACCCATATTCGTTTCCTGTGTTTCTTAAAATAATATTTATGTGCCACATTCATTTCAATTTTTAAATTCACATAAACAATGATGCACAACCAAACAAGTTGGTTCAGACGGCAGAGTTTGAGACTCGCATTCGAGAGATCATGGGTTCAAACTCTGTTTCCGACCAATTTGACTGCGGTTTTTCATGGTTTCTCTTAGTTATAAAGGCAAATGCCAGATTGGAAATTTACTTGCCGTGATTCATCCCCGCCTCAATTATTATCAATATAGGCCTAATAAACACATTAATCAAAATCTATGATCAGTTACATGTACACAAGCCATCTACAACACACAATACAAATAGGAACTCAACAAGAGTAAAAACGGCCTGCTGATATACCCACACATTCTAAACACGCGACATGACCACAGATGGCTGATGTCAAAGCGTGTATAAATAAACTTAAATTATAAAAGATACACATTGCGGGCAACATAAAAAATTAACTTCATACACAATCCACGCTATATTGAAATTAATTTGGAGTGATTTATTAAAGGATGCATTGAAGACTAATTTAGAAAAATGTCAAACCAATTATGCTTCATCAAAAGCGGATATTCTCTGAACCAAATTATCCTATTTTAGTTATTTTAAAATAATAATAATAATAATAATAATAATAATAATAATAATAATAATTAAGAAACATGTGAAAGGAATATTATCCTTGCATCAAATGAGTGCTCTCTGGACCAGATGATCGTATTAAATTATTGAAATATAATTTCAATGAAGTGACATATTAAACGATTTATCCATCTCTCTGGACCAAATATCCTATTTTAATTGTGTAGTTACTTTATATTTATTTCTAACAAGTGCGTCGAAGCACATGGGCATGGCTAGTATATAAATTAGATGGATGGATATATAGCAAATTTACAATGAGTAATAAATCATCACGAGTTTAGAAATATACACTAATTTGTATAACTAGTCAATACAAAATAAAATATTTCGGAATATGTATGATAAGACTTCCTTGTGTTAAATTCTAAAGTACCTTGTTTACATGTTTCGACCTATTTATGAGTCATCCTCAGAATTGGTCGCTGTTGGTCTTGATTTGTCTGTATATACAGACACACGAAAAAACACACCCCAACGAAATTCTCAACACACAACTCAATTTCAGAACACACACACACTGTTTGACTCTACGTTATACCACACGAACACACCCTCACAGGAAACAAAACAAGAGGCGCCAAGACCAACAACGACCAGTTCTGAGGATGACCCATAAATAGGTCGAAACATGTAAAGAATGTGCGTTAGAATTTAACACAATAAAGTCTTATCATACATATTCCGAAGTGATACAGTGTTAAAAGTTGTGTAATCAAGATGTATAAAATATTTATTAATTAGAGTTATTTCTCTTGAATCAACCATTCATTGTATAACCGCGGATGCTGGCATAAATTTTACAATTAATAAATCAAAATTACCAAATCAAACTTCCATTCACAATAAATTAAATTATCATTAAGATAAGCATAATTATTATAAACCACGTTCTGCCCCTACCACCCATCACACTGTGCTGGTGGTTCAGCCTCAGCTGCTGCCACACAATGCACAGTGTAGCAGACTGGGGCGTCTTCTTATTTATAGCTGAATATAAATTAAGACATTAATAACAATTCGTAACCCAGAAACTGTTGATGTCAGACAGACGTGATCAACCATCCATCAGGTACAGGAGTAACGTGTGATCCAATGCAATGCAGAACTGTTGACCTCACGGCCACATTTCAGGCAGACGTGATCAACCATCCATCAGGTACAGGAGTAACGTGTGATCCAATGCAATACAGAACTGTTGACCTCACGGCCACATTTCAGGCAGACGTGATCAACCATCCATAGGTACAGGAGTAACGTGTGATCCAATGCAATACAGAACTGTTGACCTCACGGCCACATTTCAGGCAGACGTGATCAACCATCCATAGGTACAGGAGTAACGTGTGATCCAATGCAATACAGAACTGTTGACCTCACGGCCACATTTCAGGCAGACGTGATCAACCATCCATCAGGTACAGGAGTAACGTGTGATCCAATGCAATGCAGAACTGTTGACCTCACGGCCACATTTCAGGCAGACGTGATCAACCATCCATAGGTACAGGAGTAACGTGTGATCCAATGCAATACAGAACTGTTGACCTCACGGCCACATTTCAGGCAGACGTGATCAACCATCCATCAGGTACAGGAGTAATGTGTGATCCAATGCAATGCAGAACTGTTGACCTCACGGCCACATTTCAGGCAGACGTGATCAACCATCCATCAGGTACAGGAGTAATGTGTGATCCAATGCAATGCAGAACTGTTGACCTCACGGCCACATTTCAGGCAGACGTGATCAACCATCCATCAGGTACAGGAGTAACGTGTGATCCAATGCAATACAGAACTGTTGACCTCACGGCCACATTTCAGGCAGACGTGATCAACCATCCATCAGGTACAGGAGTAACGTGTGATCCAATGCAATACAGAACTGTTGACCTCACGGCCACATTTCAGGCAGACGTGATCAACCATCCATAGGTACAGGAGTAACGTGTGATCCAATGCAATACAGAACTGTTGACCTCACGGCCACATTTCAGGCAGACGTGATCAACCATCAGGTACAGGAGTAACGTATGATCCAATGCAATACAGAACTGTCTTCCTCTGCAAATGACTTGCTTATATACACGAACAAATGTTGGAAAAGCTTCGATAACACCAATCGATTACAAATTCCGCGAGTATACACGCGTATTTGCTTTCCAATTATTTGAAACATTGAACATTAACATACAGGCCTACGAGAATATTGTCACATTTCCAAAGTATACTTGAATTGTACCAACTCTGAAATCTACTCCTCGACATCTACATACTTATATACTTTCTTGAACATTACACATTGCATTCCATTAACATTTCATTACAATTTAGAACGTCCAGGATTAATAAAATTATTGCATACCGTACATCTCTTTGATTTCATTTCCTTCATAACAATATTTTTTTTTCTCTCAATTTTTTTCAAGCTCATTGTGGTTGTCGCATTTTTGCACATAGGCTACACATTCAATATCAAGAAATTCCAAAACAAAATGTGACAAATGCGACTGTAGCTTAAACATTAGTTTGAAAAAATATTAATTGTAAAATTGAGTGTAATATTCTAAATGTAAAAAAAAAAAAAAATGTGGCCATAACTTTGTGAAACCCAAACGATCTCATAAAGGGAGCGGATGTTTTTAAGTTGGTTATTTAACGACGCTGTATCAACTGCTAGGTTATCTTGCGTCGATGAGATTGGTGATAGCGAGATGGTATTTGGCGAGATGAGGCCGAGGATTCGCCACAGATTACCTGGCATTCACCTTACGGTTGGGGAAAACCCAACCAGGTAATCAGCCCGAGCACAACTTCAGACCGGCAGGCAAGCGCCTTAACCGCGCCGGTCAGGGTGGATGTTGGTGATAATTAAGATGCCCTTAAAGTAATGGAAAAATGACATGAAATGAAAAGCAAAGACATTTAAATATTATACAATCAGGGGTGGTCCATGTCAGTGCCTTCATTCTCAGTCTCTTCCTCCCGCTCTTTACTTTTGTCACCAATCCTTCTAGATGAGGGAGTATGAATGACATAACAAAAGCGGGAGCAGCGTGCATTCTTGCAATCTTTGTGTTAAAAATACTGTCTACTACAGTACATCCCTTCCGAACCATAATGGGGACACAACGTCTTGTTGTGCAGGAAACGGTAAAATTTTCTCCCTTTTCAAACATAAATTCTAAAGACATCGGAGTACCGACACAAGAACAATAGCGGTCAAAGTCCTTGCTGCCTAGCAGTTGTATTACTTCTGTTGTGTTAGATGAAGCCTTTAGGGGAATGAGGGGTGGACTCAGAATTTGTTCCAAACTAAAAAACTCAAACTTCACTGTTGTTCACTTAGTCAGTAGGTAATTACTACTGACCTATTTGCTTAGAAAAAAGTAAAATGCTTTCCTAATGATCCAAACGTTCTTCGAACTATTAAAAGTTAACAAAAAAAGCCGAAAAAAAATATAAAAATGACCTATTAGTTAAAAA
Source organism: Periplaneta americana (assembly GCF_040183065.1). Lineage (NCBI taxonomy): Eukaryota > Metazoa > Arthropoda > Insecta > Blattodea > Blattidae > Periplaneta > Periplaneta americana. The sequence continues at coordinate 165,527,468 of NC_091132.1, forward strand.
ACGTCAAAATGCAAAAAAAAAAATGCAATATAACAAATTAATTGTTACATTGATATTAACATAGAAAGGATTTCTATATTAACAGACATAGGCCTACTACCAGTGTGAAAAATAAGATGACTTGTCATCAACATCCGCCCCTACGTCATTACGTTCAGCTGTAATTTTCTGAAATCCAGATCAGCTGATATATGGTCACAACTTTTAATAAGGAATTTATTAGTTTTGAGCACTATGATAAATATTGTGTTCTCTGCTAATACAGTACGACGCTCTCTGTATACAGCATGAGGCCACGACTACACAACAGCAACGACATTAATGAAATGAGTGTTTGCAAATAAAGAGCGGCACACGCAGGGGGGAGGGAGGAGAAGTGGGCTCCATTTAATACAATGAGTGTTTGCAAATAAAGAGTGGCACACGCAGGGGGGAGGGAGGAGAAGTGGGCTCCATTTAATACAATGAGTGTTTGCAAATAAAGAGCGGCACACGCAGGGGGGAGGGAGGAGAAGTGGGCTCCATTTAATACAATGAGTGTTTGCAAATAAAGAATGGCACACGCAGGGGGGAGGGAGGAGAAGTGGGCTCCATTTAATACAATGAGTGTTTGCAAATAAAGAGCGGCACACGCAGGGGGGAGGGAGGAGAAGTGGGCTCCATTTAATACAATGAGTGTTTGCAAATAAAGAGTGGCACACGCAGGGGGGAGGGAGGAGAAGTGGGCTCCATTTAATACAATGAGTGTTTGCAAATAAAGAGCGGCACACGCAGGGGGGAGGGAGGAGAAGTGGGCTCCATTTAATACAATGAGTGTTTGCAAATAAAGAGCGGCACACGCAGGGGGGAGGGAGGAGAAGTGGGCTCCATTTAATACAATGAGTGTTTGCAAATAAAGAGCGGCACACGCAGGGGGAGGGAGGAGAAGTGGGCTCCATTTAATACAATGAGTGTTTGCAAATAAAGAGCAGCACACGCAGGGGGGAGGGAGGAGAAGTGGGCTCCATTTAATACAATGAGTGTTTGCAAATAAAGAGCGGCACACGCAGGAGGGAGGGAGGAGAAGTGGGCTCCATTTAATACAATGAGTGTTTGCAAATAAAGAATGGCACACGCAGGGGGGAGGGAGGAGAAGTGGGCTCCATTTAATACAATGAGTGTTTGCAAATAAAGAGTGGCACACGCAGGGGGGAGGGAGGAGAAGTGGGCTCCATTTAATGCAATGAGTGTTTGCAAATAAAGAGCGGCACACGCAGGGGGGAGGGAGGAGAAGTGGGCTCCATTTAATACAATGAGTGTTTGCAAATAAAGAGCGGCACACGCAGGGGGGAGGGAGGAGAAGTGGGCTCCATTTAATACAATGAGTGTTTGCAAATAAAGAATGGCACACGCAGGGGGGAGGGAGGAGAAGTGGGCTCCATTTAATACAATGAGTGTTTGCAAATAAAGAGCGGCACACGCGGGGGGAGGGAGGAGAAGTGGGCTCCATTTAATACAATGAGTGTTTGCAAATAAAGAATGGCACACGCAGGGGGGAGGGAGGAGAAGTGGGCTCCATTTAATACAATGAGTGTTTGCAAATAAAGAGTGGCACACGCAGGGGGGAGGGAGGAGAAGTGGGCTCCATTTAATACAATGAGTGTTTGCAAATAAAGAGTGGCACACGCAGGGGGGAGGGAGGAGAAGTGGGCTCCATTTAATACAATGAGTGTTTGCAAATAAAGAGCGGCACACGCAGGGGGGAGGGAGGAGAAGTGGGCTCCATTTAATACAATGAGTGTTTGCAAATAAAGAGCGGCACACGCAGGGGGGAGGGAGGAGAAGTGGGCTCCATTTAATACAATGAGTGTTTGCAAATAAAGAATGGCACACGCAGGGGGGAGGGAGGAGAAGTAAGCTCCATTTAATACAATGAGTGTTTGCAAATAAAGAGCTGCACACGGAGGGGGAGGGAGGAGAAGTGGGCTCCATTTAATACAATGAGTGTTTGCAAATAAAGAGCGGCACACGCAGGGGGGAGGGAGGAGAAGTGGGCTCCATTTAATACAATGAGTGTTTGCAAATAAAGAATGGCACACGCAGGGGGGAGGGAGGAGAAGTGGGCTCCATTTAATACAATGACTGTTTGCAAATAAAGAGCGGCACACGCAGGGGGAGGGAGGAGAAGTGGGCTCCATTTAATACAATGAGTGTTTGCAAATAAAGAGTGGCACACGCAGGGGGGAGGGAGGAGAAGTGGGCTCCATTTAATACAATGAGTGTTTGCAAATAAAGAGCGGCACACGCAGGGGGGAGGGAGGAGAAGTGGGCTCCATTTAATACAATGAGTGTTTGCAAATAAAGAGCGGCACACGCAGGGGGGAGGGAGGAGAAGTGGGCTCCATTTAATACAATGAGTGTTTTGCAAATAAAGAGTGGCACACGCAGGGGGGAGGGAGGAGAAGTGGGCTCCATTTAATACAATGAGTGTTTGCAAATAAAGAGTGGCACACGCAGGGGGGAGGGAGGAGAAGTGGGCTCCATTTAATACAATGAGTGTTTGCAAATAAAGAATGGCACACGCAGGGGGGAGGGAGGAGAAGTGGGCTCCATTTAATACAATGAGTGTTTGCAAATAAAGAGCGGCACACGCAGGGGGGAGGGAGGAGAAGTGGGCTCCATTTAATACAATGAGTGTTTGCAAATAAAGAGCGGCACACGCAGGGGGGAGGGAGGAGAAGTGGGCTCCATTTAATACAATGAGTGTTTGCAAATAAAGAGCGGCACACGCAGGGGGGAGGGAGGAGAAGTGGGCTCCATTTAATACAATGAGTGTTTGCAAATAAAGAGTGGCACACGCAGGGGGGAGGGAGGAGAAGTGGGCTCCATTTAATACAATGACTGTTTGCAAATAAAGAGCGGCACACGCAGGGGGAGGGAGGAGAAGTGGGCTCCATTTAATACAATGAGTGTTTGCAAATAAAGAGTGGCACACGCAGGGGGGAGGGAGGAGAAGTGGGCTCCATTTAATACAATGAGTGTTTGCAAATAAAGAGCGGCACACGCAGGGGGGAGGGAGGAGAAGTGGGCTCCATTTAATACAATGAGTGTTTGCAAATAAAGAGCGGCACACGCAGGGGGGAGGGAGGAGAAGTGGGCTCCATTTAATACAATGAGTGTTTTGCAAATAAAGAGTGGCACACGCAGGGGGGAGGGAGGAGAAGTGGGCTCCATTTAATACAATGAGTGTTTGCAAATAAAGAGTGGCACACGCAGGGGGGAGGGAGGAGAAGTGGGCTCCATTTAATACAATGAGTGTTTGCAAATAAAGAATGGCACACGCAGGGGGGAGGGAGGAGAAGTGGGCTCCATTTAATACAATGAGTGTTTGCAAATAAAGAGCGGCACACGCAGGGGGGAGGGAGGAGAAGTGGGCTCCATTTAATACAATGAGTGTTTGCAAATAAAGAGCGGCACACGCAGGGGGGAGGGAGGAGAAGTGGGCTCCATTTAATACAATGAGTGTTTGCAAATAAAGAGCGGCACACGCAGGGGGGAGGGAGGAGAAGTGGGCTCCATTTAATACAATGAGTGTTTGCAAATAAAGAATGGCACACGCAGGGGGGAGGGAGGAGAAGTGGGCTCCATTTAATACAATGAGTGTTTGCAAATAAAGAGTGGCACACGCAGGGTGGAGGGAGGAGAAGTGGGCTCCATTTAATAAAATGAGTGTTTTGCAAATAAAGAGTGGCACACGTAAGAGGGAGGGAGGCCAAGTGGGCTCCATTTAATAAAATGAGTGTTTTGCAAATAAAGAGTGGCACACGGAGGGGGGAGGGAGGCCAAGTGGGCTCCATTTAATAAAATGAATGTTTTTCAAATAAAGAGTGGCACACGGAGGGGGGAGGGAGGAGAAGTGGGCTCCATTTAATAAAATGAGTGTTTTGCAAATAAAGAGTGGCACACGGAGGGGGGAGGGAGGCCAAGTGGGCTCCATTTAATAAAATGAATGTTTTTCAAATAAAGAGTGGCACACGGAGGGGGGAGGGAGGAGAAGTGGGCTCCATTTAATAAAATGAGTGTTTTGCAAATAAAGAGTGGCACACGCAGGGGGGAGGAAGGAGAAGTGGGCTCATGCATTCACAAAAAAGAAAAGATAATAGAAAGAAAAGGAAATGTTTGTAATATTGGATTGACGTGTATAATTGCGGGAATTGTGTGATGATTAAAGCATTGAATTTTAAATAGGCATCAATGTGAATCGATCTTCACGATTTGTAACGTTTATTTGGACTGTGTTTAATAGCCCCAACCATTCCCGCCAGCGAATCGCTTTCAACGCTGTCTGTACGGCTCAGTCGATAGAGATAGTTCTTCAGATTCAGCTGATTGTGGATAGCCCCATCTGCAAACTATGCGGCACTCGAAACAGGGAAAGAAATTAACTCATTTGTTTGCAATGTCCGGGAAAAGCGTTGTTTTGAGTGTTCTAAAGGGAAAAAGTGACAACATATAGGCCTAATAGAATTCTAATCATTAGATAATTAACTAATACTAATTAGGTGGTATATCTTTGTTGAGGTGTTATGTGTTATATCTGGATATGATAACCTCATCTTGCGGTTCTATAAGGAAATGAACTGAATATCTGTAATGCGGGTCAAATGATTAACAATTTCCTTAAAACCTAGTAGGCCTAGGTAAGAGATGCAGCCACATAATATAATATAAATATTACGTTTTTTTGAATTTTCGTTTTTGATACCTGCTTTTGAAGCATTAGAAGTATTTGGCGAAGATCTAGCTACTTAAATAGGCTAACACTAATTAGAAATACTTTTCAGAATCCGAATCGTGCTGAAGATGAAATTAAGAAACGCATACGTAAAAAAAAAGATCTCATCATCACGTAAATAAATAAATGATATGTTTACAATGATTATTAATTGATCACTTGTTTAGAAAATGACTTCGAATTGTATAGCTAGTTAATAAGTAAAGTAGTTAATAATCTGAATTGTTTCTTTTGAATCACTGTACTGCTGCTACATCACTGTCTATGTACTATGTAGCAGAGCTATTTGTATATATTAAGACATTAATAGTAATCTACGCGCGACAGCCCATGTAGTGTCCTCCTGGAAACTCGGCATTCTGTCTATCTGGCTGAGTGTCCACCTAAAAAAAGCGTATTTGCAAGGGTTACGGAAACCCAACAAACCAAACATAACATGTCACTGATCGTTTATTTTTCTGTCAAAATATTGGCAGCACTGCTACACTAATTTCTAAAGCCCTCTGATAGATATCTATCTTAATTAAAACTCACAATATGTAACGGATTGACATTTCTGTCAGTAAAAGGCAAAATGTGACGTCATTTTTGTAGTTTTTCAGGAGCGAAATGTTAGAGATTGAACGACTGCTTAAAATGGTAATAATTATCATGTTTCATAACAAAAACTAATAGAAATACATATGCATGTCATACGTTACCGCAATAAAGATACTATAGGGATACGCCAGATTTGAGGGTTCCCAACTAGCCGAAAGTTTGGCGAGTCTCAACACGAGGCCGTTGGCCGGTATCAAGCTTTAAAGACTCAATTTGTGGCCGGCCGGTAATTTCATCAAGTAAGTTTAAGAACTTACATTAAGAGCTTTTATTGAATAGGCTGAAAGAGATTTTCCTGTATTTCGTGTAACATTTTCCACTCAGAGCAGCTAAAGATAAGGGAATTTCCAGTTTTACTTGATAGTTGCAACTAGATGCAGATACGCCCCGTGCTCATTGAATGCAGTGGCTTCCTCCTTTGTGAAATATGAATATTTGGGGGAACGGTGTAAATATGTTCAGGATAAAATTGCCTCTGAGGAATCTCCACGGATAATAATCGTGTTTCTGAAGCGTGTATTTAGTGTCATGAATAACATAGTATGTAATGATGAAGGGAATCGTTTAAGTGTGGAAATACTAAAACAGACTTGCAGAACTGGGCGATAATTGTGGCAGACGTCACAAGCCGGAATTCTTCCGCCCCACTCGTCATAAACATGGTAGGGTAGAGGGGATTTAGCTATGTTCAGTGTCTGTGCTCCATCCCTCTCTTACTCAGTTCTGCATCCCTGTACTAAGAGCTGAGCATTGTAACATGGAAAACCTTAAATTTAGTTGTACAGAATTCTATCGCTTTATAGCAGAAGAAAAATAAGTTCTTAAAGGTGTGGCAATGAGCTCAAATAGGAATTATAAAAGCGAATTTGAAGCACTGAGGTAAGATTTCTCACATAACATGATAATTAAAAGAAATTTATTCATTAGTTGAAACTGTATTTAGTATATTCATATACTTTTATTCATGGAAACTTGCAGGTGTAAAATGACCGGTATTTTTATTTACCAGAGTCGACAACTCCTAACCACATCGGAGAATTTCAATTTCGCCAAAAATTGACATATAACCTTTTGCTTAGAACTATAGATTTTTATGTGCGAATTGTTTGTTGAGTGGAATTGTGTAAATGCAGTGTGTTAAATGTGACATATTTACTTAATTTGTGACTTGTGTACATTCATAAAGTTATTCCATTTCTAAGTTTCATATGATGAGTTAAACACAAAGAAAATCAGATGCAATAAATGTTGTGAGTAGCAGGATCGAAGAGTCAATTCATCGGGTATTTTATGACTCTATAATGATTGAGACATCACTATTGTTAATTGTTTTTATTCATAGCAGTAAGTGGGCCTTTACTGGCCGAGTATACCCGGTGGAATTGAAATAATCCTGCGAATAGCCCATGTTGTATGTAACAGAAAAGTGTAATAATGTATTGGTGGAGAGTTCATAGTTTTCTCAGAGAATGTTTTTCCCAAATGTTTAACACCTTCTTATTGATAAGTATTGAGACTAGGATAGTGATTTTTATCCATATCGATAGAAAATCTGATAAATAATCATTAATTTTTTTTATTTTATTGGGTTATTTTACGACGCTTTATCAACATCTAGGTTATTTAGCGTCTGAATGAAATGAAGGTGATAATGCCGGTGAAATGAGTCCGAGGTCCAACACCGAAAGTTACCCAGCATTTGCTGGTATTGGGTTGAGGGAAAACCCCGGAAAAAACCTCAACCAGGTAACTTGCCCCGACCGGGATTCGAACCCGGGCCACCTGGTTTCGTGGCCAGACGCGCTGACCATTACTCCACAGGTGTGGACATCATTTATTCCTCTAGCGTATTTCAGTAGCGTGGACGGTTTTCATGTAAGTTTAGTTTTAAAACCACTGGACGATGCGAACAGATTGCAACGTTGTGTCAGAGTGAGGTGGGAGGTAGCTCCCTCGGGACACAGATCTAAGCTCGTTGACCTCTTACATCTGTAGTACGAGAAGAAAGAAGAGCGTGTTAGCGGCGATGTTGCCGAAACTTCCAAATTAATTTTCTAATTAACCGTGCATTTAATCACAAAACGTAATATGTGTTTTCTTTTCATTTCAGTGTACCCTATCGTCTCTTTCAATCTGCAGGATTATTTCAATGCCACCTTGTATAAAGATTGGCGCCCTAAGGAATAGAGGCAGGGGTTCGGGATGACCTACAAGCCACAAGTCGTGCTAAAGATGTTTAGGTTTAGTGTAAAACTGGTCTATGCGAATTATCCGAACATTAAATTGATGTAACAGTAGAGGTATAAGTTCCATGGCAGATGCATCTTCGGATGTATCAAACAATATTCGATACTAGTCAAAGTTGGGATTGTGAATATCCTGTACTATGAGTCTGATACTTCTTCTTCATGCGAGTCATCATTTCCACATACTTCTGAAATTATCACGTATTGCAATTTTCCTTTATTTATAGTCGCTAATTTTCACCTGATTTAATATTTTTATATTTTAATAATTCTGAAAATTATGGTAATATGCAAAGAGAAAGGATTGTTGAAAAGATTACAATGACACCACTGCTAACAGGAGCGGAGCTTTAAACTGGGCTGGGGAGGACATTTTTGTATAGACTACTTGGTTTTTTATGTATGATTTTCTTATTATAATGCGGCATTTCTATTAGACAATAAATTTGAAACTGTTCCAGAAAAAAATTTGTTTTCGCTACTTTATTCATTATACGCATGTACACTACTTACTATTTCTATTAAAACCACGCCAGGCTAGAACCGCCTTTAATGAATTGATGATTAACGTGGTGAACAGCAAATGAAAACATTTAGTTACTTTACTGTTCAAGTAAATTACACATATTTTAATATTTATTGTTTATCAATTTGAGGCTCTTTCATATTATTATGGCCACTGATAGGATATGTCTGGGGTTTGTATAATGTTACGAATGTTAGAATTAAAAAACGCAATCCGGTCGGCTCTTTATAGAAGCATCTATTGTATTCCTTGATCAACAGACTCCTAGTGTTGTAAATCTTTGGTCTCCAGATTTCTTCTAATTGTGATGCAGAGGTGTTTGCACGTGCCTCAGCTTTATTCTGGGGGTTATGTACTGTCTGTTCAAAAAAGGTACACGTTTGGATTATTCTTCAGTGCAATATTTTTGAAGATGCGAGTACAACATAGTTTTATTTTTCATGTTGGCTTGGTCAGTTTTGATAACTAGATATGTTTATGCAATTTCTCGAAGTAGGCTCTCCTAGTCCCGAGGTAGAAATTTTACATGGAAATTTTTTACTCCGCCGGGAATCAAACCCAGGCAGACGCACTGCACAGAGTTAACTCGGCGGACGACTTCATTGAAATAATGATAGAGAAGACGTCCCCTCCTATTTTCTTCTATAAAACATCCTACAACGAAATTAAATAAAAATAAGTACACATTAGGGAGAATCAAAGGTGTTCACAGGCCTTTCTGACTCTCCTATACTGAAGCTCGTCTACCCAAGTTTTCAGCCAGTAAAAAGGACCTCACGTCGCGTTGTGCATACAGAATATGCGTCATTTCTTATATTACAGCTTGCACGCAGAAATTAATACAACTTATTTAAAATGTGCTTACAGTCTGGCTTTGTATGTAGTTTAACTTTTTTAGTGTAAAATGCAACCTGGTTATTTTTTCATTGTTAAGTAAGGAATGAAATGACTGCTGGACATTTTCATCTAAAATCTGTAATATTCGTGTAAATTGTCTATAAATAACATTAAAATAAGCTCTACTATATATAAGCCGAAAACTAAATATCATTTAAATTATTTTGGTAAAATTGCCAGTGCAGAATCACGTCATTTCAAATTGAACTCAATTTACAATTCGCAATAACAAAATTTTAAACTTTTGAAAGGAAGGTAATAATGATAAACTGTTCATTATAACTCAAGAATATCCAATAACTAAAATTTTCTTTGTAATTTTCAAGTTCGTAAACTATAATAAATAATGGTAAACCTTTAAACAGCAATTTCTCAATAATGATTTTCGTACATGTAATAGTTTTACACTAGTACGGTGATCTCTTTCAGTTAATTTTGCACTAATTTCTGTCATTTTGGTGCTTTTTATTATTTAAAATTTCATTTCCTTTGCATAATACAGCAGGCTATTAAATGTGATTATCTATGTTTGTAAGTGTAATTTATTTTTAAATCTACTGCACTATGGAATGTTAAAAACCTGGCAATGTATGGTACTATGTGTCCTAGATAAATTTGTATGTTTTGTAAACTTGTTTTTGAGTTCAATTTCTCACCTCCCTTCGGATGTACCAAAATGTTCTAGCCTAGTTCCATGATCTCGCCTGCTATCTGTATCAATTATTGCGATACCACCAACAATGTTGCAGTTCTGTTGAAGACTCGGAAAGCCTGCTATATGTCAGAACCATCTATAATTTGTAGACGTACACACTCACTCTACTGATTTTCAAAGTTTGTTTATTATTATTATTATTATTATTATTATTATTATTATTATTATTATTATTATCACTCTTAATTATTATAAATGTTTTTCACTTCGTATTTACAAGATTTAAAGTTCGCTGAGTTTAGGCTAATACGCACATGCTTAATAGATGTTGTGTTTTATTACATACTACAAAAAATTATTGTTTATGTACTTTTTCGTAGAACTTTATACTTGGCCCAACCGTATTTACACCCTCATACTTTGTTATATGTCTATAGTTTTATTTGTTTATTTTTTTTTTTGCACAGTTTACATTCTTAACTTGTCTTCTACAGTTATATTTATTTAAAATTATATTCAAAAATGTTAACAACAAATAATTCAGGAGAACAGTAATGTTATGGTGACCGGCAGTTTGAAACCAAAACTGGCTTTCTATGCATCTTAAATATTTATAGAAAAGATAATCGCATGATATTAAAATGTGTACGATATCCTAGATCTTTCACACCATAAAGCGGCAAAACACTGTCGATTGCTATCTACAAATAGACTAATTGAACTCATCAGAATACTGCTGAAGTACGTTGTTATTGGATTAATGGATTATTTATTTTTGTTACAATTGACATCTGCTTTATGTATTTATTTATTTACTTTTATCCCGTAATAAAAACATAAATGCTTTTATAATTATTTTAAGTGGCACAGTCATTGTATATAAGTGCCTACACGGAAGTCTGAAATTCAAATAAAAAAACTTTGAATTCCGTAATAAATTACATACATCAATACGCCTACTCTGAATTTTGATATCCACTTACTTTTGTACAAATTAATATCGAAAAAGTACACGTGACAACCAAACCAAAGCACTATTATGCCAAGTTGTCAATACCGTTTTCAAACATCGTGCTCTATTTCGCATCCGCTTTGACCTCCGCTCAGCGTTGCCAAACGTAAGAAAGCTCCGGCTGTAACTCTGTGTAAGTACGTATTGCCACAGTCTCATACATACAGTCGCGCAACTTCAACACTTTTTTTGCCAACATTCGCGACACTAGCGCCCAAGCGGCAGGCAAGGCACTGGTCATAGGGTTGATACAGCCAGCACATGCTTTAAAGGGATGCGAGATGTTATAATGACGTTTTAATCATGCGTCGGAATAAAGGCAATGTGTGCAATGACGAAAATCGCAGTAACAACAAGTTTAAATCTCCGAATTTGTCGTTCTTGAGATTCCCTAAAGACCAAGAGAAAACCATAACTCAGTCATAACCAATAATCCACGTTGTAGGTAGCCTACGTATTGTGTTCTATAAAACACTATTTTACTACTTATCAGTTACCTATTTGTATGTCAGGAAGGACAGTTTAATTAAAACCAAAGTAAATACCTGTTACAGTATATTATTTTTTGCAGAGATCATATGTAAATGTGTAACCATTCCGATTTTGGATAATGTATCTACAGTTTTTAATGCAAATAATTCCATAATTTTTGCATTCGCGTTTTTTTCTTTATATTTTTCAAAAGTTGAATGTTATATAGCATTCAAGCAGGGGCGTATTTTGCGGGCTACCGGCGGTAGCCCAAGGAAATTACAAAAGAAAAAGTTTATAATATAACATAATGTAATAATTTTGTATTATTAGTTTTACCATAGTAATTAAAATTAAAGTAATTGTTAGATATATTTTGTGTAATAATAGGGTCAGCGGTAGCCCAAACCCTTTAACCAGTATACGCCCCTGCATTCAAGTAGGTATCATGATGTTAATTTTGCAAGAATTCATGGAGTATAGTAATCCTTTTGCAAAATATTCACTTCTTGAATAAATCCAGACTCTGTCGATAAATTTCTGATGTGTTGGTGTACATTCATGTGGCAGACGTATTAAGTTCTCAAGAGCCTTTTTAAATTTAATATAAAAAGCAATTCTTTCTGTAATAATTTGCATGACTGTTATTGGTGTTGATTTTACATTCCCAGTGATTATTTGAGCCGTTCAGTGCAGAAGTGGTGTAAGTCAAAATCAGGTAATGAGGTTTAAAGTAAAAATTCTGTAAAATACAGCGCAAAGTAGCAATTAATATATCCTTCGTGCTATTCACTGACTATTAATAGTTTAAATACATTCAATATTAACTGCCGCTTTGCGCTGTATTTTACAGAATGTTTACTTTAACCCCTCATTACCCATTTTTGACTTACACCACTTCTGCTCTGAAAATAAAATTAGGCCTACATTTTCTGAGTTAATTGAAGTTACAATTTTTCCAACAAAATTGTGTGTTCATTTATTTGTTCTCACCTACGTCATATTAACAGTAAGTGCATGTAAATTACGTATTATATAGGTAGGATATGTTAAAATTAGGCATTATGTGTGAAAACTGGAAATGTAATGTAAAACGCGGTAAACTTGCCATAAAAATTTAAACCATAACATCAGCACTATTTGTGACACAAAATAATAAAGGAAATACCGGTTCTTAAAAAATGGAAAAATAATGAACTTCATATAAATGTTTAAATCCTCCCCTTTTCTTTATTTTCAAGTTTACCTCAGCGGCCGAGTTTACCCCAATTTGCGGTATGCAAAATCGTTAATTTCTCAGGAAATAGGGAGAGGAGTTCACCACGCGATGTACCCTACGAGATATGCCCTACAATTTTAATGCTACTACTTCTTACTCTTCTCACAGGAAATACAAAGTTCCAATGATTCATAAATATATTTAGGAATGAGTTGAATTAATCGACCACGCAACGAACAATTATATTATTTCAAACCATGATACGTGATTAGGGCCATGATTCAGTTGTAAGGAGCAGAAAGAATTACGTTTATTCCCAACTTCTGAAACTTGTAGATTAACTGCGTGTGAAATTCTTCCAGGATTCTAAAGTAGAATTAATAAGAACTATATACAGTTATTGTATAGCATAAAAATATAAAATAAATTACGCAAAACCCGTTTTCTGATGTGTTATCATATGTCGTGTGCACACTTTTAACTTGCCTGCCGCTAGAGGGCTACTGTCGCGCCAGCTGTCAAATGTTGGCATATTTTATACGTATGAGTTGCGTGACTGTATCTATTAGACTGTGGTATTACCACTGTCTACTACACAACTCATATGCCTACATTTGACAGTAGCGCTCCAGCGGCAGGCAAGTTAAATGATAACACAGAAGATAAACGATACCGTATTTCACGCAGTAATGGGGATGCCAAGTAACGCAGATGTAACATTCCACAGAAGTTGCGTGCTGCCAGCACCTACACTTTTCAAAATGCAGTGAACAGAATGTGCTATTATTGTTAACGTACACATAAAATTAATCGAAACTTTTGTTCATTAAATCTAATCTTCTAAAACTTATCAGTATTTTCTACTCCTGAAAGAAAAAAATTAATGCAAGACGTAAGGTGGGCAAGTAGGCCTAAAGGCAAATAACTTGTATTACTTTAAAAATAATATTACATGGATTGTACGTCATTTTCCACGTGTATTTAAACTATTCTTTCTCACATACGAATAGGTAACTGTAGATACAGGAGTTCCTCAGGGATCAGTATTAGGCCACTTGCTCTTCTCTATTTATATAAATGGAATTTCTAAATCATTTAAGCACTGCAGATATCAAATATATGCAGACGACGTTCAATTGTATATTTCAGCGCGTCCTGATGCACTAAATGATAGCATTAATAGTCTTAATGAAGATCTTGATTCCATCTCTTCCTGGTCTCAACAATTTGGGCTTAACCTAAACGCATGTAAATCAGAGGCTATTCTGTTCGCGAACCGTAGATTAATTCCTGAAGTCAACGACCTGAATATTCCACCTGTGAAACTGGATAAAACAATCATCCCGTTTAGCTTTACCGTAAAAAATCTCGGAGTGCATTTCGAATCTAATCTTAGTTGGGATACGCATATTAAATATACATGTAAGAAGGCATTCTCTATTCTCCATTCACTAAAAAGATTGTATCATTATCCGTCTAAATTAAAACAGACGCTGGTACAGACACTCATTCTACCTCACTTCGATTATTGCGACGTTTTGTTCAGTGATCTCAGGATTGATTCCGCCCAGAAACTACAGCGTGTTCATAACGCGTGCGTCCGCTTCATTTGTAATGTTCGATACTATGATCATATCTCACCTTCTTTCGAGAAGTTATCATGGCTTAGGTTACATGAGAGGAGAAATCTGCACTCACTTTCTCTCCTATATCGAATTATGCACACTTCATCCCCCTCTTATTTATTCGCTCGTTTTCATATTCTCTCTCGCTATCATAATATTAATACTCGATCACAACGCGATAACACGCTAGAAATTCCACTTCACACATCATCTCTGTATTCCTCATCTTTCACTGTTGCCACCTCTCGTCACTGGAACTCTCTGCCGCCTGAAGTCAAGGGCTGCCGAACATTGAAATCTTTTAAATCCAAGTTAGAAAATTATCTTATGACGAGTTGCCAAACTAACTTACTATTATGACAAGTGTTGTATTGCATGTTTCCACGTATTCACATTTTTTTTTATGTTCTAGTGATATTTAACTTATTTTATATTTTTGTTTTCATATTTTCCGATAATGGTATATCTCTAATGTGATAACTTGAGCTATATATAAACATAATTTTCCTTACTGTGTATACTTAAAAATATTGTATTCATTGTATGCTTTGTACTGCACTATTGTATTACTACTATTAGTATTATTATTACTATTAGGCCTGTTATTATTATTTTATTTATTATTATTATTATTATTATTATTATTATCATTACTATTCTTATTATTATTATTATTATTATTATTATTATTATTATTATTATTATTATTATTATTATCATCAATAATTTTCTTATTTTTGTATACTTTGTAGGCCTCATTTATTTTTGACCTGCTGTTCACATTTTATTATGCTTTTTTCTTTCTTTCTGTATGTTATATATTATGTCTGATTTCTTCTTACTTGTTGTTTACATTTTTTTATTATTATCTTATTCAGTTTTATGTGTACTTTGTAAATTTGTAGTGTTTCTATAACGCAGTTTTTACTCCTGGTTGAGTGTTAGAGAAGGCCGTATGGCCTTAACTCTGCCAGGTTAAATAAATCATTATTATTATTATTATTATTATTATTATTATTATTATTATTATTATTATAACCAATAAGTGTTTTATAGAGCATAATTACCACAGTCAGGTATATACAGTCACGAAGCTTGAGTTGCGAGGGTACTAGGAACAATAGACTGTGTCGGTACTATTTCGCATTGTGTGTAATGAGGCGATAGTAGCGATCCTAGTGGTTAGCAACTATCTATGGATGCATATTTACTACGTGTTGAGCTTCATGACTATGATAATACTAACGTGTTGGTTATGATTACGTTATAACTTTATGACCTGTCCTGGTATTAGGAATTCTGAATAACTACAGACTCGGAAAGATTTTAGTTTTTTGTTACTACAGTTTACAGCACTGCACACCTTTATTTTATTCAGAGACATTATTAACAACCCACGCCCTTTTCATAAGAACATGCTGGCATTAGCGATATTGGTCTATGCTAGCAATCCTATGATCTATTGTTAAAATTTATTTGTTAATTGAAATTAAAATTTCTTCATGAAACCTGTGTACTCATTTGTTCGCACATACGTCATATTAGCAGTAAGTGCAGGTAAATGTTTCGTATAAGTAGGATAAGTTGAAAGCAGGCCTACGTGTGGAAACTGGAAATGTGTTGCAAACTGCGGTAAACTCACCATAAGAGAACCAAAATACCTCTATTGTGACTTAAAATAATAAAAAATGCCGGTGCTTAAGGAAATAAAAAAGTGAACTTCGAAATATCGTGCATCTCGTATGCGTTAAATATAGTTTTTTGTTATCACGTTTAAATCAGCTGTCGACGTTACCCCAATTTATGGTATGGAAAATAATTATTTTCTAGGAAATAGTGTGGAGTGCGCCACTCGGTAAGATCTGCAACGAAGCAATATTGCTGCAACCGGCTAAGACTGAAATGACGTCCTTGTTTTTGAGGCTACTAATATTGATTTTTTTCACAGAAAATACGTACAGAGTTCAAATATATATTCAGAAATAAACTGAATTTGCCATCGAAAAATTATATATCTCAAACTACGATTCACTTGCAAGTAAGAAGCAGAAGGATTTAAGTTTATTCTCATTTTCTGGAACTTATAACTTTGTTTCTGATTAATTGGGTGAAAAAGTCTTTAGGGTTCTAAAATAGAATTAATAAGAACCATATACAGTTACTGTATGGGATAAAAGTATCAAGTATAATTTCTTTGCTCTGTTATGTATATTCTACAATATTTAACTTGCCTGCCGTTGGAGCGCTACTGTCGCATCAGCAGTCACGAGTTGGCAAAAAAAAGTGTCCAAATTGCGCGACTACATGTGTTAGACTGGCATTGCTGTTGATTAATGGCTGCACTGAATCGTGCCTTGCGCAGTCTCTCTCGGTTTATGGAGTGCAATTCCATTTCTGTCAGGAAACGTCATACAACGTCCCTACTGTAAATATGTAAGTTGTATTTACCTATTCAATTTCACATCACGTTCAAAACTAAAACTAAAATTTAATTTCGCTACAGATTTATTAAGGTTGCTTACTTCACCACATTATAGTGGAACACGTTTGAGGGCCTAAATTATGTAAAACAGTTTAGGCGGTCCGTCAAAATGAAATATGAAACTCAGGGTGTCTGTGACACTCAAAAGGCTGCAGCCTCTGGTCTAGTAACAGAGATGAGATGGAGACAGGAATTCATAAGTCGAATGTGTGAGCTCATACCTTAATTTTGGTGGGGGGGAGGAGGGGGCGAGGACGGCCGCTGCCCCTGTTGTTCGGGGTCTCCCCCCCCTAGCACAGGGGTGTTGGGCACTTCGGCCGGCGGCAGCTCCTCGCACTCTGTGTAGTCAGTCACCTCCATTACCTCCTCTGATGGTGACCTGAGGTTCTCCTCCCTGGGGTGCATGAACTTTCTGCTTCTCTTGAGGAGCACTTCGGTGAGTGTCGACGTCGGCCCTGCTCCCTCCAGGTCGCCGCTGTAGGTCTTGTAGCGGTAGGCGGCGTAGGCCAGGCCCGCCAAGCCCGCCACCCCAAACACCCGCATGCCGTTGGAGAGGAGCCTTCCTGGCCTCACAGACTCCCTCACCCTGGGGTGGTCGCTAATTCGATTGAATAACCCTTTTACTTTAGCAAACATTTTCTTGCTCCTAGTTCAGAATTCACGTAACACAGCAACGCATTGCTATTGTTGGCATGTCTTTTCTCTCTCTCCATAGACATTTCGGTTGTCGTTTCCCTGGATACCATTCATGTAATGTAAACCCTTCCTCTTTTTATAACATCCATACTAGTGTTGATGCAGTCCTATGGTCGACCTGGTATAGCGCTGGCCTTCTCTGCTCGAGGTTGCGGGTTCAATCCCGGCCCAGGTCGATGACATTAAAGTGTGTTTAAATGCGACAGGCTCCTGTCAGTAGATTTACTGGCATGTAAAAGAACTCCTCCGGCACAACGGCAACGCTGATGTAACCTTTGCAGTTGCGAGTGTCGTTAAATAAACCATAATATTTTTATGGGCCTATGTTTTGCCCGTGCTGCAGGCATCACAGAACTTGAATGTTATGAATCCATTAATATATTGTAACGTGTAACGGCTTGGATTCCAGAGCAGGCCGCACATTAATGAGCAGTTTGTTACTCCGCGAAGCTGACTTGTTCAATTCTGTGGATATCGATTCATTTTTTTTATTTACTCATCCACTACTTTATTTATTAATAAGTAATTCATTCAATCATTTCTTTTCTCATTTATATACACATTCATTTACATACGTATCCATATATATGTATGTATTCATTTGCTCATTTATGTATTTAGACATTTAAATATTTATTAAGAAATTTACATATTTACTTATAAATTTACATAATATTTCCTCATTCATTTATATATTTAATCATATTTTTATATTTACTCCTACATTTCGCCTATATACTCGAATTTATTCATCCATTTATTTATTTATTCATCCACTTATATATTTATCCCTCTACTTATATATTTATTCATCCACTTTTATACATATTCATCCACTTATAGGCCTATTTTATTTCATCAAATTATAAATTTATTCTTCCATATATACATTTATATACTTATTTATTCATTCATTGTTATATTTTTCATTCATTTTCTCATTCATACCTTCATTTTTAAATTATTCATTCATGTAGACATTTATTCATTTATGCATATAATGTATTTATTAACTCGGGGGTTTTCCCGGGGTTTTCCCTGAACCAACTGAAGCAGAATTGCTGGGTAACTTTTGGCGTTGGACTTCGGATTTATTTCGCCATCATTAATCCACATACAGTATAACAACAACAACAACTATAATAATAATAATAATAATAATAATAATAATCATCATCATCATCGATACCACAGCCCGGATCAAGTTCACGGTGCGGCGCGCTGTACTTGTACAAGAGCGCGGCCTTTCTGCTACCCAACCAATCACAGAATAAGAGTGGTAAGCTCACTAACACTCAGGCTGCAGTGTAAGCCTTCGGGTCCCTCCCCCGTACAAGAGGAAAAAAGAAGAATCGTTTAGAATTTCCAGTGAATTTAAATTAAATAGCTTACACATTCATCGTTACTCCGATATGAAAACAAAGTAATTTTTTTACGTCTGTAAATTGAATTTCAACAAAACAAAAGTTATGAAACTAGACCTCCTCAGTTTCACGTATTTTTTCAAGTAATAATGAATTGAAAGGGGAGTCGTTACACACTGCCTGTTCACAAAGTTCTCTGCCCTTTATAGGGGACTACATCTGGATTTCACAGTTTTCATTCGTGAGGAGAACTGTTCACAGATACGGCACACGGCGCGATTCACGAGGACTTGCCGCCACGCACAGAGCCTATTTCCGAAGACATTCTGAGCAAAAAATAGCATATAAACATTTGCCCTAATCTCAATACTTTCAAAATTACACATATTTGAAGTTCTTTGTAAAATACCTTTTTTCTTTAGTTTTAAGGGTAACAGAATATTACAAATAGAGAATGAACTAGTCAGAAATATCATTATTTAATTGGCTAGTGTTCTGAAGCAAAAATGTGTTCTCAGTTGCTTTGCACAAATTTTGTTTTTCAATTTTTAACTAAAAATGACATCATTCTCACGCACTTATCACAAAAACTGTTACAAATCATACGACTTTAGGAACTTAATTCTTTACAGTTTAATTATGGATCCTAATCTACAGTGTTGAAGAATTTACTGGAGTGGCGTGATTTGTAACAATTCTTGTGAGAAATGCGTAAGAAAGTGTAATTTTATAGTTAAAAATCGAACAAAAAATTTGTACGATCCAACTATGGAATTCACAACATACTTTTAGCTTCAGAATATTAGCTACTGGTAATTAAAGAAATATCTTGTAGTAGGTGGAAACGGAAGAGACATCTCCTTACACCAAGGAACTATTAGAGCTGTTCAAAAATTTAAATATTTGGGGTCATATATTGATGATTTAGGGAGTTGTAACTCCGAAATAGATAGTAGATTGGTGCAAGCAAGAAAAGCCATAAGGATGCTGAATGGAGTACTGTGGAGCAGGACGATATTGAATGACACCAAGAAGAGGATTTTGACGGCGGTTGTGGAAAGTATAATGACATATGGCGCAGAGGGGTGGACGTTGGTAGAAAGTAAAAAATCTAAGATTTTGGCAGTGGAAATGGACGGAATACGACGTAGTGCCAGAGTTTCCAGATTAGAAAGAAGGAGAAATGAAGAAGTGAGACGGATGATGGATATGGAGGAGACAGTGATGGACAGAATTGAGAGACGAACTCTTCAATGGTATGGACATGTCAGAAGAATGGAGGAAAGTAGGTGGCCTAAAACTCTTTTGGAATGGTCACCTCATGGTAGAAGGAAGCGGGGTAGGCCAAGAACAACCTGGAGAGGACAGATCCATAGATTGATGAGTGACAGGTCTCTGGAAGGAGATGAATGGCTTGACCGGGAAGATTGGCGAATGGGAATACGGGGTAACCGCTAAATAGTGGAGAAACCCTCAAAAGCAAAAGCAAAAGCAAGTAATTAAAGAAATGATACTCCTGAATAGTTCATTGTTTATCTGTAATATTCCTTTACCCTTAAAACTCAAGAATAAGAATAATGGGATTTTGCAAACAACTTCAAACTAGTGTAACTCTGAAAATATTGAGATTAGGACAAATGTTTATATGACAATAAATCTTGTCATAAATTGTTATTTAGTAAACTGTCCGAAAACAGGTTTCAACCTCATAAGTGACACCAATGAGGCATCACCATGAAGCAACTAAGCCAGGAGATAACTGGATACGGTTTCCCCCTCCATTGCATTCATCGATGACTAGTAACATATTTCACTAATCAGATGTGTACAAACAACAATTGTTCTTCCTCTGACATATAAGGGATGTACTGCTGTTTATATACTGTATATACGTATCAGCCAGAACCTCAATCAGAAATAATCTGGTAACTATAAATATAAAAAAGTATAATTGGTACTTGTCTACTTCATTTCTAAGTCTGCTTGTCTATTTTCTAAATTCAAATTACGTTAAATAAATCCTAATCTGTTAACGGGCTAGGGTCTCTATATCCAGGAAAAATAAAGTAGGCCTATACGTCACTTCTTTGTTACTCAGTCTTACGTATGCTGCACAATATTTCACCATCATAACGGCAAAATTAAAGGAATATAATATAATCCATGTGCGTTAGAAAGAGAGAGAGATACGCCTCAGGTGTGCCAATAGTACGGAAGTTACAAGTCACGTTTTTTTCACATTTCTCTACAGGAGTTGTGTATCCAGTTTATAATGTTGAGATCACTGGCTCCCAAATTGAACAGCCGACGAGTGGCCATTTGTTTGATAGAGCTGAATAAGTATGGTTCTTTCGTGTGCTGCTTTTAATTGCAGCAATGCACACGGATGTAACGATAAAGAAGGAAGGATTGTTATATTTCACTGGTTAGTTAATCCATAATTTCTACGACGAATTTTTCTCTATATTATATCCATATATTTTTCTGACAGGAAACTTGAAGCATGAAGAGTCACATGCCAAGTACAATAGTTGTCTTCTGCAACATAATATGGATAAAAATTCGTCGTAGAAATTAAGGATTAACTAACCAGTAAAATATAACAATCCTTCCTTCTTTATCTTTACATCCGTGTGCATTGCTTCTGAGTAAAGATTAACCGAAAGTGGATAGGTGCAAACCGCAGATAGAACTTCTACTCTACAATGAATCATTCAAAGTAGTTGTTACCTTTCAAACTATGTTATTACACATTGTTATTGGCCTTCATTCACTCCATATCATTCATTTTCTTCAAACAGCTGTTGTTTCAGTGCATACATGAACAATTATTCACCGAATTTAAAGATACCGAAACTGCATGAATTATAAAATGGTATTTTTTTTTTAAATATAATGGTTGAAAGTAATTCTTGTTAGTAATGGATTAATGAAACATTTTCTTCTACTGCTAGTACTGCTGCTGATAATAATAATAATAATAATAATAATAATAATAATAATAATAATAATAATAATAATAATAATAATGATAATAACAATAATAATAATACTTTTTTAACTTCATACAGCAGTTTAACTTACAGACTGAATTAAAAAGTTGACATATTAATTATTTTATTAACCGTGGTTATGAATATTCACGTTCAGAGTTCCTATGAAAATGATGCAAGTCTGACAGCCAGGATTGCCGGGTATCCCTATTTAGGCGGGATTCTCCCAATTCCCTGTTGAATCCCGATTAAAGCGAGTCGGGATTGACAAAAATCCCGATTTTACAGATATCAGTCTACAACATATTTAAACTATTTCTATTTCCCATTAACTGATATTTTTATTTATATATTGACTCAGATGGTAACATTCTAAACATAGAGATAACCCGCGGTTATTTAGTAAGTCTGATTGCCGTGAAGCAACTAAACTCGCAACATAATACTTCTCTTAGTTCTACCGCATTGTTTATTAATCCGTTTCGATCCCTAGTCACTGCTGTCGCAATTAGTAAACATTGTGTCCTCTAAGTGTGTTCAGTGGCAAGAATGACAGCGTTTTGATATCGTATTTTACACTAATAACAGACACATACAATTGCTGCGTTTTATAGTTTAGTGATGTTTAAACATGGATTCATCGTCAGATACTGAGAATGTTGCAGTACCGGTTCCGCAAAAGAAAAGTTAATCAATGACTAAATGAAATGTTACAAAAATTGCTCGAAGTGTATTCCCTATTAATTACATCAATCTTTTGTTTGTTTGCTGTAGAGCAAAGAACATGCATAGTACGAGTGAACAGGCCGATATGCGTGTCCGTGCAGCACTGCATCCTGACAGGCAGTCACCTTGTGCAAGAATTCAGGGAGACTGGCACATTTGAGAGGCGTACTACGGATGTTGGGAGACCTAGAGCGGTACGAAGCATTGCGCTTGAAGAACGAGTTCTTCATGCTGTGGATAGAAAGCACAAGACGTATTGCAGGAAGGGAACGCGTTGGTCATATGACTGTCTGGAGAATTCTGCATGTACCCGTATCACTTTCAACGTGTGCAAGGATTAACTTTGAGCCCAGAACATGTTCTGCCAACGCATGTTACAGCAGTCGCTGTGTTCCTATCATGCATCTTATTCACGGTGAGGCTGGTTTTACTTCAATTTTCACAACAGCCATACCTGGGCATTTGAAAACCCTCATGAAGTACGACCGGACAAACATCAACAGAGGTTCTGTCTCAACGTTTGGGGTGGAATCATTCATGATCACCTTATTGGTCCTTACTTCTTCCCTCCGCGTCTGAATGGAGAAACTTATCTACAGTACATTTTCTCAGAAATGAGTTACGTCACTTAACGGATGCTGTGCCTCTGGACGTCATCCACCGAATGTGGTTTTTACACGATGGTGCTCCAGCTCATTTCAGTCTGATTGTTCGTAATTTTTTGAATGATCGATTTCCGCAAAGATGGATTGGTCGAGGAGGACCCATGGAATGGCCTGCTCGATCGCCTGATTTGAATCCAATGGATTTCTTCGTCTGGGGACATTTGAAGTGCTTGGTTTACGCGACTCCTGTACCTGATGTTTATATTCTGAGATAGCGTATCCAAACTGGACTTGACCAAATACGAAACACACCAGCAGAGCATGGAACGCAGGCTGACGGGATGCTTCGAAGCAAGAGGAAACCACTTCGAGCAATTTTTGTAACATTTCATTTAGTGTTGTAACTCTGAAATAAATGATTTTCAGACCCATGTACATAGGAACTTTTTTCTGTTTTGGTGTAAGGAACACGTCCCCGACATATTTGACACCAATAAAGATACACCCTGTATTTGAACCCCGGTGAGGGTACCTTTGTCAAAAGCTCAGTATGTGGACGCTGGTTTCACCTCTTTCGTCAGTATTTTGCGCTGTTGGGATACAGAGTAGTTTAAGGGCGGGGGGGGGGGTCTGCCGATTAATTTTCGGCACGCTGTGTTTTTAGTGTTGATTTTTCTTTTGGCTTATCCACCGTACCTGTTTCTTTTGTTTTCTATCTTTTCTAATAGACGTCTCTTTCTTAAACTCCATTTTCTGTCTAATTTCTTATATCTGTATGGTAAGGGAGATTATTCGTTGAGTTATACAGGGACATCATTTTATTTTTACTAACATGTTTAATATTAACCTGTCTATACCTTTAGAGAACCGGAAACACCGCTTGCTCCCGCTTCCACGACTGGAGTTCGATGATACTGGCGTAAAACACAAATCACTCTACTAGGTATAGGAAGGAAGAAAAGTAGTTCATCCATTTACGTAAACTAGGAAATATCGCGATTTTGAGTTTGATAATTTTCATTAGGTTTTTCTTTAATCAAAGTACAGTACTGTATTAAGAATAAGTGTTTTTACTCACGAAGTGAGTTATCCATGCGAACGTATTCATTATGCAGTGTATATTATACTGTCTACAGCACATTAGCGTACAATATAGAGAAAGAAGTTAAATTGAAAAATAATCATAATATGAATATTTAAACACAATTTTGAAAATGGTGGTCGTTCATTTCGATACAGGCTTCAGTTTTGTGCATATTATCGCACTATAGACTATTGCATCTAATTCCAATTACCAGTTTCGTCCTTCGTACTAGTAACTCATGTTGAAATAATTCTGTACCTACTCTACGTACTGTAAATTCAATCTTCACTTCTGCCCGACCCGAAAATATAAAATTACTCAGACATGCTATCTACTGTCCGTCCAAGTGGTTATGCCGCAGGATTGTAGAAAGGGAGGAAATCACGTGACAGTTAATTACTTAACGAGGCCCTTTTATTTAAGTTAAATTAAACAGTTGTATAATATTACGTAAATTTCCAATTCCTAAGAGAAATTAATGTTTTCAGAAAAGAGCTAAGACAGCCCAGCTATTACAGAGGGGCGAGCAGAAGCAGGTGGGGGAAATCGGGATGCGACGTAGGCAAACGGACAGTACCTGTGCGAAAATATGATTCAATATTGAAAGCTCTTTCGTCACTGGAAAACGCGAACATATTTCTGGAAAACGTACTATACTCAGTAACTCAGTAGTGCTTACTATCTGCGGTCTTGGTTCTGTGTGGAGTTGGAACTTCCTTAGTAGAAGGGGTGGGAGTGAAGTACATTCAAAAACTCAGGTACAATAAAAATTGAAGTAAAAATAAAATAATGTCCCTGTAGTTGATTTTTATTGGTTATTTTTCTGTTGTTTTTTAATTGGTGCTTATATTAATTTTTTTCCGTTGCTTGGTCGCGGTTTGTGCTGGTCGCGTCGTGGCGTGGTCACGAGACAGGCGGAGCTGTCCTTGGCCAGGATCCTGCAGGAGGCACGTAACTCGGAAACGACCGAGGCTTGTTGGCCTAGGGATTTAGTGATATGGTTTCATTATTTCCTTATTTATTCTGACCCTATTTGGATTATTATTTGGTTAATTTAATTCTGTTTTATTATCTAAATTTATTACTCTTTCGTCTTCACTTTCATTCGTTAAATTGAGGTCAGAGTTTAGATTATATTATCAGCCCCATTTGAACTTGTATGTATCTAAATGTGTGAGAGTTGGTTTGGTAATTTATATTGGATATATTATTCGAATTGTAATTTCAAATTATTCTTATAACTTGAAAACTTTTAGGTCTAACGAGATCTTGAAATAGACTTCATCTTCCTATTCTCAAATTTCAATTATTAACCATATTTTCATATTCACTAAACTAGAATAAAAATTAATACTTAACGTTGCCTCTCTTTATGAACTCGCTAGCTTGGTTTGACAAGGTTCTAACTTCAACAACCATTATGCTGAGAAAATTGAGTTTAAAGTTTCATTATACTATAACTTTTTTATTTATGAATATTTTTCTAAATAATTTTATATACCTTCTTACATATCAATGGAAAGTAGTTTTAATGAGTTCTCTTTAAAAAAAATTCTTTTTAAATCGTAGAATCTGAGGTAGCGAAAATGCAGTTAGAACCTTGCCACTTGAAATTTGACGCCTCAGGAAAGTTACAAAGGTGTCAGTGCACATAGAACCTTGTCAAACTAACGTTTTAATCACTATTCAAAAAATGTGTTAGTTACAACTCCAGATTATAGGGACAACAAAATTTAAATACCGTAAATCTATGTTGAAAAAAGAGCATTATGGTATCAACTATAAAATAATATTGGATTGTGACACTATTTCAAACAAAAATGTATTTAATCTGTACTAAGTGGGTCGCTGAGTACTAACTTGTCTTGCAGAGCCATGAAAGCGATAGCGGCTTTGATGTCCTTTTTCAAATGTGAGAGTTCAATTTTATTATTATTTTGAACTTTTGGTTTGATATTCAAAATACGTATTGATGCTGTGGAACCGGGTTCGACACTCCTCTGTGTTCATTAAAATTGATATTAGCAACTTCTTTTGTTCATCTGTCTCATGGGTTAATTTGTATTTGATTTCATGGTAAGGCTTATGTGTTTTTGAACTTCACAGTATCTAGTTGGGAGAATAGAACAGTCTTGTAGGCCCTAATTTAATAGCTTTACAGTTACTGAAAAATCCTTGATATCTTCTGCTATAATTTGTATTACCCGATAAGAGTTACGACGGTTCACCTGCTTTAACAGTCTTATTAGATCTACTGGAGAGTAGCAGACTGCAGAAAATAATAGGTTCTATGAAACTCTGCTTGTTCTATGTGAGTATTTTTTGGCTACGTTTATGTTTGCATTTTGCCTGACATTTTTGGTATATTTACAGTTTCTTATGAAACAGATTTTCCTCTCCTCTACGATTCCTGATGTGCTTTCTTCCGCATATTACATTTCCACGATACTGGTTTGGCCATAACATTCCGTACATTCTTCTTCTTTGGCGTATTTTGAAGTGGTTCACGATTTGAATTAGTTTCAATTCCAACCGTACTCCTTCTTTCTACTTCATTTTCATCAACATCCGTTTTAAAACTGTTTGTTGTAATGCTACTTTTATATTCTGCTGTTGCTGTCGCACAATAAATATTCACGTTCGACGGTTGAGGAATAGATCTTCACATAATATAGGAAATTTTAGTTATTCTACGTCATGATGTCTTTTTTACTTTCTTCCTCTAATGTTTAAAACAACATTATAAGTTACTTACTTTATAGGCCCACAGACTTTCTGAGTTTTATGTTCCTGTTAGTCAAGAAGTAACACATTTATAACAGTAACAGAAAATAGTAATAATAATAATTTATTGAGCTCACTGTGTATACAAAATTTTAAATAACACAATTATAATATTATGTGATATGGCAAAAAGGGCTCATAATTAAGGTTACTCTAAAAGAAAACTAATTCCGGAATGTGGTATGTGACAACAATGTCTAATAGATAGCTATGACACTCATACAAATTTAATTCTTGCGAATATTGTTAACTGGTTCGACTTTTTGGACACACTGTAGTTACAGAAATAATTCAGTTTATTACTTAGCAGTATTTTCATCACTACTGGTTGGTCTCGATACAAGTAGGTGGGACAAAATCATCTGAATCACTGTTCGAGAAAATATCTTGCTCGGATTTATTTTCACTCATGACTGTATTATAAGATTCAATCTAACAGATCATAAATAGAGTCACTTCAGG
The DNA here is from genome assembly GCF_040183065.1 of Periplaneta americana. Lineage (NCBI taxonomy): Eukaryota > Metazoa > Arthropoda > Insecta > Blattodea > Blattidae > Periplaneta > Periplaneta americana. The sequence goes on from NC_091132.1 coordinate 165,554,689, forward strand.
AAAAATTATTTATACGAGTATCCAACAATGAGTAGATAACAAAGAACGTTTCAGTAACAGGAATGCGCTTTTAAACCGCCAACACAGCAGAAAAAAAGCATGAGCTATGGTTTTGTAGTTACAACCTTGTCAAATTAATAAAATAACCAATTTCATTGCAGATAGAACTATGGCACAGTACTAATTTCTTTGTTTGTCAACAGATAACGATAAAAGTCAGTTTCCCATAAGATCTGATTGAATGAAAGGTTATGAGTACACAATCTCAATTTCACCGATTTTGTCAGTTAGAACCTTGTCAAACCAAGCTCGCGAACTCTGTTGCTGCTGTCTGAATTTTAATCTCAGTTTGTGTTATTTGACGATCCTGTCAGACCTCCAGTAAAAATTTCTTAATTCTTGTTCGCTGCCAGTTAGCCAAATGTTTCTCTTGTACCTGAAGCAACTTGTTACAAACTGCATCCCAGCAAACTTACTGCCAAAAATTAAGCTTATTGTTTGAGGATAATGTAAAATTATGCGGCGAAATTTTTTTTTTTTTTTCAGATAAGTTAAGGTAAGTTAATTATAACTTCATTGTTTGATTTTTAATGTCCGCAGTAAGCCGTTGCAGTTACATGGGTGTGCTTGGCAGGCAGGCGAATTATTCCTGTGATAAGTAGGCACAAGTGATTGGCTAGACAACTCACTGTGATGCATTTTAAGTTTCCGGTAAGATAATTTTGCCAGGCAGTCAGAAGTCGGGTTGTTTATTTGTCAACCTGTACCAGGCAGGTACCAGCTGGTAGTTACCACTCTACTACTTTATTCACTCTGATATCCGTACAGATGGAAAAACAACATTGACGTTATTGTGGTCAAATGATAGGCAATTCACATAAAATTTCCCTTGTTACTATTTTCAGTTTAATGTATTTTGAAACATCCTGTGAATTCGTATGTGTATTGGTAAACTGACATCAACGCCATCTGTACACAGAGACTTTCTAGCTTACAGTATTTCATCTGTCGCACAACTTCAGTCCTTTCCTGCGTTCGATTGAAGTATCTGCCGTAATATAAACCTTATTTTCGTATATTATGCTAGGCCTACTGAGTTTATTTCAAGACTAGGAAGAGTTTTAAATATCTTTAAGAAGTTACGCTGAAGCGCTGAAATCAAGACGATCTCTCTTCAAGATCGAGTTCCCCAGTATTATTGTGTAGTGCGTGGTTTTCCTTGACACTGTTCGTTCGTTGGAATCTGTTTGTGTGCACGTAAATAGTTTCTGTGGACTGAGTTTAATTAAAGTTCGGTGTAAACCTGAAGATAAAGGAACAGATTACGAAGGGAACGGTGCAACATAACGGTAAGTTACATACTGATGATTTACAGCAGAAGCAGTTCAGATACTTAAAATAGTTATGCATATAAAGAAGTTTTGTTTTTTATCACGTTTAACCTCCAAATTACAAAAATATATATTTTTTATTGTAGTATGTTTGTCATTATAATACTTCAAGCTACTAGCTGTGTATTATGTTCCTTTATGTTATTTTAAGAAAAGTGTCATACTCAGACCTCGGATTTTTTATTTACGACAGGGGGAAAAATACTTACGCATTATGGAAGAAATATTTACTATATGTGTGCGATTCATGCGTTACAAATAACTGATTTACTTCATATTTCTAACGTGAATTCGGACTATTCCAGAGAATTCTTCCTTAGAATTTATGTCAAAGTAAATGTTGAGTGTTTGTTTTATATTTTTTAGTATAAGGTAGGGTTCTTGGTCCGGTATTACTCTTATTGTAGAACTGCATCATTGTGATATTATAGCCATTCTTAAAGACTACTTTAACACTGCTTTAATCACGCGTTCCCTTCCCTACTGATGTGGATCTGTGTTTTCGATAACCGCTTCGGTTTGTTTTCTCAAGTTTTCCCGAACTGTAAGCAGAATGTCAGATAATCACATGGCGAATCTTCAAAATAAACGTGAAACGCACATTATACTTCACTTAGTATATACAAGGCATACAAAAGGCCTAACCTAACCCAACCTAACCTGTCACAGATTCATATACACAAGGCATAAGAAGAGCATAAACAAAGCTAATGTAACCTAACCTATCACAGATTCCTGCACCGAAAAACTTACAAATATTCAAGTTGCAAGTTTGAGTGTTGCGTGCTATAGAAAAGCCTTCTTCGTGTCCACGGTGACGTCCGCTAGCTTTGTCGAAATTGCGGCCATGACTTGTTAAGCAAAACGCACTAGCTTTGCGCAATACGTAATCGCATTGTGGAATATGCTTTTATACATTTACAGCTGTGGAAAGACAGTCCAGTATGTGCGAATATTTATTTTATTACCGCGTAACAATCCCACTGCTGGTCTGTTCTTCATTTAATTATAAGGAAGGACAGAATTTGGTCGGAAAGGTGGACACCTTTCACAGTTTGTTGAAGTGATCACGTGACATTTCCCGTGTGACGCGTTGGTGATTACAAGTATTCCTACTTATTGCAATTCCACTTTTATTATTTTTGAATGAATTCTCTCTTTTAAGAATTAAATTGCCGAGTCTTTCATTTATGTTTTCAGTAAACTGTTTAAATGATATAAACATAAAAATGAACACGAATGAAAGGTAATTTTAAAGATATGATGGAAACACCTTGCGTACACGAATCTGTAACAGGTTAGGTTTGTTTAGTTTAGGCTAATGTTATGCCTTGCACATATCAATTGCAATTCCACAAAAAAATACCTTATAAATTCAAGAATATTTATTTCCGAAACCACCGGAAGTACTTCAGTCTTAGTTTCACCACAATTTAGTATATACAGTTGCGAAGCTCAATACTTACTAAATATGCAAATATAGACAGTTGAAATATGCATCCATAGATAGTTGCTACCACCAGGATCGCTACTATCGCCTCGTCACAGACTCTTTCCCTAGCAGACGATAAAATGTGTTGTACTTTTGATATCATGTTGTTTTGAAAAATTAACACCTTCCTTCCACTATTGAAATACGAAATACATAAGGTTTATATATTATTTTCATAAAGTATATATTATATTTTATAAACTCACCTTCCTGGATCTTTTGGAAGAAGGATAACTCTGACCTCTTTTTCTTACAATATTTATAGTACCACAAACGTCTCCTTGTCCCATATTATTATTCAAATTATTGTATTTTAGCCATTTACAGATATTACAACCGATAACGAACATTTCACAGTTTACACAACTTTTCACAACAAAGCGAAATAGGGCACAGTCAATGCCTTTTCGATCTAGACCAGGCCATAATATATGTTCGGCTTTCTATTTTACTGTATGGAGCTCAGTGAATTATTATATTATGACTTCATTGCGTATCATAGCTAAGTTTTATTTAGTGTAATGTGTCCATAAGTTCCCTTTACTTCTTGTTGCATAATATGTTGCAGAAATAATTACATAACTGTGTTATTTTAATGTGGAGAGAATTTTACATGTTAACATAATCTTTTCGCATCAACATTTTAAGTTTAGAATGGAAGCTATTTTGAAGTTTAATAAAAAAGAATTTATTTTGTGATTTTAATATAGCACATCTACCTTCCTTGATAAAGACAGAAAATTTATCATACCACCCTTATGAAATTAGTGTACGTACGATTATTACTTCGTCTCTTAGGTAGTAGATAAACACAGTAATCCAATACTCAATTGTAGTATTAAAATACAGACAAATTGAATGTGCGGAGTATTATACATGACATTATGCTTAATTATAATGTATAATTGCGAATTTAGGAATATAAGCTATAGTAAACATAACCTATAATATTTCCATATGAATGGCAGAGCATTGGAGACCACTAAAATTAGACAGAAAGGGGCAACTGGGACAGTAAACATAACCCATAATTTCAGTATATCTAAATATTCGTGTGGTGCAACTGAAAATTATTGCATCGTGCATAAATGTACAATAATTTCGCAATATTTAATCGAAATAAAGGCAGGTAGGTCTATTACACATACGAACAACGTAATTTTCACACCAAAAATAATATTACACCTTAACTCGCAAGGAATTATGTCTGAAGTGTCTCCTAATCATTGTTTTAAAGCCACCGGCGTGGTTCAGTCGGTTAAGGCGCTTGCCTGCCGGTCTGAAGTTACGTTCGGGCGCGGGTTCGATCCCCGCTTGGGCTGATTACCTGGTTGGGTTTTTTCCGAGGTTTTCCCCAACCGTAATGTGAATGCAAGGTAATCTATGGCGAATCCTCGGCCTCATCTCGCCAAATATCATCTCGCTATCACCAATCTCATGGACGCTAAATAACCTAGTAGTTGATACAGCGTCGTTAAATAACCAACTAAAATAAAAAAATCATTGTTTTAAATTGTATTAATGCAATTACACTACATTTTAGAGAAATATATGTTACTTTTTATGCATTCCAATTAATTTATATGGTTGAAACGCCTCCTTTCGTGACCGGGTTAAGCGAGTCACATGGTCTGCCTTACGGCTTGTATTATATCACGATGGCAGTGACACAGTCTATTGTTCCTAGTACACACAGCGCTCCAAGCGGCTAGCAACTATCGCAAGAAGTGCAAAAAATCACCCCAAGCTTCTCTACTGTATATAGTAGACTGTGGTTTCACCAATCATACCATTCCATCATACATTTAAAATTGCCGAATACAATTTTAACCTACTGTACTTCAGTGGATAATTATTACAAAACGAACACAGAAAAATTAATAAAATAGAGCGCGTTAACATTGATTCAATTTGTCATGAGAAACTTTCCATACCGCTTGCAGCAATGCATCAATGCCGATGGAGGTCATTTGCGTAATGTTATATTCAAGACATAAAATGGCAATTCATGTAGCTACATCTGACTGCCATAAATACAATATCGTAGTTATGCATATGTTTTGATAATTGTATTTTTATTTTGTAGCCTACAATTTCCTAAGGCCGCCTTGTATTTAAAATAATAATAATAATAATAATAATAATAATAATAATAATAATAATAATAATAATAATCTATACTAACAATAAATCTGTAGCCGAAATTTTTCTGGTAATTTTCGATTTTTCAAAAATAATTGGTGTCAACATCATCCTGAAACCGGAAAATCGTTTTTTTTTTTTATTTTTGTTTGTATGTCTGGATGTTTGTTACCTTTTCACGCGATAATGGCTGAACCGATTTATATGAAAATTAGAATATAAATTAAGTTCGTTGTAACTTAGATTATAGGCTATATAGCATTCAACATACGTTATTTAAAAGGGAGGTTATAAGGGGGCCTTAATTGAATAAATCGAAATATCTCGCTTATTATTGATTTTTATGAAAAATATTACATAACAAAAGTTTCTTAAAAAACGATTTGCCATAAGTTTTATTCTATGCAAAATATTGATAGGACTAATATTACTATGATGTACTGAAGTAGATAATATTTCTGTGCAGGAATTCTGCATTACCATATGGCGAGATATATCCGTTTTGAAATAAGAGTGCTTTTTATATCATGGCCAGGTCAGATTAAAATACGGGTAATAAAGATGAAACAAATGAGTCCGCATTTATTTAAGGCGGCCTTGGAATTCTTGGACAACAATCGAATTATTATACGGATGATATGATATATGTGTTTATAATATACTATAGTCCCGTCGCTCTAATTTCCGGCAGCCAATCACGTTGCAGGTCGGCTACATTTAAACGTGTGCGTCTTCTGATTCGCTGATGAAGTTGTTAAGCATTTCCTAAGGCTGGATAAATACTTAATATAATCGCCCGCCATTTTGGCTCTTTCGTTGGCGTCCGCAGAAAGCACACGAGAACGTTATTTGCCGCTCAATTATTTACTGAATTACAGTGCGTTTGATTTATTATCATAGGAGCTACGACATGATAATGTTTAACGGTGTGGCAAATAGATTCCTCTTCTGGTAGCTCGGCAACGAAAGAACAAAAATGGCGAACAATACTACCTACCTAGACTTTATAGAGCCTTCACTTCCTAAGACGTAAGGAAAGAGGAGGAGTCACGACGGGAATAACAGCGTCGCGACTATAAATATTATATTATAAAGAGAGAGAAATTGTATGTTTATATGAGGCAATCTCAGGAAACTATTTAATAGATTTAAATAATTCTTTCATGATTGGAAAGTGTAGTTCCTTTAGATGCACGAAGGCTTTATGTCATTACAGCTCATGGGTGAATCGAGGACTGGACACAAATGCAGAACCTTAGGCACAGCAAATTTTGTATAGTGTCGAAACTAATAATTCATGAAGATGTCCACTGTATTTCTGAAGACGACTCTCACAGAAGAGCGGATATAATAGTAATAAACAGGCAACAACAAAAGGCTATTATCATTGATCCAACTATACGCATGGAGAGAGATCTAAACCAAGCTCATCAGGTTGATCAGGAAAAGAGGGCCGTTTATGAACCTTGTATTCCCTACCTTAGTGCCAAGTATAACATCCCTCTCTTCAATTGGTCAGTGACAGGTTTATTTTTTGGTGCTCGGAGTTCTTTACCAAAATTTACATATCATTTTTTAAAACAATTATAAATATCATCTTTTGAAATTCAAAAAATCATCTCGCAAATTCTCAAAGATTCCCTGCAGATTATACAATTTCATTTATACCACTCAGAAGGCCTTAATTAAGGATATGCTCATTTTAAATAAAATCTTTTTTTATCAACAGTAATCTCACTAGACGTTTTGATTTATCTAGAGAAAATCAAAACTCGAGTGGGATTTAATTGACTATTACACGATTAGAAGAAAGTATATAAAGATTAGAAGTAACGAAGTACTCCAATACAATAAAATATTAATTGACCTACGAAAATACAACTGTCTTCAAATGTATTATTGTACCATCTCAACATTACAAATATTACGCTAGATGCATGCTAGATGGCAGTAGTGTCTGTAATGATTACTATTCAATAAATCTTAATATTAAACAATCTCTGATACGTGACTATCCGTAATATCATATAGCAGAAGTTCTTTTTATCCTCTCAGAGCAGAAGCTATAACATAACCTAACTAATATACACAAGTGTTAGAAAAGTTTTAATTAACGACGATGACATAGAAAATAAACATGAATAATTTTAAAAGGAATAATTGTTGAATGTACAATTTTCAAATTTGAATGTGGTTGGTGGTTCAATTGATGTTATATTGGACGTGTGCATAATAGAAGTGGAACTCGTTGATTTAGGCCTACATGGTGTATTCAACTTATTCAGGATTTCCGAATGGTGCTCTTCATTTATTTGTAAATCTGATTTCAGAAGATGCATAGGCATGATCAGTGATTTTTATTAATTCTTGTTCTTGAATGCCAATGCGAGTCATATTTGAAACTGCTGTGCATCGACTGGAGTGGTTTGTAATTTTATATATATTTTTGACGTCCAGACCAGGGCAGTTTCAAATGTTGGCAAACAAAGAAACAAGTGCTAGGGACGCGATAAAATTAAACAAATGCTAGGGACGCGATAAAATTGTGCGATAAGCAGCCATGATTGGTTGAAATACGTAATTAATTGTATTTGTTTGCTATTCGTTTCCGGATCCTCGTGGTCATCCTTAATTAAGGCCGGATGAGTTTCTCTCTCTCTCTCTCTCTCTCTCTCTTTCTCTACTGCAGTTAAAGTTAATGCTATTTCGAGGTACCGTACTGAAATTTGATGCCTGATTTGCGTTGCGTTTTTTATGAAAGAATGAAAGCCAGAGATTGAATAATTTTACAAATATACACGTGGCACATATTAAGTATTAATTATTCAATAACATAACGTACATATTGCTTAATTACGTATTTGGGTGAGCTATGGCAATGTATACTTAATAGGTAACTGTTCTATGTAGTGCACAATACTCCATATTGACTAATCAACAAACCAACATCTTTAGCATGACTTGTGACTTGTGGGCCATCTCAAACCCCGAACTCCACCCCTCTGAGCGCGAGATCTTATATACTCGGTCAGTTACGGGCGAATGTTACAATAAAACAATTAACAACATAGGTGCCTCAGTCATAACATCATACCAGATGAAATTATGAAGTAATTACATAATTGAAATACGGCTATTTGGTCTAGGGAGCATCCGTTTCCATTGCAAGAATAATTCGCTTAACATGTTTGTAAATTTTTCTTGAATATATTGCGCTGCTGGAAAAGTTTTTCTTCCTGAGATTCAAGAGCCCTCACAACCAATTAAAAACTTAGGTAGGTACTTACAGCGGAACATCTGTTATCAACACACGTTTTAAATAATATAGGGCAGTACAACACCTTATTTCAAATGGTATCGTTCGGTGACAAAACTTCTTCCAACTGAGAGTAACAACCCTCAGTTCTTACAAATATACTCTATTTCAGACGCTGTTAGGTCTAACATAATACCAAGCTTAAAAGTAGAATTAATCGAACAACTCCGGAACCCATTGTATGGTAATAACAGTTACATTCATAGTTCTAAATACAACTTTGAACGTAATTCAGGAGAAAATTATTTGTTAACTAACAATAACAAAGCTGAATTTGGAAGTATAACACATTTAAGTCAATGATATTTATTTATAACAAGTGCAGCGAAGCGCGCGGGCACGGTTAGTAATAATAATAATAATAATAATAATAATAATAATAATAATAACAATAATAATAATATCATCGTCGTCATTATTATCTATGCCATTTCAGTAACTTTGGTGTCGATGATAATGAAAATGTCTTTAAAACCTTTGAATATCCTGCAGTTTTAAAAACTACGTTGTATTCTATATCATTGTACTAATCAAAGGGCCGACTACACGGAGCAAGAGGACGCGTGCCCTCGAGAAACTCACAGCTGGGTAAGCTGCCCCATGCGTGAAGCAGTAAGCCCCGTGCCTGTTGTGAGGTCTTCTCCCTCATGTGTGCAGTGAAACAGTCTGGACGCTCCACGTGCTGGAGTCAGCTTTGTCCGCATCGCTATAGGCTAGATATTGTACAGTTGGTGTTATGATATGTCTAATTCGTCTGCAGTCATTGTTCCTCTTCTGATCCAGAAGACTACAGCCAGCAGTTTTTCGTACAAGTCTCATTTCTGCAGCGGTCAATCGTCGGACATCTTAGAGTCGAATAGTCCAGGCTTCACTGCCATAGCAGAGAACTGGTCTTGACAAAAAAAAATTATATTTCAAGTCTTGTACAGGGATATTTTTACTTAAATTGTTATTGTGCCTGAGTTTTTTTTAATATACTTCACTCCCACCCCTTCTCTAATGAAGTTCCAACTGTCCTCCACACAGAACCAAGGCCGCATTCAGTAAACAGTACTGAGTTAGTAAGTATAGTACGTTCCAGAAATATGTTCGCGTTTTTCAGTGACGAAAGAGCTTTTAATATTGAAACATATTTTCGCACAGGTACTGTCGTCCGTTTGACTACATCGCATCGCGATTTCCCTCACCCGCTTCTGCTCGCCCCTCTATAAAGGCTAGTGGCTGGGCTATCTTAGCTCTTTTCTGAAAACATTAATTTCTTCTAGGAATTGCACGTCTACGTAATATTATACAACTGTTTAAAATAACTTAAATAAAAGGGCTTCGTTAAGTAATTCACTGTCACGTGATTTCCCTCCTTTCTACGACCCTATGACATAACCACTTGGACGGACAGTAGATAGCATGTCTGAGTAATTTTATCTTTTCGGATCGGGCAGAAGTGAAGATTGAATTTACAGTACGTAAGGTACTCTTTTATAGAGTAGGTACAGAATTATTTCAACATGAGTTACTAGTACGAAGAACGAAACTGGTAATTGGAATTAGGTACAATAGTCTAGAGTGCGATAATATGCGCATTAGAAGCCTGTATCGAAATGAACGGCCACCATTTAAAAAAAAATGTGTTTAAATATCCATATTATGATTATTTTTCAATTTAACTTCATTCTCTATATTGTACGCTAATGTGCTGTAGACAGTATAATATACACTGCATAATGAATACGTCCACATGGACAGCTCAGTTCGTGAGTAAAAACACTCATTGTTAATACTGTACTGTATTTTGATTAAACAAAAACCTAATTAAAATTATCAAACTCCAAATTGCGATATTTCCTAGTTTACGTAAATGGATGAATTACTTTTCTTCCCTCCTATACCTAGTAAATTAGTTTACATTTTACGTCAGTATCATCGAACTTCCAGTCGTGGAAGGGGATAGCAAACGGTGTTTCCGGTTCTCAATCGTTAATCTAAAGGTATATTCAGGTTGATATTTAAAATGTTAGTAAAAATAAAATGATGTCCCTGTATGTCTTTGTACTTTTGTGACTGTAAAGACTTGGTTAATGATTCTCTAAGATTTATTATAATTTTGGATTTTATTAGAAATGTCACTCTTCATTGTACGTTAGGGTGTAACCTAAATATCTGAAGGAGTTGATCTGATTCAGTGTGAAATTATCGATGTAAATCTTGAATAATTTCAAGGGAAAAATTGTTCTGGGGCCGAGTATCGAATTCTGGACCTTTGGTTAAACGTATCAAATCTCTATCAGGGAACTCTACCAGACACCGATCCAATGTTCCCCTCTATATCCACATACCTCAAAGAGGCTGACAACCGTCAAGCAACCAACATTGAGTGCACACTAACTCTGACTTAATTGTGGATTTCTGCTAACGAACAGAGACGTGTATCATGCAAATTATATTATCAGAGCAACTTTACAGGGAGTTATACCTGAAAGCTTGATTTGCACAATAAGTACACGTCACTGTTAGTTAACAGAAAGCCACAATTTAAGTCATACAGAGTTAGTGTGCACTCAGTGTTGGTTGCTTGACGGTTGTCCGCTCACTTTCAGGTCTGTGGATATAGAGGGAAAAATTGGATCCGTGTCTGGTAGAGTTCCCGGGTAGCTCAGTTGGTAGAGCGATCGTACATTTAACCAAAGGTCCCGGATTCGATACCCGGCTCCGGAACAACTTTTCCCTCGAAATTATCCAAATCAACTGTATAGGGAGTTATACCTGAAAGCTTAATTTGCGATGCAAATCTTACTTCTCACGGGTTGTCTGCCCTTAAAAGCCATAATTTTTGTTGAACTTTCTGAATTGTAAGTTTTTGTTATAAGATTTAGACGGTGGTTAGAGTATTGCAATTCATCTTCGGTATCGCCAAAAGGAACTTGATCAAGAGTATCAAGAACAGGCCTGGGCACTCACAACTCGTTTGAGACTGCAGATCCCCACTCCACCGACGAGCACACGGGAAAGTAAGCATTGTATAAGGATTTCACCAACTTTCGGCTTTTGCTGGTTGCCTGAAATCCTTCACTGATGCACAGTGCCTGCTGTCCGTTGTTTATAAGGCAGTGTAAACGAAGAGCACATGGGGTGAGGGGTGTATGAGTTCCTTTTCACTTCTCCTTTGTGCCCAGGGCTGATCCAGAGTGTTATTTCCTTGCAGTGTGATGGATCCACGTACTGTCAAACGCCAGCGTCGAGTGATGGAACTGATACTGTAAATAATAATAATAATAATAATAATAATAATAATAATAATAATAATAATATTAATAATAATAATAATAATAAAAATTGCAAGAAAAAAGAACAAAATTACCACGAAAAATTAAGTATTTATTACCAAAGTATTTAGAAAACACAGAAAAAAGCAATATCACACACAAGAGTCGCTGAGTAGGCTCATGACACTAATATGATGTGTGACCGCCTTTAGCCAACAATATCTCTTGAATTCTCTTAGGTATACTTTCTTGCAATTTCTGGAGAACTGTGGCAGGAATATTCTTCCACCAGCCACAATGTACTGTAGTTGCAGACTTTGGCTGCTTTTTCACCTTCTCTTTGCCCAGATAATGCCAAAGACACTCGATAGTATTTAAATGTGGACTATGAGGAGGCCAGTCCAACAGCTGAATATCTCCTCTACCTTGTTTTTGCTGCAAGTAGGTTTTCACTATATTTTCTGTGTGTTTCGGATCATTGTCCAATTAATCGCAAACCTTACGGCATTGCATTATGAATCAATATTTGTTTGTATTTAACAGCTGTCAGCTCACCTTGAATTCTTATTAAATCACCCACTCCGTTAACTCCATATTTGCACACTACCACCCCGTGTTTCATAGTTGGTTGCAGACATGCCTCCTCTAATCGTTCTCCATTCTTCAGCTTGACATACTGCCTTCGCTGACTTCCGAAGATTTCGAATTTTGATTCGTCGCTCCAAAGGACTTGTTTCCGTTGTTGTCTCCCTATAGTGTGTGTTCTCTTGCGGATGATAATCGCCTTGGCCTATTACCCTTCCGTAAGAAAGGTTTTTTGCAGTAACACGTCCATGAAGACCACTTTTGATGAGTGACCGTCATACTGTAGAGGCATGTACTGTAGTATTGCAGTTTTCAGAAAGTTCTGCTGCCAGTTGTGCACTTGAAGCTGCTCTACTTCTCAGGGCTATCACTTTCAGATATTGTTCATCCCTTGCAGTCAATTTCTTGGGTCTGCCAGTCCGCTTTCGATCATCTACTGTCCCCAACTGTAGCTTTTCCCTCAATCTCCTGTACCGCGCAACGCGATACACAGTTTGTAATGCAATACTTGCTTGACAATGATACTGCTCACTCAAAACGAAAATTTTGTATCCCATTTCAACTGAAATTTTTACCATAGCTGCCTTTTTTCTTGTTCAACCTGCTAAGAAGAGACTCAGTCTATCACTAACTTCAATGTTGTTCTATTCTTAAAGAAACACATTCATTTCATCTAGTACACAGCACTGACTACAACTTGTTCTGTTTATATGCAATTTGCAAACACAGCACTCAATATACCTGAGCGAGGGTTGTGTGATGGGTCTATGAAGGAATGTGCTGTTTCCATGGTTTTATATTAGGCCCTAAGCTTGGTTTTCGTGACGGAGACGAATTCTTGTACTTATTTCACCAGTAAGACTTCATTCTAACTTGTTTTACACCACTTTCATTCTCAATTCTAGGAACTAGGACGCAATATAAACGTATTGCATTGGGTGCCTAAGACTTTTGCACAGTAGTGTGTGTGTGTGTCTATATATATATATATATATATATATATATATATATATATATATATATATATATATACAGGGACATCACTTTATTTTTACCAACATTTTTAACATTAACCTGGCTATACTCGGAAACACTGTTACCCCCTTCCATTACAGGAGTTTGATGTTACCAGTGCAATATGTAAACAAATCATTTTACTAGGTATAGGAGGAGAGAAAAGAAGTGTATCCATTTATGTTGTAGGGAAATACGATATTACGATTTTCAGTTTGATCATCGCTTTTACGGAATTTATCAAAATATAGTAGAGTAGTAACATTTTTTTTTCAAAAACTGAACTTTTCAGGCGGCTATGTTCGTTATGTAATGTCTACTTTACTTAGCATATTAATTATTGGTGTTAACATACAATATAGAGTGAGCATTTAAATTGAGGGGGTCATAAGTAAAGGGCTGTAAGTGCACTTAAGTTACTTTTGAGAAAATGGGGTTTAAATATTTAGCCTAAGCTTTCGTAAAATCGGTGAAATTTTTATTTAAATTTTGATGTGTGATGCGATTAAAATATCCCTTTGCCACTAAAATTTTAGTTACTTTTGATTACGCTGGATGCACTTACCTCATGTTATTACAAATGTCACTACCATTCCTTTGCTTCTAGCCACCTCAATTCAAAAAAGCTAATCTGAATTTTTAAACAAGTTGCTGAAAATGGTTGCCGTTCATTACAATGCAGGCTTCAATTCAGTACGCATATTATTAAAAACATTTTGAAGCATATTCTCTGAAATTGAATTTATCGTTTCTTGAATATAATTTTTTAGTACGATATTATTATTATTATTATTATTATTATTATTATTATTATTATTATTATTATTATAGGTTCTTTCTTCTATAGAAAACGCAATCATATTTATGAAACACACTATACACTGCAGTCTTTACTTCACTGCTTGAAGACTTCGAATGCAACAGCGGCCGTAAGTTTGTGTGTCTGACGGGAGCAAGGACATAGTGAAGGGGTGAGAGTGAAGTACATTCAGAAATGCAGGTACAATAAAAATGCAAGTAAAAATAACATCATTTTATTTTTATTTATATATATATATATATATATATATATATATATATATATATATATATATAAATAAAAGGTAAAGGTATCCCCGTAACATGCCATGAAGGCACTTGGGGGGCATGGAGGTAGAGCTCCATGCTTTCCATGACCTCGGCACTACAATGAGGTGGTGTGGTCGGCACCACGCTCTGACCGCCTTTTACCCCCAGGAAAGACCCGGTACTAAATTATATAGGAGGCTGAGTGAACCTCGGGGCCGTTCTGAAAGTTTAGCAACGAGAAAAAATCCTGTCACCACCTGGGATCGAACCCCGGACCTTCCAGTCCGTAGCCAGCTGCTCTACCAACTGAACTACCCGGCCGCCGATATATATATATATATATATATATATATATATATATATATATATATATATATATATACAGGGACATCATTTTATTTTTACTAATATATATATACAGGGACATCATTTTATTTTTACTAACATTTTTCATATTAATCTGGCTATACCTTTCTATTAACGATTGAAACAGGAAACACCGTTTGCTACCCCTTCCACGACTGGAGTTCGATGATAGTGGCGTAAAATACAAATCACTTTACTAGGTATAGGAGGGAAGAAAAGTAGTTCATCCATTTATGTAAACTAGGAAATATCGCAATTTTGAGTTTGATAATTTTCATTAGGTTTTTGTTTAATCAAAATACAGTACTATATTAACACTTAGTGTTTTTACTCACGACTTGAGCTATCCATTCGGACGTATTAATTATGCAATGTATATTGTACTGTTACAGCACATTAGCGTACAATATAGAGAATGAAATTAAATTGAAAAATAATCATAATATGGATATTTAAACACATTTTTGAAAATGGTGGCCGTTCATTTCGATACAGGCTTCAGTTCTTTTGTGCATATTATCGCACTATAGACTATTGTACCTAATTCCAATTACCAGTTTCGTCCTTCGTACGAGTAACTCATGTTGAAATAATTCTGTACCTACTCTATAAAAGAGTACCTTACGTACTGTAAATTCAATCTTCACTTCTGCCCGATCCGAAAAGATAAAATTACTCAGACATGCTATCTACTGTCCGTCCAAGCGGTTTTGTCGCAGGGTCGAAGAAAGGGGGGGGGGAATCACGTGACAGTTAATTACTTAACGAGGCCCTTTTATTTAAGTTATTTTAAACACTTGTATAATACTACGTAGACGTCCAATTCTTAACAGAAAATATTTTCAGAAAAGAGCTAAGATAGCCCAGCTACTAGACTTTACAGAGGGGCGAACAGAAGCAGGTGGGGGAAACCGAGATGCGACGTAGGCAAACGGACGACAGTACCTGTGCGAAAATATGATTCAATATTGAAAGCTCTTCCGTCACTGGAAAACGCGAACATATTTTTGGAACGTACTATAGTCACTAACTCAGTACTGCTTACGCACCCTCGGCTCTGTGTCGTGAACAGTTAGAAGTTTACTAGTAGAAGGGGTGGGAGTGAACTACTTTCAAAAACTCAAGTACAATAAAAATTGAAGTAAAAATAAAATGATGTCCCTGTATGTGTGTGTATATATACGTATATATACTGTATATAATAGGAGTGACAGGGGGCGTACCACAGTTACAACGTTTTTTCTTATACACAGTAAATATGTAAAGCTGCTCTATGTGAACAGAACGCGGATTGATTATGACCGTTTCATACAGTCTGGGCCATATTCAGTCTGCGCGTGTTAAGCTTACGAGTGCACAAGACAGAGCAAACAGACCAACCGTAGCTGCATAACAGTGCAGAGACATTACACGAAGAAGAATACTGTGAATTTATCTAAATTAATACATGAATATAACATAAATAGAATAGCAAAATTATATACAGGGACATCATTTTATTTTTACTTCAATTTTTATTGTACCTGAGTTTTTGAATGTACTTCACTCCCACACCTTCTACTAAGGAAGTTCCAACTCCACACAGAACCAAGACCGCAGATAGTAAGCGGTACTGAGTTACTGAGTATAGTACGTTCCAGAAATATGTTCGCGTTTTCCAGTGACGAAAGAGCTTTCAATATTGAATCATATTTTCGCACAGGTACTGTCCGTTTGCCTACGTCGCATCCCGATTTCCCCCACCTGCTTCTGCTGGCCCCTCTGTAATAGCTGGGCTGTCTTAGCTCTTTTCTGAAAACATTAATTTCTCTTAGGAATTGGAAATTTACGTAATATTATACAGCTGTTTAATTTAACTTAAATAAAAGGGCCTCGTTAAGTAATTAACTTTCACGTGATTTCCTCCCTTTCTACAATCCTGCCAACTCTTGCAGCTCCTTCATCTTATTGTTAGTATCAAGAGAGCACAAAGAATGAGTGACAACATATTAGCCTAGCGTTACCATATGGTAACGTAAGAAACAATGTATTATATCCACAACAATGTTACGGATTGTAAACTTGTGCTTGATGTACACGAATACTCAATCAACAATAAGTAAAATACCACAACAAACATTACAATCAATCTCATCAAAGTAACAAATAAATTATCTTACTTCTTGTTGCTCTCCAAAATTGCTGCTGAGAAAGCAACATCTAAATCGCGCAGCTGCTCTTTCCCAACTGGTATAATAAATTTGTGATTTCAGAATGTAATAAGAAAGAACCAATCATGTAGCTTGGATTTACAAAGAAAAATTCCAGTTTTATTAATTAAGGACGGGTATGAAGCAAGTTATATTGCTTTCTGCACTGCGTTACCATATGGTAACGCTAGGTTAAAATGGGTTATTACCATCGTGCACATACGGTGGAGTAACAACAATGATCCCTTTATCGGAGAGGTTTGTTATTATTCCGGGAAAACCTGACTTCATCACCACCTTCTAACAAAGTCAATAATCCGCAATCAGTTTTATGAATGTGTCACTCGATCTGCCTCGGTAGCATTCAGATTTGAAGGCCACCATCTGATCCACATTGTGTGGCTGTTCCGCTTCTAAACAATTAATTGTCACTCTACATTTTTCAATATTGCAGGCATTGTTTCCTGAATACTTTCTCTGCTAGGCCAAAACCCAAAATTACAGTAACCATTGTGGATGTCGACAACATTAAAGTGGCGGTAAAAATACATTATAATTATTATAATTGTACGATTAACTCCAAACATCACCCTCATAGCAGAATACGACAATCCAGTTTTCATTTTAATTGGAAAATATGAGTAGACGATTTTCTTTTCTAATCTTACTCTTGGACAGAATTTTTCGAAAGCTTTCGATGTGAAATTCACTAATAAAAATGGCAAAAATTATATGTATGGTCTACATCTTGGGGCGTTTCGACTATCTATGGTACCTATTTTTGGGTTAAATGATAGAATTGGAAATATTTCGTATTATGATTCTACGGGTATGATTGTGTTTCAATTGGCAGCAATTTTAACAATATATTCGAAACCACAAATGTCACTCCCATTAAGTCTGGTAGTTCTGGCTCATATTTTATTGTAGAATAATTAAGGAAACCTTGCATTTCATTAAACATATCATCTGTTCCTCAACGCTTGTCATAACATTTCTTATGTGACTTCAGTTAGGCATGTAATGGAATCGACACTTGAGTAGACACTTCACACAATTCAATTGTGAAAGAAAATAAATATCGATATGAATACATTTAAAAATAAGTAGCCTATATTATTATTTATTGTTGCTAATATTATACATAATATATATGTGAAGAACTCGGTAATTATGCACTTTTTGAAATTTAAATTATAAATTCCTGTCGTTGTTAACTTAATAATAGGTAGTCAAATGTTTAGCATTTATTGTCGTTATGAAATATCGTCCGAATTCGTACAAATTTATTTAATAATAGGTAGAAAAGCGCAAAATATGCATATTTTGTGTGTTCGTTCCATGGATGCTTATTCACTACAGAAACTCGTTAGTGATTCGATTCTTAGTCTGCGTGAGAGGGCGTGGTATCTTTCACAGGCACCTTCGCACAATTTACACACGCACTCTGCACTGGGCTCATGGTAGCCTGTCGTTTTGCAGATCTTGAAATGAAAACCGTGCACTGCGAAGCGTGTGATGGTGTGTCTGAGTTCGTAGTACGGTCCCTTCCACTCGTCGGACAGCATGGCCTCTGTTGTATAGAAGTCGCTCCATATTTGTGACCTCTTCGTTCGGAGTTCCTGTAGGAGATTCTCGTACTGGGCAGTGGACGGGAGCAGTAGTTGGTGTCTCAAACCTTCGATATAGAAGGGTTCCCTTGACATTTCGTAGCATAGTCGTGATGGAGCATATTTTGATATGGATAGGGCTCTTTTAATAAATGTTGCCTTCACTCGTTCTATGCGTTCAGACCATATTGCAATATAGGGCTGATTTTGACTTTGAATAATGTCATGGCTGTCTCTAGCGATAATTTGCTTACATGCTGTACTTCATGCATTGCTTTTATAGCATGTATGGTTCTTTCATTTACATGTTGTTGTTAACTTAATGGTTATTTATAAACATAATACTATACTCATTATTTTTTTTGTTTTTGTGGGCTCTTCCACTCTTCAACGGTTGCCCTGAATTCCCTTCCGCCACCCTTCTCGATCCCGCCAATCCTCCTCCTGCATGTGTCGGTCTTTCATCATTTGCATGACACCGTCTTTCCATGTTTTTCTTGGTCTCGCACGCTTCCTCCTTCCCCGAGGTGACCATTCCAGAATAATCTTTGGCCATCTTTCTTCTTTCATCCTTTTTACGTGGCCATACCATTGAAGGGTTTGCTTCTCGATTCTTTCAATTACCGACTCTTCCATCTGCATCATATATACATTCTATTTTTTATATCAGGCCTAGTATATAATAATACTATGATTACAAGCAGTGTAGCCTTATTTACTTTCGTCTGCGTACTGCATGGATCCACAATTAGCGTCGTTGAGCTTCAGTTTTCTGTTCTGGGAATGAATAAAAACAATATCGGTTGGTGTGTTCCTATAAGCATTACTACACTCAAGAACACAGCAATTTGCATTACCTTTCCGCTTTTTAGGATCATCCATATTTCTAATCATTTAACCTGAGATGTTAAGTATATTCATACGCTTCAAGCACAACTCTATCGCTGCTGTCCCGCAGTTAGTAACAACAGTCGCCACCAGAGGAGCGTGCACGGTGCCTATAGCCTATGTAGAGGCATTTCCTCTTAATATTCTCCGAGGGGTTAACTATAGCTCTCGACACTGACCATTTTATTGACGAAAAAAAGTGAAAGAGCCTAATTTTCAGTGGGAAGGTAGTTTTGAATGTGAAGAATTCATATAGGACAGCGGTCGTCAGCACAGAGCACCCTGGGGCTAACGTCACTTACCCGCGGAAAACACAGTGCACCATGGTGCACTCGTAGCTGCTAGCGGGTATGCTCTCTACCTTTTCCTGCTGCACGACGGTGCACACGGGATGGCTCCGCTTACCTTTTCACATTTCAGCGAGTGCTGACGACCACTGGTATAGGACGTCAATTGATTTGTAAACATTAGAAAGTAGGTAAAAAGTGGAAATAATTGATCTGTACCGATAACCTAAAAGTGATTATTTAACACATTAAATAAAGAGGTAGAACACTTCAAAATAAACGTGAATCGCACTTTATACTTCACTTAGTATATTCAAGGCATACAAAAGTCCTAAACAAACCCAACCTAACCTGTTACAGATTCGTATACACAAGGCATATGAAAAGCCTAATCTAAGCTAATATAACCTAACCTGTCACAGATTCCTGTACCTTAGAACTTACAAATATTCAAGTTGGAAGTTGCGTGCTACAGAAAAGCCTTCTTCGTGTCCACAGTGATATGTTTGCTAGCTTTGTCTAAAGTGCGGGCATGAATTATTACGCAAAACGCACTAGCTTTGCGAAATATGGAATCGCATTGTGGAATATGCTTTTATACGTTTACAGCTGTGGAAAGACAGCCCAGTATGTGCGAATATTTAATTTATTACCGCGTAACAATCCCCCTGCTGGTCTATTCTTCATTTAATTATAAGAAAGGACATAATTTGGTCGGAAATGTGGACACAGGTCCCACAGTGCCTTTATACTTCGTTGGAGTGATTTCATGGCATTTCCCGTGTGCCGCGTTGGCATCTCTTGAACTTCATCTTATTATTATTGAATAAATTATTTTAGTGATAATTATACGAATCTGCAACAGTTTAGGCTAATGCTAGGCCTATGCCGTGCATATATGATCAATTGCAACTACACAAAAAAAAATACATTACAAATTCAACGATTTTCACTACCGAAATCATCGGAAGTACTTAAGCCTTAATTTCACCAATCATACCTTTTCGTTGTATCTTTAAAATTACCGGATAAAATTTTAACCAACTTAAATCGGTAATTATTACAAAACGAACACACAGAAATTATAAAATATTGCGAGTCAGCATTGATAGTGGACGATTTGCTTGTGCCATTTAGTATTCAGATTTAATTTAATTTTTTAAATTATTTTTCGTAAGTCGTTTCCTGTGTTTAACCCAAAAAAAAAAAAAAAAACATCTCCTATAGGGTGAATTTGTCCATGTCCACTTTGGGCAGCGCCTGATCCACACGGCTAGGGAAAGGATGTTATTTTGCACCTAATTTACCCCTTGTAGGTAAATACTTTTATTATAAACAATTATTTTTATTATAAACAATTATTTAAAACACTTGATATATAAAGATACAGAAAATGGAACAAACAAAAGCAAATGAAGAACATAGCGGAGTCTTGCACAAGATATTCCTTAACGTGTAAATGTAAGATGCAAAGGGGACTATGGAGTCACCGTAAACAGGAAAACCCTTCCGCCTCCCTGTCAATATGAAGTGAGGCAAATGTCAGGAACCTTAGGGCCATATTCATAGACATTCTTAGCGCGGGCTTCCGGTGAATGATCAGCGAACTAACGTTTTTCGTATTCATAAACCAGTTTTAGCGATATATGAATCCTGTACAAGTAATCACTCGATAGACGGGGCTAGTTTAGCACGCTCGTAGCGCGGGCTAGCGAAATGTCTATGCATAGCACCCTTAGTGTTTACTTAAGCGTGTATTGCCTGTACGATATGTTTAGTATGCGACCCTCTTCAGGAAACAACGCTCGTATTTCTTCAGAAGACGAGGAGGAGTAGGCCTACAGCAGGCGGTATTTATTTTTATTTTCATATGATGTAGATCGCGGAGATTGATGGCTTATCCATTGCCTTCATATGACTTCATAGGTAGCAATCCTTTGGTGTGGGATTAGGAGACATTGCGGCCCACTCAACGGGGCCTCGCTGACCTAGCCAGCTCTTTGGAAACTGGTCATCAAGACATTGATGTACGATTAAACCATGATGCGGTGGAACACCACCCTGCAGAAACACTGCAGGGAACTTGCCGTCGTCTTTCAGAACTGACACACTCCTCTAAGAGCGTGAGTCTTGTACTCTCGTCGATCAGGGTACCTTCGTTAAAAAACGAACCAACGATCCTCCCACCCATATTCCACACCACACTATTATATTATTCACACCCTGCATCTTGGCCGGTAGCATCTGTTCAGTCACTCCACAATCGCCAATTCTGCGTGTTGACCTCACCGTTCACATAAAAGTACGCAATGTACGTTGCAATGTCTGGGTTCGCCTCGATCCTGTTGAAAGAATATCACCATTGTTCCTGATTTTTGACACATTCTGTATTCTGCAGCCTCCTCAGATCGATGTCATCTGTTCACAAATTACACACTACGTCCTGCTTCATCCTATATTGACCTGATGATCGAATTACCGTTGATATCGTGAGTCACTATAGTGCCATCCGTCGATTCTCCTACACAACTCCCTGGTCTGACGCAGCCCGCTATGAAAGCCCCTCCGTCTCCTGAGAAGCATTCGGCTACCTCAGACAGGTGCCATCTGCGATACTATGTCTGCTGCATCTCCTGGTCTAACAGAAACTATTAAAGACATTAGATGAAGTTGAATCCAAAGTCCAACGCAGGAAGTTACCCAGCAATTCTGCTTCATTTGGTTGAGGAGAAAACGTCGGAAAAAACCAAACATGGTTTCAACTCTGGACCGGTTATTTTCACGGTCGGACATGCTAAGCGTTATAACTTATAACCAGGGAAAGGATTTATATGTAAATACATATTTACGTATAAAGCTAATATAATTTATATTTTGCATTATCTTTATGTTTCACAATGTGTAGGGTTGAAAAATCCTACTTTTATTTTCCATATTTTTCCATATTTTAGAGTTTAGTACATATTTTCGTTAATTTCCATATATTTTCCATATTTCATATAAAACAGTCCATATTATATTAGGTTTAACAATAAAACAAAACAAAATTCCATTAACTTTTAAAAATACATTTCAACAATAGAGATTTAAACACATGTTCAGTAATCCCTTTAACATCAGAGTTATTTGAAAATTAGCAGTCCTATCAACAATGGGAAAGTAAGTTACAAAACTGTATTAATTTAATTTAAAATTTTTAACAGACTTCAGTTGTGCAGCTCAACAGTTAAATGCCAGTCAGAGTACACATAGGTTCAGTTTTGTAAATCATACTATAAAGACGGTAAATATGCCAAAAGTACGTCATTCAGTCAATTTAAAATCAAAACTAACAAGTTACATTTCAGAATTTAAAGAAGATGGTTTATCAACTGACAATAAAATATTATTTTGTAATTTGTGTCAGTGTGCAGTATCATCTACACAAAAGTTCCTGGTGCAACAACACATTACAACTAGTAAACATCAGGCCAACAAACAACTAAATTCCAAGCAGAGACAATTGTTTTTAACACAACCAACAACATCGAATGTAAGATCTGAGTTTAACATCGACCTGTGCCGTTCTCTCATCTCTGCTGATATTCCTCTCTACAAACTAAAGAATAAGGTCTTCAGGGAATTCCTTGAAAAATATACTCAACATACAATCCCGGATGAGTCAACACTTAGGAAGACGTATGCTCCATCCATCTACGATGAGACAATACAGAAGATAAGAGATGAAATTAAAGATAGTTCAATTTGGGTTTCCATTGATGAGACTCCCGACAAAGAAGGTAGACTTGTTGGTAATGTAGTTATCGGTTTGTTAAGTGAACAATATTCTGAACGAATTCTTTTACATTGTGATGTTCTAGAAAAGTGCAATAACAAAACTATAGTTAAACTGTTCAACGAAGCTATGGGTATCCTGTGGCCAAAGGGTATTATGTACGATAATGTGTTATTCTTTATTAGCGATGCTGCCCCTTATATGGTCAAAGCTGGACAAGCATTATCTGTTGTATATCCTAAATTGACTCATTTTACTTGTGTGGCGCATGCATTTCATCGTGTGGCAGAAGTGGTCAGAGACAATTTTCCTAAAGTAGATTTGTTGATTTCATCAGTGAAAAAAGTATTTCTCAAAGCTCCCAGTAGAGTTAACGTGTTGAAAGAAATGTACCCTGAAATTCCATTGCCACCAAAGCCAATTTTAACTAGATGGGGTACATGGCTAGAAGCAGTTGAATATTATGCCGAACATATAGACTCTATTAACAATGTTCTCCTTGCATTGGACTCTGAAGATGCAGTCTCAATTGATACTGCGAAAACAGTTACCTGTGACATAAGTGTGAAGAATGACTTAGCTCACATTCAGCATACATTTTCATGCATCATAAAAACGCTCAAAAGTCTCCAAAATAGGCACCTTTCACTATCTGAAAGTTTTGAAATTATAAATAGTACTGTGGAACAACTGAATCGTGGTAGAGGTAAAGTTGCAGATGCAGTAAGAGCTAAGGTGGACACTGTACTTTCAAAAAACCCTGGATATGAAGAACTACAAAAGGTTGTTGCTGTGATGAGTGGTGAATCAACAGTGAAGATTAACTTGGACTTATCCCCAGCAGACATTGTGAAATTGAATTATGTACCAGTTACTTCTTGTGACGTCGAACGCTCTTTTAGTCAGTATAAATCTATCCTCAGAGACAATAGAAGAAGATTCACTTTTCAGCACTTGAAAGAAATGTTTGTAACCTATTGTTATGGTAACAGACAATAAAAATTGTGTTTTGTTGAAACTACATTGGAAGATAAGGTACGTCCATTATATTTTTTGTTTAGTTTGATTAAAATGTACCAATATTTAACGTACATAGTCATTTTTTTATAATTTTAAGTCCATATTTAATTCCATATTTTGGTAAAAATCCATATTTAATTCCATATTTTGGTAAAAATAACTACATATATATTTACATATTTCATATATTTTTAGTCCATATAAATCCGTTCCCTGCTTATAACACAGCGGTGGGGTGTATTCGTTCGTTCGTGCATTTAAGTGTTTAAGTTATTCATAGATTTCAAAAAGGCTTATGACTCGGTTAAGAGGGAAGTATTATATGATATTCTTATTGAATTTGGTATTCCCAAGAAACTAGTTCGATTAATTAAAATGTGTCTCAATGAAACGTACAGCAGAGTCCGTATAGGTCAGTTTCTATCTGATGCTTTTCCAATTCACTGCGGGCTAAAGCAAGGAGATGCACTATCACCTTTACTTTTTAACTTCGGTCTAGAATATGCCATTAGGAAAGTTTAGGATAACAGGCAGGGTTTGGAATTGAACGGGTTACATCAGCTTCTTGTCTATGCGGATGACGTGAATATGTTAGGAGAAAATACACAAACGATTAGGGAAAACACGGAAATTTTACTTGAAGCAAGTAGAGCGATCGGTTTGGAAGTAAATCCCGAAAAGACAAAGTATATGATTATGTGTCGTGACCAGAATATTGTACGAAATGGAAATATAAAAATTGGAGATTTATCCTTCGAAGAGGTGGAAAAATTCAAATATCTTGGAGCAACAGTAACAAATATAAATGACACTCGGGAGGAAATTAAACGCAGAATAAATATGGGAAATGCGTGTTATTATTCGGTTGAGAAGCTCTTATCATCCAGTCTGCTGTCTAAAAATCTGAAAGTTAGAATTTATAAAACAGTTATATTACCGGTTCTTCTGTATGGTTGTGAAACTTGGACTCTCACTCTGAGAGAGGAACATAGGTTCAGGGTGTTTGAGAATAAGGTGCTAAGGAAAATATTTGGGGCTAAGCGGGATGAAGTTACAGGAGAATGGAGAAAGTTACACAACACAGAACTGCACGCATTGTATTCTTCACCTGACATAATTAGGAACATTAAATCCAGACGTTTGAGATGGGCAGGGCATGTAGCACGTATGGGCGAATCCAGAAATGCATATAGAGTGTTAGTTGGGAGACCGGAGGGAAAAAGACCTTTAGGGAGGCCGAGACGTAGATGGGAGGATAATATTAAAATGGATCTGAGGGAGGTGGGGTATGATGATAGAGACTGGATTAATCTTGCACAGGATAGGGACCGATGGCGGGCTTATGTGAGGGCGGCAATGAACCTTCGGGTTCCTTAAAAGCCATTTTTAAGTAAGTAAGTAAGTGTTCCTCCCTTCACTACAAACCCAGTATTTTTCAATTTTTCGGTCAGTCCCTTAGATTTTGTATGATACTACAATATTATCCTGTTATAAGGTTTATTCTAGAATAATATAACGTACAAGAACCAATTGCAGTAACAGTAGTATTCAGGGTTTCCATATGTATGGCTATATCGTATGCATACGACTATTTTGACTATTGTATGAGGTGAGGCAAATACTAATCAGCATTTACTGGTCTCTGATTGGGTCAAAAACCATAATAGAACTGATATTTAAACATTGTAGTGAATTTCGTCGAAGTCTGGAGGGTCTAATTAGTCAAATCCACTGTCCTCATCTCCACATTGGAGCTCCTGGAATCTCTTAAAGCGAGAGAGAGAGAGAGAGAGAGCATAACATGATGAGTCTTCCGACGGTAAAAGAAAACAGGAAAAATTGGAGGATGCTGGGTTTGCAATGAAAGACCTGCCCTTGGGCAAAACACTATGAATGAATGTACGAGTACTACAGAATACTATGTCATACGAAATTTTATATTACTGTGATAATTGTTGTAGGTGTTCACTGAAATGTGTTTTTGACATAGTGTGTACAAAATTAGTGAGGTGAGAAGTAGCCTACGACAATTGTATGCTGAAGTACGATAATTTTCGTAAGTTGGTACGACGGTTACGTTTCCTTAGTCTTACACCTTCGGTAGTATTAGAAGCTGATGATGTATTCAAGAAGATGGAATCATACTTAGATTATATTTTCACCATCACACTGAAAAGAGACTGTTTGTGTGACTGCAACCTGTGTATATTTTTGTGTGGCTTTACTTTGTTTATAATGTTTTTTTCTCTCTCTTTTTTTGTGTAGCTTTACTTTGTATATAGTGTATTTTTTCTGTTTATTTCTATTATTATAGGCCTATTTGTATTCCTGGTGTTCTGGAAGAGAAGGCCTGATGGCCTTTACACCAGAATAAATTAAAAAAAACACGACGATTTATTTTATCAATTTGTTTCGCTTTTATAGATTATAACAAGGCTTTTGATGATAGAGTTGACCTTGCGGTCAATGGTATAATCCATCGGGAGGCTACGTCAACATGAAACACTGCAATATGAACGCATCTTTGACATGTCCGATGAAGACCTTCTGTCGTTGTAGAGAGGGTTAGTTATTATGGAAAATAGAGATAAAACGTAGGATCCCGTCTGAGTTAGTGTTATACGAAGTCTTTACTAAAGCATTTAAGCGATGGTTTAAAATTCCGAATGGTAAGAGTGAGATAATAGAAATTGAACGGTGAGTTAGACAAAAATGTCTTCTTTCACACGGAATGGGTCACAGTTTTTAGCATCTATCCGCAATATTAGGAACCCGAATCACGTAAGTGGATACGCTCGCTCGCTCACTCACTCACTCACTCACTCACTCACTCACTCACTCACTCACTCACTCACTCACTCACTCACTCACTCACTCACTCACTCACTCATTCACACAATATCTTAACGTATATCTGGACAAACAAAGTATGATTAACGAAGACTTATTATTTTATTCATAATAAAATGAATTTTATAGTTTAAAAATCACCAAGTGGTAATTAGTCGGAATAAAAATGACTGACAAAACAATTTATCGATTGAATATAGTAGTCAGTAATTTTAATATGAAGATATTATGAAAAAAAAAATGCTTTTATTTTGTAGGATCAAAACTGTTTCAGGTTAAAATTGAATTGCGTAATGAAATATTGGAACAATCAATTACTTTGAAATTCTTATTGTGTATTGTAACTAACGAAAATACTTCGGAGATTGAAAACAAAATAAACATGTTTCATTGATTTTATGGAACAAGACGACGTACTTTGGGCAGATTAGATAAGAAATAAGCATTACAGAGTGATGGTTCTACCAGCAGTGAGCTGGGTATTGCGGAAGGATCGAAAACGTAAAACTTCGGCTAGGAATTGAAGCCGTTAAAGTACCTTGCGGGTTACACATTGGACAAAAAATTAAGACATAAGAAATTCATTAAAAGTGTTAAGTTTAATTCAAAAGATAAAATATGACTATATGTCCGGAACGAGCAGGTATTACAAAACTAGAGACGTACAGAATGTAACAGCTTAGTAAGTTGAGTTTACCTAAAATAATAGGTCCTTTGTAAAAGCAGATTTGATGTTTAAATCTCTGATTTGTAGGCTACTTCTCTCCTCAGGTGTGTGGTGAGACAATACACTCTACAGGAGAAAGCTGCAGATTCCTACTGTATTGGGGAGGAGATTTATTGTTGTTATTAATTCGCTCGCAGTAGAACATTAGTATTCGATGTGTTGGTGCATTTGTAAATTGAGTTTTGTGATTTAATGGTCGGGAACGATATACAGTAGCGCGGACGAGTTGGACATGCTGTTAGCGAATGGGGCAAGTGGACGAAATTAGAGACAAGCAGCTGCCTTTATAGTAACTAGTGGCTTGTGCAGCAAATGCTGCAAACTAAGTTCATAAGAAGTTCAAATAAAAATTGCTCAGATTTATTTTCAATGAAGAATACCAGACATTTTGAAAGTTATTTGCATCCATAATAGTGAAACATACTGCCTCTGGATGTTTTTTTTATGCCAAATAACTTTCCTTGAACTTACTCGTCTTCAGTTCTTGAGTTTCACTGCGAAATAGCAAGTAACAACGTCAGGACGATCAGCGAGTTTTTCATGTGGGAGTAATGCAGTAGCTATTTCAGGTCATTGCGGATTGTAAGTGAAAGTTAAGAAAATGTAAGGTTTGTCATGCTTTGAACAAAAGACTTAGCATCTTGGTATAGCTGCTGCATGTTTCGTGAACTACCCTGAAATGTAGAGGGCAGAATCACTTTTTCCCACTACGAGATCTTGCTGAGGTGATCAAGAGACTAATCTCGTAGGTCTCTTATTTTATCAGTACGTAATACGTACCTTTTGGTCTTTTCTTAGGAATTGTAATTTTTACGCTTCCTCCAGACAGTACTGATCTACGAAATACCGCCGGATTAATTTTTGTAACAATGAATGTTATCCCGTATATTTTCTGTAATATAGGCTGTTCTGAGGAATCTATTGCTGAGATGCGGAAAATGAGGCGAATGATATGTCAGTGTTGTAGAATCTTATATGCGCCCTAAATAAAATTGTCCTTCGTAAATCGTTAGCAGTTTCATTGTTTCATTCATTGCTGGTTGCTGGAAATAAACTTACTCATCACGGTAGTAAGAAGTGAAATGGCATGCTATTTTTCTTACAACAAAATCTGCTTGGCAGCGATCACAAATCTAATCGACTAAACCAAAGAAATATGAAATTAATTTTGATGTAGTTTAAAGACGCAGCTAAAATAGGAAGCATGACTCAATTACTACCTAGGAAAATTAGAGAATCAGACATATAATTATTTATATCACACTGCCATTAAATATATGAAAAAGATCCACACCATTTGATTAATAACTATAAAAGTATTTCATTTTTAATCATAATATTGTTACCTTACGTAAGTTTTATAGTTTTCAGTAACATATATAGCCGTTACTCAGTAAATTATAGAAATGAAGATCTAATATAAAATATTCTTTCTCTTCGTCTACTTACATAAAGCCCCAAAAGGTTTCACTTTCGTACCAGCATTGTGTTTTGCATTAACTATAATAATATTTCATTTTAATGGTAATAATGTCATCAAACATTCTTAGGTTTTGTAGTTCTTAATATCCAATACACAGCTGTACTCGGAAAACTACAGACCAGAGAATCAGACCTAATTATTTTTATACGTTATCAAAAAATTACACAAATGTGAAAGAATCTGAGCCATCTGAACTCTATGTCAGCAATCCTGTGGGTTATGGGCTTCGTGTAATAGTCTATTGTTTATTGTAATGCGTGTTTTGTTTTATTTTGAAATGCAATTAATTAGTTCTCAAAACTGACGAAAGATGGATTTTTGAAAATAGGAAAATGATATAGGAAAATTGACATTTCACTGAAAACTACTATTTTTCTGAAAAACGTTGGGTTCGAAGCTTCAAACTGAGGGGCCATTTATTAAAATCCGTTCAGCCATTTTCCCGTAATTTCCATTACCAGTTCAAATTATATATATAGATTATAAGTATCCGAAAAGGCGACAGCAATCCACGGCCGATTTAGAGAGTAAGAGACACTGCAATATGAACGCATCCATGACAGTCCGACAAAGACCTTCTGTTGTTGTAGAGAGGGTTAGCAGCAGAATCTCACACCAGTACGAGATCTGTGGCTCGAAACTTGCATCTGAATCACATGATGGTCCATCGAATTCTTAAACGGCATCCGTTTAAGCGACACACAACTCAGGCTAGAACCTAGCGACTATGACCGCCATCACGAAGAATTTTGCGAGTGGTTTGTGAAGCAGGTTGGATTCCAAATCATTACCACAATTACAATATGCCATTTTTTGGCATTAAAGTATTTAGTTTTCTGTCTTTTAGGTATGTATTGACGATCAAAACTCCTAAAGACAAATTTTATGGACAGATGAGTGCACAATGGGGAGTGAGAGCAATATCAAGCGTCGCAACGAACACCACTGCGCAGACGCCAGTCCACATAGTAGGAAGTATTGTGGGTGCACATTCAAGACCTATTGCGAGAGCTGTTATAAACGACCTGATTATTGAGCCTATCTTATCTATGAAAACAGCAACGGCGCAGTATATTCGGTCTTTTGACCCAGCATTTGTGTGTGTTACTCGATGATGTCTCTCTTAACATATGAGAAAAGGAAATTATAACAGGTGATATGCTACTGAGGGTAAATGACGGCAGTGAGCAGTATGGGAGGAAGAACAAGACGAAGACTATTGTTATTTGAAGAAGAAGAAGAAGAAGAAGAAGAAGAAGAAAAAGGTGCTAATTCCAAATGAGGTGGTAGAACAGGTGGACAGTTTCAAATAACTTTAGGGCCCAATTGTATAAATCTCCCTGACTAAAGATCAACTTTGATCGAAGATCGAAAAGTGAACCGAGTTCAGACACTTCTTCTATTGTATAAAACTTTCCTGCGATCAAATTACCTTGGTTCAAATGAAATCTAAGTTCACGTGAAAAGGATTTGGCAACATCGCATAAACAGGTGAAAAACGTGATGCGCGGACAGGTTTGTTCAGTGTTGCCAATCTAGCGACTTCAACTCTTTTTCAACAACAATTTCTTTTATCTTTTATATTGCTTAAATAGGAATTTAGCGACCTTTTTAGCACCCCATACTGACAAAATTTAATCTTTCTTTGTCGATAATGAGAAATCTAGCGACTTTACAACTACTTTTTGACGACTTTCCGTAAACTCTGTTGGAGACACTGGTTTTTTGTGCAATGTAAATAATGGCGGACAATAAGAAGAAGGTTACTGTTCTCCGAGTTGTTATCATGTTATGGTGTTTGATACTGCTAAACATAATAAAGCTTTATAAAACGACAATTTTCGTTTAGTAATACAGTTGATTGAACATTTATGAATGTACCTATCATATCCGTTAATAATTAATGGTTGTTATAAACATAATATAATTATAGGTTATGTTATTTGATACTGTTGAACACGATAGAGCCTTATAAAATATAAGATTGTTTGTGTATTAAGGCAAGAAATTGAAAGAAATATATATAAATGTACCTAACATCTATTAATATTAATAATAATGGATATTTTACTTGCACAATCTGTCACTCGTATATTTCAAACAGAAAAGAAATAACTGAACTTGGATCATCTAACTTAATCGGAGAAATTTCTTCAGTCAAAGTTGACTTTAGTTTGAGACAAATTAATCTCAGATTAGACTTTATACAACACAAAATTCCAAGTTCAGCTGAAACAAGGATCAATTTAACCTCTGATCTAAGATTAAATGGTTTATACAATCGGGCCTAGGTGTACTATAAGTAGTAATATGAGTAGCTGCCAGGAAGTCAAAAAGAGCACAGCGATGGCGAAGGAAGCTTTCAATAGCAAAGAAGTATGTTCTGAGGACCTCTGGAAAAAGGAGCTAAGGAAGAGACTAGTGAAAAGGTTTGTGTGGAATATTGCATTGTATGAGTGAGGAACATGGGTATTACGACGAAGTGAAGAGAAACGACTGGAAGAATTTAAAATATGGATATGGAGAAGAGTGGAGCGTATGAAATGGACAGACAGAATAAGAAGTGAAACTGTACTAGAAAGAGTGTGTGGAGATAAAATAATACTGAAACTGATCTGGAAGAGAAAGACAAATTTCCTGGTTCTCTGGCTAAGTAGAAACTGCCTACTGAAAGATGTACTGGAAGGAATGATGAACGGAAGACAAGTTCGGGGTAGGAGAAGATATTAAATGGTAGATAACATTAAGATAAAATTGATCGTATGCAGAGACTGAAGAAGGTGGAAAGGATGGAAGATTGGAGAATGCTGGATTTGTAGCAAAATACTTGCCTTGAGCAGGAAACTATTAATGAATGAATCTTTAATCTGTTAATCTGTAAACCAGGGGTTCCCAACCGGTGTGTCGCGTACCTCCATGGAGTGTGTCGCGAAAGTTTGGAATTCAAAAAGAAATTTTATGCCATCCAGAAAGTCTCTTAACAATGCATTTTTTATTTGCAACAAAGTCTTTAGTATGGTACATTTTATTTTGAGACAGACTTTACCAATGAAACGTGAACACCTGCAATAATTAATATTTGAGGAGAAAAATTTGCCCCGGCGCCGGGGATCGAACCCGGGTCCTTGGTTCTACGTAGCAAGCGCTCTGACCACTGAGCAGTGCATATGTCTGTACAGATTACTGTGCACTTAACTGCGGAATCCCGGCCAAACAAGTCACTCAGCCGAGTGCGCTCCTAGTATAATGGCAGTTGACATTGGATACACGTCAACATATATGCCTAACTTGGAGTCTGGCCACAAAGGGAAACATTGAAGGAGGAGAATTCGATCCGGTGCTGTGGATTGAATTCGGCGTAGCTCAGTGGTCAGAGCGCTTGGTACGTAGAACCAAGGACCCGAGTTCGATCCCCGGCGCCGGGGCGAATTTTTCTCCTCAAATATTAATTCTCAATATTACAGATATTATTCTGTATGGCAGATTAATAAATATATAATATCTGCAATAATGCTAGCAATTCGTTTAATGTTTCCACTTATTAACAAATGGGCCCTAGAGTGTAGAATCGTCAGAACATATTGGTCAGGATCATTATGGGCGGGTGATAGTGCGACTATTTTATGAAATGTGCTTAATTTAGATTTTATCATGGACAAATTTTTAATTCGAAATCGAGCTCTGGGTTAGAATTAGATAACAGTAATGCTGATTTGAACAATGTGCGCGAAAATTCCCTCCAGGGTTCACAAAAACGTACTGCGTTCTGTAAGCAATATGGCTTTGCGTGACGTGGAGATGAATGTAAGCAAAATACCGAGTGTATTATATGCGGAAATGTTTGTCAAATCAGTCTGTGGTGCCGAATAAACCAAAAATGCATTTAGAACTGCCGTTTTCAACGTCATATTTGTGTGAATCAGTATTTTCTACCATGAAAATAGTGAACTCTAAACAATGTAAGAGAGTGCTGCATCTTGAAGATGATTTCGTGTCCTGTGAAACATAAGGCCACGTATAGAGAAATTCCGTGCAACCTACCAAGCGCAGACTTCACATTAATTTACTGTAAATAGGGGAGTTCTCAAAAACGATCATAAAAATTTTTTATCGGATATCCAGCATAGATCAGTTCGGATTTTTTATACATAGCCTACCACGTTTGTTTTTTTGTTCTAATGCCAATCAAGTTGTTGCTTGTTTTTGTTTTTGTTTTTGTTTTTTTAGAATTTTAGATTGCGTGTTAACATCGACCTATCTACTACAGTTGATGTCCAACAGTACATAGAAGTTATCAGGGCATTTTTTCTGTTGGAACGCGCTGGAACGGTGTTCCGACACTTTTCTTGTATTTTCTATCATGAAAGCGAAATATGTATGGATAACTATGATTTTAATTTAATTTTTCATTTAATTCCGCTTACACGTTGAAAGTCTTAGTTGGAAGAAAAGGAGGATAAAAACCACAAAATTCCCGTGCAGTGAACAGTAATTGTCTCCTCGTACGCTATAAAATTCTACAGAGTTTCACCACCTTTTCCTGCAAAAGAAAATCACTGGTTGTTGTTATTAATAAAAACAAACACGTGTGGCGCGATATCGTGGGCGTTCAGTAAAGTGTCTTCAGTCAAAAAAGTTTGGAAACCTATAAAGGATCCACGGAGAAATTTACCGTGATTTTGGAATCTAAGGGAAACATAATTTTGTAAATGTGAATTGGTCACGTTTTGAAAATCGCAGTTTCACTCATGTTACAATGTCATATTATAATATGTTACAAATTCCCTTTTAATTAGTTATTGTTGCGTTAACAGTTTACGAGTAGCTATTCATCCCTCAAATCATTCCTGTTCAGAGTGGCTGTTAAATGTAAATCAGTTGAGGTTTCAGTAGAACTTAGGAAATCAGCAAATCGATCCTCATTTTCCCGTTTTTATGTATGTACATTGCTGCTACATTGCTACAACAATGTGGATCATTGTCTTTGCTGAAGAATGTTAAAAGTAAATCAAATTTTAACCACATTTCTGAGAAATTGACAGAAGGATCACAATTAAATCAGAAGTTATGTTTGAACCTTCATTATACTCCCAGTGATATTACACTTGAGTTTTGGGAGTCTGGTACTTCATTGTAAATATTAATTCCAGTAAATAGTGTGAATAGAAGATAGGAATTTATCGTTGAAATTTCTCCTTGGTGCATTGTTTGCAAGAACACTTTTTCCTACTATACTACAAGTGCATTATACCAGCGCGCTTCATGCTGGATGCATAGAAGAATTGGAAAAAATATTTTTCCATTTGATTTATCAACTCTGCTGACTAAAATTAAATTTAAACGATGGAGGAAAAACTGATAAGAGCGTCTGAGGAAAATTTCACAGAGTTAGGTTGTAAGATATCTAAAAATCTGGGTTTAATTGCAAGAAAAAATGAGGAAAACACAATTATAAAGTTTTCACAAGCAGGTATAGCGATGAGAGTGGTGCACGTGTAGATTTGCCTTTTAACTTGGCTGTCCACGGCGTGCCTATCAGTTATGATCCAGACTTTGATGTAGTTCTCAGAGTTCCATAGGTGTAGTGAAGGTCCAACTATATTACAAACATCAAAGATGTGAGAAGACAAACGGAAAGAATCCCTCAAAATTTCTGCAATAATAAAAAAGTCTTAAAACCCTGAATAACCTGCAGTTTTGAAACTGCATTGTGTTCTATATCATTATAGGCGCCGACTATGGTCTGTCCAAAACAACTTACGACCTGACAAATGGCGCCTTTAGCATGTTACAATGGCAACCATTCAAATCAACCAATCACGAGAGACGCGTAACCATGGTAACGGGACGGTGTTACCGTGTCTATGTTTACAAATTGCACGTGAATACCACTGCCTAGTGGTGAATACAGTCGCCTGGAATGACTTTGAGTTGGCTGGTTAGCGCGTGCTTTGTGTGAATTAAAATATTATTTAGTTGTATTATTGTTTTAGTGCATCGATAATTATTGTGTTTAAATTATATTACACGTATTATCTTCGTTGTCATTGGTGGAGTGTGTGCATTTTACAGTTTCTGCGAGAGTTTCTAAACAAGTGATTTGTGCAATGTCGGAAGGAAGGAAAGGCAGGCGGAGAACAAAGAATATTGGACAAGGTGGCTCGTTAAAGAGGCAAGCGAGAGAGAGGATATGTGATTGTGTGGTATGTAAGAGATTATTTTGAGAGGGAGAAAGATAAAGGCGGGCCTCTTTTATGTACCTTTGGCGCAAGTCGTAATGAGAACTGCTGCTTGTGTTAAAATTAATAAGAGCACTGTTATCGATATTGGAAAAGAATAAAGCGGTGCAGATTTTTAATCATAAATATTTTTATAGTTTACAATTTTTTCAACGTCTTTTTAACAATATTACATTGAAGAATACCGACACTCGTAAAAGCAGAGGCTTCGTATTAAATTTAAACCTGTTTTTACAGTTTACAGTCCTTTCGACGCTTTTCTAACTGTATTGCATTGAAGAATACTACTACTACTACTACTACTACTACTACTACTACTACTACTACTACTACTACTACTACTACTAATTATAATAAACTAATAAAAATAATAATATACACAAGTTTTAATGCCTAGTGAATCAACAAATTGGTTAGAAATGTATGTGTTCATGTCAGCTGTTCATTACTGCACTCTATTGGCAGCGCGCTCGCTTACACGAAAGATGGGCAACATGACAACACTGCTCCCCTCTCTCTGTAAACTGTCAAGTCGGAAGTAGTTTTGGTCAAGGTATACACGGGGTAAGAGGACGCATGACCCAAGAAACTCACCGCTGAGTGAGTCAGCTGCCTCACGCATGATAAAATTATCATCCTTTCAAGTAGTAACCCTAGGGCCTGTTACAGGCTCCAACCATCTTTTGTGAGGTCTTCCAATGAGTCTTTTCCCTCGTGGTGTATAGTGAAGCATCTGTCTGGGTCAGCCGTGGCGAAAATGTGACTCACGAGCACATTGTGGCTCGCAATGATAGCTGTGCAGTTCTCTTGCTTTCTACTTCCCACAACCCCCCTCTCACTCACTGGAGTCAAACTCCGTTGCATTTGTTTTTGTCTCTGACTTGCGAGTGGCGTATCGTCGCAATGTCTCTCTCTAATACATGTACATCTACAAAAACGAAATTTTCAAGTAGGATGGGAGGACGCATTTTTTTTTTTTTTTGCCAATATGGTGAGAATATTAAATGTATGATTTGTTCACGGTTGTATAACATAAAACGGCATTATAAGTTACTACATGTTACTGATGAAACATTAAAAGGTTAAGTGTTGTTATTATTATTATTATTATTATTATTATTATTATTATTATTATTATTATTATTATTATTATCTCTGTACGTCGATCCTTTTTCAGCAGATGTACGAATAATGTGGTTAGGTCTTCAATTTAAATTCACAGATTTACAATGGGATGTTAAATGTAAGCTAGATGTAAGGACTTGACAAATGTTGAACTTTTCAAATCTTTGCCAAAAATTAAATATTTGAAGCTTCGTTCTTTCGCTTGCTTTATTGAAGTCCTGTTCGCTACAACTTATGTTTGTGAAAAATTGTTTTCAACAATGAAAATAGTAAAAACCAAAATTAGATCACAACTGACAGACAAATACCTTCGTGATCAACTACGACTGGCAGTAAGTGACATAATTCCTGATTTTGAAACTTTGTTGCACAGACATTCTGAAGATAGTTAATTTTAGGTTGTGATAATGTGTAATATGTTTCATTGCTCATTTCTTTCTTCGTTACACGTACTAAACATTAGTTTGTAGCCTTGTACTGTATAAAACTGTATTTATGTACTTGACGTAAGGAAAATGAAAATGCGTTAATAAGTCAGACAGTTGCTTCACTTCCCCTTCAGGTGTCCACCTCCCTCCACAGGTGCTACGCACGTTGCAGGTTACACAGTGGCTCGGCGCACGATGCCATTTTCGCCACGGCTGGTCTAGGTAGTCCGGTGCGCTACATTTTTTGCACATGCTGAAGTCAGTTTTGTCCGCATTGTTATAGATATTGTGCAGTAGGTGATATTTCTAATTCGTCTGCAATGCCAGTGTTCGTCTTGTGATCTAGAAGACTACAGCCAGCAGTTCTTCGTAGAAATTTTATTTCTGCAGCTATGAATCGTTGGTCATCTTATAGTCGAATAATCCAGGCTTCACTACCATAGCAGATAACCGGTTTTTACAATTTTTTTTTACAATTAAGTCTTGTTTATCTTTGTACTTTTGTGACTGAAAAGACTGAGTTTATAATTCTCAAAGATTTATTATAATTTTTGGTTTTTATTAGAAATATCACACTCTTCAAGTATCTTAGGGTGTAATAAATATCTGAAGGAGTTGGTTGACCTGCTCCAGCATGAAATTATCGTTGTAAATCTTACTTCTCACGGGTGTTTACTCTCAAAAGCCATTTTTTTTTGTTGAAATTTCTAAATTGTAAGTTTTTGTTATAATATATAGGTGATTAATAGAGTATTGCAATTCATTTTCGGTATTGCCAAAAAGAAGTTGATTAGCATATAACAGAGAATCTAGAGCAGGCCTGGCACTAGTAACTCATTTGACACGCTGCAGATTTCCCCTTAAGTCTCCACTCCACCTTATCCGGCTGAGACGAGTACACAGGAAAGTAAGCATTGCTCAATGAGGTACGGTATTGTAACTAACATCTGTCCATTCTTCTTATTATTATCATTAATTTCTGCAAATAGATTTACAAAACTTCTAATGGCAATTACATTAATATTCTCATTATAGAAATATATATATATATATATATATATATATATATATATATATATATATATATTCTCCCTGTAACATAGTCCTAGTAAGCTTATATTAAATTAATTTTAATCATTTTACTAGCTATCTCAAATATTAAATTAATTATAATTCATTGAATTAAATTAGCTCATAAATTAAGTTACTACTTTACCTTATAGATTTATCTAAATTTAAATAAATGTGTAGTGAAGAATATTGCTGGAGAACCTTTTAAGTGTAGTGTAAATATTTGTAATTTAAATTTATGTATTGTATTGATTAAGGCTGGTTGAGTGGAAGAGAAGGCCTATGGCCTTAACTCTGCCAGCGAAAATAAAACATTAT
Organism: Periplaneta americana; assembly: GCF_040183065.1. Classification (NCBI taxonomy): domain Eukaryota; kingdom Metazoa; phylum Arthropoda; class Insecta; order Blattodea; family Blattidae; genus Periplaneta; species Periplaneta americana. The sequence continues at coordinate 165,593,333 of NC_091132.1, forward strand.
TATTATTATTATTATTATTATTATTATTATTATTATTATTATTATTATTATTATTGTATAAGGCTTTCACGAAATTTCGGCTTTCGGTGGTCGCCTGAAATCCTTCATGATTCACAGTGCCTGCTGCCCGTTTGTTTATAAGGCAGTGTAATTGAAAAGCACATGGACGGGGTTTCTGAGTTACTTTTCACTTCTCCGTTGTGTGCAGGGCTGATATAGAGCGTTATTTCCTTGGAGTGTGATGGATCCATGTACTGTCAAACGCCAGCGTCGAATGATTCAACTGATGTATAATAGGGGTGACAGAGACCAACTTTGTCGGATACCGCGATAATTAAAACATTTTTCTTACGTAAATATGTACGTAAGCTACTCTATATGAAAAGAACGCGGATTAATGACCATTTCACATTATAATCGGAGTCATGTTCACTCTGCCCGTGTTAGGCTTATGAGTGCACAGGACAGAGGAAACAAACCGTCTGTAGCTGCATAACAATCTAGAGACATTAAACGAGCCTTAATACGTATGAATTTATCTAAATTAATACATGAATATAACATATTCATAACGTAAATAGAATAGCAAGATTATGTACTTAATTTCAGAATGATTGAATTAATTTGAATGTTCGTATGACGTAACTATGATTGTTGCACTGCCATCGTGATCTAATACAGGCCGTAAGGCAGACCACGTGACTCGCTTAACAGCTGATCGCGAAGGGCGGTCTTTCAACCGTATGAATTAGTTGCAGTGCATGAAGAATAACATATATTTCTCTGAAATGCAGTGTAATTGCGTCAGTAAAATTTTAAACAGTGATTGTGAGACACTTGAGGCACAATTTACTTGCAATTTAAGGTATAATATTATTTTTGGTGTGAAAATTCCGTTGTTGCAGGCAAAGTTCATATGTGTAATACCTGCCTTTATTTCGATTAAATATTGCGCCCTTACGTGGTTAAGTGAAATTTTGGTCTTATAAACAGTAGGCTAAATATGTGTAATAATATATACGTGAAAGGAAACATTGACTGGCATGTAAAGTAAGTTGTGATTAGGCCTAAGTGCAGCGTTACCAGTGTTACTCTTTTTTTTTCCGGTTTAATTATCACCATGCCCCATAACGCGTAGTCATATTACATGGTTTATTGAAAGTTGTATATCAATTTTGTGTTCATAGGTTACTCTCGTCTAATCCATTATTGTTAGTTTACCGTATTTGTCTTATTAAATTTAAATTATTGCGCCCTTTTTATTTGTGAATAACCTACATTATACGAGTAAATAATACGAAGTTTGATAATATACACAATTTGAACTAAAAACGAGATACATAGGCCTATAGTATATTACGAAAAATTATAGCCTATAGTTTTCATTACTGTTACAGTATCTAGAATTGTAATTAGTTGAAATAAAGCACTTATGCTTCATTACGAAATTCTTGCACATTCATTTATGCACGTTTCAACAATTTTCAGTTGCATCGCACGCATATTTTAATGTGTTGAAGTTATAGGTTATGTTAATTCTATAGTACTTGCCTTATTTCCATTTTCGCAATTATGCATTATAATTAAGCATAACGCTACGTATAACTTATAAATGAAATTTGTCTACACTTCAATTGTATTTATTCGTTTCAGACGGTACTTCAGTCTGAAGTCTGATTAGTTTAATATGTTACTAGGGCTAAACTAGCGCTGAGGTAGTTCCCTTCGTATTCATACATCTTGCATATACAAATTAGTTCGATTCGTTCAGGATTTTAATATGCCTTGCTTATAGGATCAAATGCATCTCCACAAAAAATAAATTCAACTGTTTTCAGTTCAGAAATTACCGGAACTATACCTCAGCGCTACTAAGTAATATAACGTATGTACATTTCTTAGGAGGGACTGTGGTGAATTTTCTACCTATAAGTAAGGACGGTAACCGTGTTCTGAAGTTTATGCTAAAAATATATTCTTCTTTATTAAATCTCAAAACAGTTTTCGTTCTCAACTTAAGCCTAAAATGTTGACGCAGATAGGTTATGTTAATATGGTAAATTTTCTTCACACTAAAATAACACAGTTTTATTTATTATTCCTGCCACATTATGCAACACATAAATGGAACTTATGCACATATTACATTGAATAAAAATTTAATTGTATTATTTATTTGTTCCCTACTATACTGGGTTGTAATGAATTGTATTTATCTAACCTACCAGATTAACACACAACTGTACATACACTAATTTCATAGGAGGGACTGTGGTAAATTTTGTACCTACAAGTAAGGAAGGTAGATGTGCTAAATTAAAATCACAATATAAATAATTCTTCTTTATTAAATCTCAAAATAGCTTCCATTCCAAACTTAAAATGTTGATGCAACCAGGTTATGTTAACATGTAAAAGTCCGTTCACATTAAAATACACAATTTTGTAATTATTTCTGCAACATATTATGCAATAAGAAGTGTGAAGGGGTCTTATACACACATTACACTAAATAAAATTGAGCGCCGACACGCTATAAAGTAATATATTTTACTCAGCTCCGTATACTCAAATAGAAAAGCCCCACTCATCGAGTGACGTCACACGACCTGCATTACGGCCTGGTCTAGATCACGATGGCAGTGATTGTTGGCCTCTCGCACTTTCCACTTAACTCGCCAGCTGCTGGGGGCGCTCGAGTTGGCTAGGGACTCTGCGGACAGCAATGTAGTTGTTGTGTACCGGTGTAGTAGTGCGTTGCGTGTTGAGTGTCGTTTGCCGATAACTTTCAGTGATGCATAATATTTTCTAAAACTCCAAAAACGTGTTGTAGTTATGAAGCTCTGCTGCGAATTCAACAGGTATGTCCAGTGCTTTTTTATTTTTATTCAATAGGTTATTTTACGACGCTTTATCAACATCTTAGGTTATTTAGCGTCTGAATGAAATGAAGGTGATAATGCCGGTGAAATAAGTCCGGGATCCAACGCCTAAAGTTACCTGGCATTTGCTCATATTGGGCTGAGGGAAAACCCCGGAAAAAACCTCAACCAAGTAACTTGCCCCGACCGGGAATCGAACCCGGGCCACCTGGTGTCCAGTGCTTCAGTGACCACATGAGGAGCTCGGAATCAAAACGCGTTATGTCCACAAATCAAAACTTTTCAGGAGAGTCGAAAAACTAAAAGCTCCTAAACTGCTGAAAAATTTAAAGTTTTGAAAGCAATTATATAATTAGAATACTACGCAAAATTAGGTGGCACTATTGCGCAAAATCAAACAAAATTATCCAAGCGTAATATTTATATAAGAAGTTTTGAAAATCAGGGACTTAATGCGTTTTGTTCCGAAATTACGGAGTGAAATCGTTTTGTTACAAACATTTATTCAAAACACTCATTTAAGCTGATTTTTTTAATTGTGACCACATTCCTTTCCAAAGACTCTTATACAAATACAAAGTTAACTTTGAAGACAATTATTTTATTAAATTATTAAATCATGTTTACCTGTTTTAGCAAGCAACATAGAATGAAAATTTAATTTATTAAATTTAACTGTCGTTGTTGAGTTCATTGATAATCCAGGCTCTTCTTCCATACACTCACACTCCACTATTTCAACTTCCTCACACTGATCAGAAAGTCCTTCTTCATAGTCAATAACCTTGACATACAACTGCAGCTGATCGTTGTTTTTCCAATTTTCACCAAATCTTTGTTGCAATAACTTTTTTATATCCACAGTTTTTCTGCTTTTATTTTATTCCTTAATGGTACTAAGGCTGGGTCAAACCTCTCAATATTTTCAATGGCATGACCTCTCTTAAGTAGTGACACTGGACATTTACTTAGGTCATCCATTGTGTAAGTATACTCCAATTTTACATTGATGTAATGTTTGTTTGTTTTCATTATTTTCCTGAGCCTAACTATCTTCATATCACTTATGCCAACTGGCTTTTTCAAGTAATCGCACAGATCTCTGAAATTGTGTATATGCCAATCCTCACCCAACACGTGAACGACACCGACTGTACCGTAAATATCATGATATTCTTTTGGCGTCAGTATTTCTGCATGTTTCCTGAGGCTTTTCTCCAAAATACCAAACATTAGGTCTTCTGGTAAAAAGGAATGCCCTCGCACAGGAAAAGTCATACATATTTCCTTCAATGAATCTGGAGATTTATTCAACAACCACCAATGCAAAGCATGGACAACATGTGCATTTCGATTTTGACCAGCGCAACCGTCGGAGAAGAGTCTCAGGAGGGAAATGTTTTTTTCTTTGAAATTATAATTTGTTAGGAAATGAGTCAGAGCAGAGCTGACTGCAATCGCCCCTCTTTTTGCCTGGTATTCTGTCCAGCAGTAAAAGTTGGGAAATGTGTTATCAATATCAGTAATGCACAAAGCATAGTAAGAAAGCTGTCGAACGTAGTATGCCTCCCCAATTGCTAGCTTTGGTAATGGCTGCACTTGTTGGAGGTCAAAACATAAGGACATACTATTCTGAGGATCTTTCTTCATAATTTTGTGAAATGTTTTCGCTCTCAATTTATGAGCAATTAACTCAGCTTGTAGTTCCAACTTCTTTTCTGGAGTATCAGCACATTCAATTTGGAATTTCGTCCTGATGCAAAAGCTACAAACGTCCGTTGCAGGAACCCCAAACCCCAAGTTGAAATTTGCAGAAAAAATGTTATAAAAAACATTTTTTCGCCTTTAAAGAATGTGGAACTTCAGCATTGTACATTTTATACAATCTATTCATGTTCAGTTCCGAAGCAAGGTAAAGTCTTTTACTTTTCCCCCTTGAATAATGGCTTTCTCTGGCTTTGAGTTTAGAAAGAAAATTGATTACAGACTGTTTTTTTTTCTGCATACAACTTGCTTTTGCGGTCACCCCCTCTCCTCTCAGTGATGGGTTTACACATTACTGACTTACCAATACTGTTAGCTCTGCTTTGCCCAATACTGAATAAAGTTCTAAAAAACTTACAGCATATTGGAAGTGTTTCATCATGAACTCTAACTTAATACCTGATGAACATCGAGTTTAATTTTTCACCATCCTTCCTTGGACGACGTCGTTTCAGAACGGACACAGACATCATGGATCCCAGAAGTCTATCTTGCTGCAATTTATCATGGTGATTAAGGACTATTTTTCTTTGCTGAATTAGGTAGAACGCTGGGATGCTGCAGCATCTGTATCTTCCTTCCTTATGAAGCATGTCAGGATCCTTGTCGGTATATCTAAAAATTTCAAAATTATGATTATATTAGGTGATGGACTATACAACAAACTTAAACAATATTGCATCAATTATTGCATGATTCATTATCACAGTATCATAACGGGTGAATTAAGGAGTCAATTCTAACTCATAAACTCATATGTAAAACTGTATATAGAAAAGTATAATAGACTCACCTGTTTTCTTGTTCCCTCTTTCGTTTCGATGTTCCACTCTTCCGACGTTTTCGAGTTCCTGTAGAGTGCTCCCCAACTGCACACCTTCTTCCATGATTTTATAACATGCGTAGTGCTTAAAATGTTGTAATGAATGCAGCTAATACTCTATTAGCCCTTTCGTGTAAATTCTTAAAAAATACTAAATCTTTCACTTATTTCCAGAAGCTTTATTAACTAACCCCTTGCCTACTGAAGTCTGGTCAGCAACGTGATGCGCTCCCAAAGCGTAGCCGTCTAGACAAGACGTCTCGGAGACCCTGCGACTTTTATTTACAGTTTTCATTCAAGCTGTCATATTGAGTTTTTTGAAGCTGTCTATTTAGAGATTTGTTGTATGTTGTAAAACGACCTTTCTTGAAGAAGAGGAGTTATTTTGCTCTAAATATACGCGAAAGGTTTTCCAGAATTCTAACTGTTTGAATAAAAGTGCATTGAAGTTGTCCTGCATCCCAAGTGGAATCGACAAAGTTTAAGAAAGGGAGTGAGAATCGAGGTCTTTTAAGAGTTATTGGCAGTAAAGTGACATGACAGAAAAGGTCTGTCTACGAAGCACAAGATTCACATGGTCAACATAAAGGAAAAAAGGGTAACGATGAAGGGGAAGAAACGGTGGTGAAACTGAAGGGCGTAAAAGAGTACAGTAACGTTATGTTGTGGGTTCGCCGTCAGGTCAGCGTCAGAATGAAGTCTTATATCCCTTCCTCATTATGGCAAAATACGTAAAAAAGACTGCAGAAATGTTTCCTTCAATATAATATTTATGGTACCGGTCCTTTTTAGCTTGTCAATGTCTACGTAATTGCATGTAAGACCGTGAAGGGAAGCAAACCCAGGCAGGAAAGGATCTTCACAAATCGACTAGACCTGAAAGCAGACATTTTATTGAGGTTTAACCAACAAGTTAGAAAGAGAAAGATATAGAGTGGTCATTGCGCCGCCATGTTTGAAGAAAATTGAACGACCGTCGGTAATGAACTTATGCGCCCAAAACAAAGTGGGCGTGGTGATAACTGACATTAGAATCGTCAGCTGTCTTAATTTCATTTGCATAAATCAGTTAAACTGAAGTGGAAAAACCTAGTATTTCGTCAAATACGTGCTAGGAACTTAATCTAAACTTATGTACGCTAAATTTAAAACACTTGATCTATTCCTAGAAGGAATGCTTAAAAGAATAACCTAAGCAAAATTGTCATGTAGTGTGACAAGAAGTCCTAGCAAATATACTGAAGAAAATGTTAATATTGCTAGGTTCTGTTAAATGCAACCTGCAAGATTGCCTATAAAATGAACGAGTATGATTCGGATGATTTTATTAAATTGTTTTCCCAGTCTCTACACGTTGCAAAACTATTTACTATACCATAAGATATAGAATGAAAGTAGGCCCTATCTGTAGTAAACAACCTTTACCTCCAAGCTTGTAACGTGGGTGAAACATGACAAAACACGCTTTCAGTTTTTTTGTTACAGTAAAGTAAAATTATTATCGAAATGTGAACGTGAGGCCAACAGCCGGCTGGTCTGTCTGAGCCTTTCAAGGGCTGCGGCACCACAGATAATTATTAGTGTATAATTGAGCACCCACGTACAATAATGGGGTAAGTAGTTACGAAATATATTCATACTTACCCCATTATTGCACGTGGGTGCTCAATTATGTTCTTTCATGTCCTTCCAGTCAAAATACTAACAACAATACGATCTACCACAGAGTTTTGCGTTATTTTTGGTGCGAGTGTCGAAATACAATTTTAATATTTCATTGCTATTACTAGGTTTGAAACGGAATTGTAGCGGTTTTATCCGTATTTAGTTTAACTTTATTACTAGTGAACCATTTATTTGATTAATCGTTTGTCTTCGAAATAGGCCTACTTCTTATAAGCTACAGCTCATCGTCTTCTTGTATAAGCAGTAAGGACAGAAGGAGCAGAAATAAAGGATGCCGGTGTCGAAATACAGTTTTAATATTGTATTGCTATTTGCTTTTCACTGGATCTGAAACGGAATTGTATTGGTTTTATCCGTATTTAGTTTAAGTACATTACCAGTGAACCATTTATTTTGTTTATGCCGGGCGTTGTTACACATTTATGCATGAAAAAAAATGCTGCTAATTAACAAAACTATGGACTTAACTTCATAAAATTTACATTAAATATGATACATCAGTTGTCTTTTTCCTTTTGACATTGCAGTTATATGCAGCACACATAACAGGCATGTTTTTTCTTCGTTTTTTTGTACTTCTTATCTCCGTTATACAACATTGTAAGCAGACGAATTTTTACAAAGGTGGGCGCTTAGCTCAGATCTGCCGTGTTTCGCGGTGGCACCGCAAAGAGCGCTGTACAGGACAACATAGCCACTCTATAGTCTTCTCTTTCTAACTCGTTGGGTTTAACCTTGCCTAGCTGCAATGTTAGTGGAAGGGATGCTGGTGTTACGACGACAATGTTACAAGCAAACTGTCGGGCTCATTCCGCCCCCCCCCTTCCCGTCATATACCTACCACCCATAGAAAAAGAAACCAGCGATAACCTGCAAAGTTTTTAAATCTCACAAGAAACAAGCGAAATAACGTGGGAGTGCAAACAATGTTTTGTACTGGAGTCTTTCGAAGCCTACCATACAGTTCAAAATGTAACTAAATTATGAGTATAATATAACAGTTACAGAAAACCGAAAATGACTTACAATACTCTCTCCATATATTAAATCAGATAGCGAAGAACTATAACTTTAAAATCTCGAAAAGTAAGACTAAAATAATGGCCTTCTTGGGAAAAATGCAAATGAGATCAAAAATTATAATTGATGAACAACCCTTGGAGCAGGTGTCCAATTATAAATATTTAGGTTGCGAAATGAGTGTCTACTCAGGAAATTTAAAAGACATAGACACTAAACTGTCCAGATTTAAGATGATATGCAGCACCATCCATAAGACATTAAGAAATAAAACAAGAAAAGAAACTAGAATGAAATTTTACAAAACAATGGCAGTCCCAACGTTATTATATGGAAGTGAAGTCTGGGTAAGTTCGAACAGTACAAAAAGAAAAATTCAAAGTGCAGAAATGTATTTTCTAAGGAGAACCAAAGGTTGCACACTAATGGACAAAGTTAAAAATGAAGAAATTAGAACATAATTGCAGACAATTTCTATAAACGAACAAATTGAAAGCTACCGTAATAATTGGTTATATCACGTAGATAGGATGAGCAATTCGAGACTACCAAAATTACTGTATCAATACCGACCGATTGGAAGGAGGGACGTGGGACGACCAAAGAAGAGATGGAGAGATATGCTGTGAGGACGGAACAGGCATTTTGCCTATACCGTGAATTGCAGAAGAAGAAGAAGAAGATATAACAGTTTGTAGTAAAAGACCCATGTTTATTGCAAACGACCTCCACCTGCTTTTAAATGCCACTTACCGCACACCACTAACTCACTGTCTGCGCGTGGGGATTTAAATAGAGATTCCAGGCAATAAACTCGTCCTTTTAAATCTTACTGCATGGACCTAAAGGTAGCAATAAAAAAAACTTTAGAGAAGAGTCAACAATGGACATTAGTTAAAGACAGGAGACGAATTAATTACGTTCATTCTGGTGTACTGCCTTCGTTAGAAAGAATACGTTCTGAATCAGACCCTCGATTTCAGGCTGACTTTAAAGAGGCTAAAAATGTCAATTGCAACAAATGTCAAGCGTAGCATGATGAAGCGCCTCTAACAGAACGTAAATTCGGAAAAAAAAAAACGCATTTTCGATAAAATGTGGTCTTGACGCGTTTTGATTCCGAGCTCCTCACATGCAGTCTACTGTGTAACTCACCTTCTCCACTCTGCGCCGTCATAGAACTTTGTTCTTTGAGTATACTCCGTTCCATAATATCTGACAGTAGATGTAAAAGTTACCGGCAGAGGTGGAGAGAAGTATAACTGCTATTCAACCAATGGCATAGGTCTCATTCCATTGGTTGTGTAATAATATACGTCTCTCCTGCTCTGTTGGCAATGTTTACTTCTCCTGTCAGGCATTATGGAACGAAGTATAGGCGCAGTACATCATTCTGTCGTGTGATACAAAAGGCATAGACTCCGTTCCCAACTTTAATTCACAAAAGGCATAGACTCCGTTCCCAACTTTAATTCGTTAGCAGCATCGCAAAATGAATGGTTGTGGTGCATGTGTGTGTTTATATGTCAATTTATAGCTTTAGAATGGAACGCCTTTATTACATCCTAGTGAACACTCTTATTTTAGTATGTCCATATGTTTTCAGTATGTTTTGTCACTATGCTAAGTTTTACTTATTGTTAGATTATCAGAGTACAAAAAATCAAAGCAACGTTTTCAGTCTGAGAATATTGCAACAAATTATTATTATTAATGATCCATTCAATGTGATGTTAAGGCACGTAGGTTCCATAGCTTAGGCTAATTTTGATTAATATTCGCAGCGTCTGTCGACAGAAAACTTGCTGTAATTTATAGAAGGGTATAAACACACCATAAGCTTGGGTTTCTATTATCAGCTTAGTAGTTGTAGTTGTTGTTACTTAGGCAACTGTCCGAAGACAGGTCTGAACCTCATGAGTGACACCAATCAGAAATCACTCAAGAGGAAACTAAGCCAGGAGATAATGGGGTAGGTATATAAACTATAGGAAGGTCAATAATGTAATTTTTTACATTTTCCTTTTAATACCAGCAATACTAATTTTGCCTCTGATTGAGGTTCTGGCTGATAGGCTATGTACAGCTGTCAAAAGAAAAAGTGGCCGCTCTCCTGGAACAAAGTTCCCTTCGGGTACCTTCGCTATAATTCGGAGACAGGCGATGTTACATGTTGTTGGACCACGTTGCCTGATATCTACAGTTATAATTGAAGTATTTTCTCTGTAATTCGATAGCGTAATGGTAGCGTTCAGGCCTCTTATTCATGAGGTCCTGCGTTCGATTACAACCTCGTGCTTTTTATGTTCTTTTTTGTTATGTTTTTGAGAGAGACAAACTATACATAATGGCTCCTTTCTCTTTTACGATTATTTTAGTAATTAACATCAGGTTCATTAATATATTATGCCATGACTTTATCATTATGATATTGTGGCTGCAAATGGAAAGAAAAAAGATTTTATTCTCAATAAAAATATCTTTCGTGGCATTAACAAAACAAATTTACTGGCGTCGGCCTTAAAACATTCAAACAAGTAAGCGTTCAAAAAACAAAACAAAAAGCCACAATTCAATATTTAGTCTATCTTCCTCTTATCTCGATCATCTTGCAGTCGAGTGGGCATGGAATCGACTAGTCTTTGCAAATAGCGACTGTTCTTAGACACGATATGCCAGGCATTCTGAACTTACATACATAAGTGTTCTGTCCATGGGCAAGTCTTTCATTGCAAACCCAGCAATCTCCAATCTTTCCTATTTTCTGCCTTCCTCTTAGTCTCCGCATATGATCCACATATCCTAATGTCTTCTATTATTCTTTTCAACCAGAGACCCAACCAATTCCTTTTTCTCTTTCTAATCAGTTTCAGCATCATTCTTTCTTCACTCACTTTTTCAAACACAATTTTATTTCTTATTCTGTCTGTCCACTTCACACGCACCGTTTTTCACCACATCCACATTTCAAATGCTTCAATTCGTTTCTCTTCATTTCGTCGTAATGTCCATGTTCCTTCCACATACAGTGCCACACTCCACACAAAGCACTTCACTAGTCTCTTCCTTAGTTCTTTTTCCAGAGGTCCGCAGAATATCCTTCTTCTTCTATTAAAAGCTTCCTTTGTTCATGTTTGCAGTTTTTCTTGGGAAGGATAGGCCTAAATGCGGTAACATCCCGTTGCTTTCCGCACACCACTATCTCTTTCGCATCTTATTAAATTCCAGGGGACCCAAGCATGGAGATGTGGAGAGTGGATTTGACTAATTGGGCCCTCCGGACTTCACCGAAAGTCACGGCAAGGGTTAAATATTAATTCTATCAGGATGTTTGACCCGATCAGAGACCGGGAAATCTCAATTAGCCTTTGCCCCCCGCATCCTGGACTAGCTTCTACGAATCATCAGAAAATCTTAGAGTGTGATTGGGCCAATTTTTCCGAAAATGTTTCCACACTTTTGTCCTCGTAGCTCAGCGGACGAACGTCGAAATTTAGATGTCAACGTCTCAGGTTCAATTCCTCGTTACTCCTTTTCATTTTATTGTGGTTCAAGATAGTATAATGTAATAATACAAAAAGAAAAACTAATAGCAGTATTATGCAACTGGTTTTTTCCAAACCTAATATTAAATTTATGTTATTTATATCGTTAAAGAACGATTACAATATAAATAACTAGAATATTATTTATACAGTATCACTAAAGAACGATAACAGAATATAAATGATAAATATCGGTTTGTTTAATTAATATAAGATATTATAAAATACTTATTTAATTATCTAAATAAAATAACCTATTTTACAAAGAAGGATGGTTATTTGTGTTATAATAATTACTTACATAAAATACAGATTATTTATATTGCGAAAGAATAATAACAATATAAATAACTTGAATATTATTTTATAATGCTAATGAAGGAAAACAGAATATAAATGATAACTTGAATATTATCTATATCGCTAAAAACGATAACAATATAAAAAAAACGTGAATATTATTCATATCGGAATTTCACAGATTTATTACAGATATGTTTAAGAAATTGTAGAAGAATAGTAATTAGTAACAGTGTCCTATTTATTCTTCTTGGAGCCAAATTTGTAACTTTTAAAAGTGTGGTTACTATGTTGAAGTGTATGTGTTGTAACGGATGCTTGATTTGTTATGTATGTGAGTCAGTTATGTGATGCTTGATGTCGTCGCAATGTCGTAATTATAGTTTGATTGTGTTTGTGTGACTATTGTGTATTAATTTATGATGTATGGTACGGAAGGCTGCGTATTTGTGTTATAGAAGTGTTACGTATGTGTGTTGTTAATGTTTTTGTATGCTTCAAATTGATACCTGATATTTATTTTGCAATCGCAATGCCTAATTTACGGTTTGTTTATGTTTTGTTTACATCGCGTAAGCTAATTTAATTTTCTTTTCTATTTCTCTTTATGCTCATCTTTTTTTGTGTATGAAACTATAGCCCTAACATACATATGTAAAATAGGGCTAACCACCATTGGAGATACAATAATAAAAATTGTTATTCATATCTTATAAAACGATAACAGAATACAAATGATGACTTGAATTTTATTCATATCTCTAAAGAACGATAACAAAATATAAATAACGTGATATCCATAAAGAACGATAACTGAATATAAATGATAATTTGAATAGCATTTACATCGCTAAAGAACGATTAAAAAATAAAATGAAAACTTGAAGAAGGCCCGAACCCACAACCTTTGAATCACTAAACAAGCACTCTACCGCTGGCCTACGAGGCGCAGACATGGAACACTTTCATAGTTCGGGAACTGCTTGTACAAGCACATGCATCGTGTAACATCGCCGCGACCCGAAGTGGACTTTGAAAATATTCGCTGTTCACGAGTGCGGCCACTTTTTTTTTTTTGACAGCTGTACATCTATTAACAGGCAGTACATCTCACTTGACGATTTCTGTCAGAGAAATAAAAATTGTTTGTATGCATCTCAAGTCTGATTAGTGTACTTGTAGCTAATCGGTGATGTATGTAATGGAGAGGGAAGGGAACTGACCATCCTACCTCATTATCTCCTGGCCT